>NC_066585.1:433554136-433862166 GCF_024323335.1 Lathyrus oleraceus | reverse complement strand
ACAATTGGAAGGAGTTCCTACCTAAATAACCTAGTTTTGTGTAATCCGCCTACGCGGACTTAGAACGAAGTGAAATATGGATCTCGACCCACTAGAAAATCTTCCAACAAGATTTTCCGAATCAAATGATGAGGGTCATTTGTTTTGAGTAAAATAGTGGGAGCATATTTAATTAAATGCCTAATTAAATATGTTATTGATACTTATATTTTCATTAATTCTTATGTAGATTACCATGACGACAAACACCTCTAACAACATCTTGCGATCAATCCTTGACAAGGAAAAATTGTCTGGGACAAATTTCCTGGATTGGCACCGAAACCTAAGGATTGTCCTCAAACATGATAAAAAGCTGTATGTCTTATAGAAACCTGTTCCTGAAGAGGAACCTCCTAGTTCTGCACCTAAGGCAGAAAGAGATGCTTATAAGAAGCATGTCGATGATGCCAATGAAACTGCTTGTCTCATGCTAGCTACCATGAACTCAGAATTGCAAAAGCAACATGAAAACATGGCAGCGTTCGATATGATCGAACACTTGAAGATGCTCTATCAAGAGCAAGCAAGGCATGAGAGGTTTGAAGTTTCAAAAGCCCTTTTTCAAAGTAAGTTAGCTGAGGGAGCCCCTGTAGGTCCCCATGTGCTCAAGATGATTGGGCATGTGGAAAACCTTGAAAGGTTGGGTTTTCCCCTCGGAAAGGAACTTGCGACTGATTTGATCTTGCAATCGTTGCCAGATAGATTCAGTCAATTTGTCCTAAATTTCAATATGAATTATATGGATAAATCTCTTCCTGAACTGTTAGGCATGTTAAGAACAGCTGAGTAGAATCTGAAGACAAAAGGGAAGTCCATTCTGATGATCGGAAATGGAAAGAGACAGAACAAAAGGCCCACCAAGCAGGGTGATAAAGGGAAAGGCAGGGAAGTTGCCAAACCCAGACCCTTTGTTGCTGCTTTGAAGCCTAGTGGAGGCATAGCAAAGGCAGGCACCTGCTTCCATTGCGGTAAAACCGGACACTGGAAGAGAAACTGCCCAAAGTACCTGGAAGATACGAAGAATGGAGTAGAGACTTCAACTTCAGGTATTTTTGTTATTGAAATAAATTTATCTACTTCTGCATCATGGGTATTAGATACTGGATGCGGTTCTCCCATTTGTACAAATGTGCAGGGGCTAAAAAGAAGTAGAGATTTGGCAAAAGGTGAAGTTGACCTACGAGTTGGCAATGGAGCAAAGGTTGCTGCTTTAGCCGTAGGAACTTATGTATTAACTTTACCTAGTGGTTTAATAATTTAGTTAGAGAACTATTATTATGTACCCACAATTAGCAGGAATATTATTTCCATTTCTTGTTTGGACAAGTTTGGTTTTTCATTTATAATAAAGAACAATTGTTGCTCAATTTATTTGAATGATATATTCTATGCTACTGCACAAATGAGCAATGGACTGTATGTCCTTGATCTCGAAATGCCTATATATAACATTAATACTAAAAGGATGAAACCTAACGAGTTAAATCCAACTTACCTTTGGCATTGTCGATTAGGCCACATAAATGAGAAACGCATTTCCAAACTCCATAAATATGGACTCTTGGACTCTTTTGATTATGAATCATATGAGACATGCAAATCTTGTTTAATTGGAAAGATGACAAAGTCTTCATTCACAGGAAAAGGTGAAAGAGCTAATGATCTTTTGGCCCTCATACATACTGATGTATGTGGTCCACTGAACATACCAGCCAGAGGAGGTTTTCAGTACTTCATCACATTCACTGATGATTTCAGTAGATATGGTTATGTTTATTTAATGAAACACAAATCAGAGTCCTTTGAAAAGTTCAAAGAATTCAAGAATGAAGTACAAAACCAACTAGGTAAGAATATTAAAGCTCTTCGATCAGATCGAGGTGGTGAATATTTAAGCCTAGAGTTTGATGACCATCTGAAAGAGTGTGGGATCCTATCCCAACTTACTCCTCCTGGAACACACCAATGGAATGGTGTATCTGAGAGAAGAAATCGAACCCTGTTAGACATGGTCTGATCCATGATGAGTCACGCCGATCTTCTAAACTCCTTTTGGGGACATGCACTATTGACAGCAGCTTACACACTAAACCGTGTTCCATCCAAAAAGGTTGAGAAGACACCATATGAGATATGGAGTGGTAAGAAACCACATATGTCTTACATGAAGATTTGGGGTTGCGAGGTTTATGTGAAACGACAAATTTCAACTAAGCTTGAGCCCAAATCTGACAAATGCTTATTTGTGGGGTATCCTAAAGAAACAAGAGGGTATTACTTCTACAATCCTTCTGATGGAAAAGTGTTTGTCGCTCGAACTGGAGTTTTCCTAGAAAAGGATTTTATTTCCAAAGGAACCAGTGGGAGGAAAGTAGAGCTTGAAGAAATTCAAGAATCACAAAGCATAGATACACCTATGGAGGAATTAGAGCAGGAAACACAAGAAGTTGTGGAAGAGCAACCTGCTCAAGTAGAACAAGACCAACGTAGGTCAAGCAGGATACGTCAACTACCTGAGAGATATGGATATCTCATAACTGATCAAGGTGATGTATTACTCATGGATCAAGATGAGCCTGTGACCTACCAAGAGGCCATAACTGGTCCCGAGTCTGAGAAGTGGCTAGAAGCCATGAAATCTGAAATGGATTCCATGTACACAAACCAAGTTTGGACCTTGGTAGAGCCTCCTGTAGGAGTCAACACTATAGGATGCAAGTGGGTCGTCAAAAAGAAGACTGACATGGATGGTAAGGTACATACCTATAAGGCAAGACTGGTTGCAAAAGGATATAAACAAATTCATGGGATTGACTATGATGAAACCTTTTCATCAGTTGCAATGCTTAAATCTGTTCGGATTTTACTTGCTATCGCTGCATATCATGATTATGAAATATGGCAGATGGATGTCAAAACTGCTTTCCTTAATGGAAATCTTCTTGAGGATGTGTACATGACACAGCCTGAAGGATTTGACATACCAGAGGAAGCCCAAAAGATATGTAAGTTACAAAGATCAATCTATGGATTGAAGCAAGCTTCCAGAAGCTGGAATCTTCGTTTTGATGAAACAGTAAAACAATATGGATTCATCAAGAACGAAGATGAGCCTTGTGTCTACAAGAAGGTTAGTGGGAGCATGATCGTTTTCCTGGTATTATATGTAGATGACATATTACTCATTGGAAATGATATCCCTACCCTACAACAAGTAAAGTCTTGGTTAGGGAAATGCTTTTCTATGAAGGACCTAGGTGAAGCAGCCTATATATTAGGAATCAGAATCTATAGAGATAGATCACAAAAACTGCTTGGCCTAAGTCAGAGTACATACATAGACAAAGTGTTGAGACGCTTTAATATGCATGATTCCAAGAAAGGATTCATACCTATGCAACATGGCCTGTGTCTATCAAAAACACAATCCCCTTTAACTAAGGAAGAAAGGGATCGCATGAATAAGATTCCATATGCATCTGCAATAGGATCTATCATGTATGCCATGTTATATACTCGACCAAATGTCTCGTATGCTTTAAGTGCAACGAGTAGGTACCAATCTGATCCTAGTGATGCTCACTGGGTAGCTGTCAAGAATATCCTTAAGTATTTAAGAAGGACTAAGGACTCATTCTTGATATATGGAGGTCAGGAAGAGTTGGCTGTAACTGGATACACCGATGCTAGCTTCCAGACAGATAAGGATGACTTTAGATCGCAATCTGGTTATGTGTTTTGCTTAAACGGTGGCGCTATGAGCTGGAAAAGTTCAAAGCAAGATACAGTTGCTGATTCTACAACCGAGGCCGAGTATATTGCTGCCTCAAGTGCAGCAAAGGAAGCTGTTTGGATCAAAAAGTTCATTAATGAACTTGGGATAGTTCCTAGCATTGTGGATCCCATTGGTCTCTACTGTGATAACAATGGTGCAATCGCACAAGCCAAGGAGCCTAGATCTCACCAACGATCCAAACACATACTTAGGCGTTATCATCTCATTCGAGAGATAATAGATAGAGGAGATGTGAAAATATGTAAAGTACCTACACTTGACAATATTGCTGACCCACTGACAAAGCCTCTTGCGCAGTAGAAGCATGATAGCCATACTAGATCTATGGGTATTAAGGGTATGCCTGATTGGCTCTAGTGCTAGTGGGAGATTGTTGGTGTAAGCCCTAGAGGCCAATACTTTTGGTACTTGTATCGAATTATTTATTAATAATAAAAGGCTTTTTCTTTATTACGTTTGTTTAATAAAGTCCCTAGAATAGCTAGTCTGTTTAATGTATCAAGTATGACTTGATCATGAGATCACATTAAACATAAGGACACTATTCTTAAAGTATCCGTAGTCGAGCTTTAGTGTGAAGTGGATAACATTAAAGCATTAAGACTATTATGTTTGTAGACTGATGATCACATCTCATGGATCATGGATAAAGAGTTATCAAGTCTTAAATATAGGTATGAATATTAGGAGTAATATTTATACCGGATTGACCCGCTATGAGAATACTATATAGAAATTTATGCAAAATGTCATAAGTTATTCTCATGGTGATAATAGTGTATACCACTCTTCGACCTGAAACCACTATGGATCCTAGATGTGGAGTCGAGTGCTTTATTGCTGATCCAACATTGTCCGTAACTGGATAACCATAAAGACAGTTGATGGGTATTCCACGAAGCATGCTGAGGGACATGAGTGACCTAGATGGAATTTGTCCATCCTTCATAACAGGATAAATGTCTATGGGCCCAATATTGAACTGGACAAGGATGACACGGTCTATGCCTTGTGTTCAATATAGACATAAGGGCAAAAGGGTAATTATACGCATAAGTATTATCACAGAAGGTTTTGTCAGATCACATGACATTTTCGTGTCTTGGGTAGCAGTGATGTGTTGCTAGATACCACTCACTGTTTATTATGTTAAATGTGTGATTTAATATAATTGCCAACGTCACGAAAACCTACAGGGTCACACACAGAGGACGGATTGATGAGAGATAGAGTAACTAAGGAATACCGTAAGGTACGGTGCCCTTAAGTGAATTATAGAATATCGTAAGGTACGGTGTACTTGAGTAGAATACGAAATATGGTAAGGTATCATGAGCTTAAGTGATTTTGGGCATATTATAAGATATGGGCCAAAATACACTTAAGTGGGCCTTTTAGCTTGAAGCCCACATAAGTGGTTCTATAAATAGAACCCTTGTGCAGAAGCATTAATTGCGGTTGCATTATTTTCGTTTCTCTCTCTCTCTCTCTCTCTCTCTCACTCACTCAAAGCCTTCATTCGTACCAGCTAGCACTGAGATTGAAGGAATCCGTTCGTGTGGACTGAGTAGAGACGTTGTCATCGTTCAACGTTCGTGATCGCTCCGTGGATCTGCATCAAGGGTTTTGATCGTCACAAGAGATCTGCACCAAAGGTTCCAATCGTCACAAGAGGTAAATATTCTATCACTGATCATGACCATTCGTAAGGATCTCTAAAGGAGAAAATTTTAATTTCCGCTGCGTTTTGGATCGCAATTCTCCTTCAGTTACACCCTTATATGACTTCGACAATCCGATCTATCATGCCGAAGAAGAAGGCGAAGAAGATTGTGAACTACCGGAAGAGTTAGCCAGGTTGTTGAAACAAGAGGAGAAGGTGATTCAACCGCACGAGGAGCATGTTGAGATTGTTAATCTGGGTACCGAGGAGGTCAAAAAGGAAGTGAAGGTTGGGGCCGCTTTGGAGGTGAATGTCAAGAACAGAATGGTAACATTGTTGAAAGAGTATGTTGATATCTTCGCCTGGTCCTATCAGGATATGCCAGGGTTGGATACCGATATCATTGTACACAGGTTGTCATTGAGAGAAGATTGTCCTCCAGTGAAGCAGAAGTTGCGCAGAACTCGACCTGAGATGGCCATGAAAATCAAAGAGAAAGTACAGAAGCAGTTGGATGCTGGTTTCCTAGCTGTCACTAATTATCCGCCTTGGGTCGCGAACATTGTGCCTGTGCCGAAAAAGGATGGAAAGGTGAGGATATGTGTGGACTACCGGGATTTGAACAGAGCTAGCCCGAAGGATGATTTCCCATTACCTCACATCGATGTGTTGGTAGATAATACAACTCAATTCTCGGTGTTTTCCTTCATGGATGGCTTTTCTGACTATAATCAAATTAAAATGTCGCCAAATGATATAGAGAAAACAACGTTCATCACACCATGGGGCACTTTTTGTTATAAGGTGATGTCGTTCGGTCTCAAGAATGCTGGTGCCACGTATCAAAGAGCTATGGTGACTTTGTTTCATGATATGATTCATCATGAAATCGAATGCTATGTTGATGACATGATAGCAAAGTCCCAAACAGAAGAGGGGCATTTGGTAGATTTGGCCAAGATGTTTGACCGGTTGAGACAATTCAAATTGAGGTTGAATCCGAATAAGTGCATTTTCAGAGTGCGGTCCGGTAAGTTGTTAGGGTTTATTGTGAGCGAAAGAGGAATCGAGGTTGATTCTGCTAAAGTAAAAGCAATACAAGAAATGCCTGAATCGAGAACAGAGAAAGAGGTTTGTGGTTTCTTAGGTAGATTGAACTACATTTCACGGTTCATATCTCATCTAACAGCCAGGTGTGAACCCATATTCAAGTTGTTGAGAAAAGATCAAACGGTCAGGTGGAATGACGATTGCCAAGCGGCTTTTGAAAAGATAAAAGAGTATTTGCAGGAGCCTCCGATTCTGATGCCTCCTGTGGAGGGACGACCGTTAATCCTGTACTTGACGGTCCTCGAGGGGTCTATGGGGTGTGTATTGGGGCAGCATGACGAGTCTGGTCGAAAAGAGCATGCAATTTACTACCTTAGCAAAAAGTTTACCGACTGTGAAACAAGATATTCACTGCTCGAGAAAACTTGTTGTGCTTTGGCATGGGCTGCTCGCCGTCTAAGACAGTATATGCTGGTTCATACCACTTTGTTGATTTCCAAGATGGATCCGATCAAGTACATATTTGGGAAGCCAGCATTGACCGGACGGGTTGTGAGATGGCAAATGATTTTGACTGAGTACGATATCCAGTACACTTCTCAGAAAGAAATAAAGGGGAGTGTATTGTCTGATCACCTCGCCCAGCAACCCATTGAGGATTATCAACCGATGAAGTTTGAGTTCCCTGATGAGGACATCATGTTTCTCAAATTGAAAGATTGTGAGGAACCGATCCCGGAGGAGGGGCCTGACCCTGAATCCGAATGGATTCTGATGTTTGATGGAGCCGTTAATGTGAATGGTAGTGGAGTTGGTGTTGTTTTGCTTACGCCGAAGGGATCCCACATTCCTTTTGCCGCCCGGCTAACATTTGAATGCACCAACAATGTGGCTGGATACGAAGCTTGTATCTTGGGGGTCGAAGAGGCGATTGATTTGCGAATCAAGAACCTTGTCATTTATGGAGATTCAACTTTGGTTGTGAACCAGGTCAACGGGAAGTGGTTTACGCATCAATCTCACTTAATTCCATACCGGGATTATACGAGGAGATTGTTGACGTTCTTCACCAAGGTGGAATTACACCATGTGCCGAGAGAAGAAAATCCTTTGGCAGATGCTTTGGCTACTCTGGCCGCTTTGATTAAAGTGCAGTGGTGGAATCAGTTCCCTAGTGTTGAGGTGGGGCGACTGGATAGGCCGACTTATGTGTTTGTTGTCGACACAGCGCCTGATGATGAAAAGCCGTGGTATTGTGACATCAAACGGTATTTGGAGACCCAGGAGTATCCCGAGGGAACGTCTAAAAAGGACCGAAAGACTCTGAGGAGGTTGGCCATGGCGTTTTATCTGAACAAAGATGGGGTGTTGTACAAGAGGAATTTCGATTGGGTTTTGCTTAGATGTGTCGATGCCAAAGAAGCAAACCAATTGATGAAAGAGGTGCGCGAGGGGTCATTTGGTGCCCATGCCAGTGGGAATGCAATGGTGAAGAAGTTGTTAAGAGCTGGCTATTATTGGATGACAATGGAGGCCCAGTGTTTCAACTTCGTGCGGAAATGTCATAAATGCCAGATTTATGCTGACAAGGTGCACATACCTCCAAACCCGTTGAGTTTGATGTCATCTCCGTGGCCGTTTGCTATGTGGGGCATTGATATGATTGGAAAGATCGAGCCTACGACTTCGAATGGGCACCGGTTCATATTAGTGGCTATTGATTACTTCACCAAGTGGGTGGAAGAGGCGTCTTATGCAAACGTGACGAAACAGATTGTAGCCAGATTCCTGAAGAGAGACATCATTTGCAGGTATGGGGTTCCCGAAAGAATCATTACTGATAATGGTTCTAATCTCAACAACAAGATGATGGCAGAACTATGCCAGGAGTTCAAGATCGAGCATCACAATTCTTCTCCTTATCGTCCGAAGATGAATGGGGCGGTCGAGACGGCTAATAAGAATATTAAGAAGATTGTGCAGAAAATGGTCGTGACCTATAAGGATTGGCACAAGATGTTGCCGTTTGCATTGCATGGGTATCGAACCTCGGTGCGTACATCTACTAGGGCAACGCCTTTCTCGCTTGTGTATGGGATGGAAGCCGTGCTACCGGTTGAGGTCCAGATTCCGTCATTGAGAGTCTTGATGGATGTGAAATTAGAAGAGGCTGAATGGATAAGGACTCGGTATGAAGAGTTGAGCCTGATTGAGGAAAAGAGGCTGGCGGCCATTTGTCATGGGCAGTTGTACCAGCAGCGAATGAATCGTGCTTTTGACCGGAAGGTGCGACCTCGTGTATACCATGTGGGAGATATGGTGTTGAAAAGGATCCTTCCTCCTCAGAACGATCGTCGGGGCAAGTGGACACCCAATTATGAAGGTCCATTCGTGGTCAAGTAAGGTTTTCTCTGGTGGAGCCTTGTTGTTGACGACCATGGATGGTGAGGATTTTCCATCCCCTGTGAATGCGGACGCAGTTAAAAAATACTTTGTATAAGAGACCTGCTGGACGAAAAGAATAAAATAGTCCAGGCAAAAATGGGCATCCCGGCGAACCAAAAAAAATGAAGAAAGGTTTGGGCAAAAATTAGGGATAAAAAGAGAAAAAACTGTACACCCGGCAAGTCGAAAACCCCACAAGGGCGGCTTGGGCAAAAAAAGGGTATCCCGGTGGACTGAAAACCCGAAAGGGCGGTCCAGGAAAAAGAGGGAATGAAACGAACAATTGCGTCTAGCATGATCGTTTGTACTGTGAATATGACACATGGATAATCCCCGGCAGAGATCGGTCGGAAGCGTCTTGTTCAGAAGACAGAAAGCACGGAGAGTCTTGAGGACATATGGGTTATACCCGGGTTGGAACTCGATGAGATCACGGGTTCACATTGCCATTAGGATAGATTTTCCTTTTGTGCGCAATTACCTCTTTTTAGGGATTGCTTCCTGTGTATTGCTCAGTTACGAGCCACCTTTTTCAATCAATAAAATGCATATTCAGTCAAATAATTTTGTTTTTGTTTTCATTACCGCTTTGATTGCAAAAACATCCATTTATTTTGATAAGAATCTTTGCATTTTGAGAACATACGGGTCTCTTCCAATGCATGTTTATAGGATTGAGAACTTGAAATCTTATTCGGAAGGTTGAGTGACCTGGGTGTTGGGGTTTTGGCACGCCTGGGGCACGTTTTTATCTAACGATCTCTTTTGTAGGTGTTGTTGGTTTATTTTCACTCACTTGCAGGTTGTGATGTGAAGCTTTTTGACTAAAGATTCCTTCGAGTCCAATCAGGGACGAGGAGTTGAAGAATGGTGTAGAGACGGCGAGAGAATTACGAAGATCCTAGAGGGTTAATCAAGAAGACTCTTCAAAGTCTGTAAAATTGGAAAGTTGACACTGTGATTGGATGGTGAATGCCATTACTCGATGAGTCGACAGGCGTTCTGTTCCAAATATGCTGTATCTCCCAGCGTGTTCGAGATCAGTATTTCTTCGGCAGCCAGGCCTGAAGGTTGTTGTTTCCCATAGCAGGGTGAGATTGTTATTTCCCCAGCAGGTCTGAAGATTCCTGTTTCCCCAGCGGAGGTGTGCGTTGGTAGCTATTTTCCCCAGTGAAGTCCCCAAGCGGATCGGGTTCAGTGGAGGTCCTCCCCAGTGAGGATTATCCTTTCCCCAGCAGCGGTGTTATCCCAAGCAGGGTTGGAGATTGGGGAGATATCGAGTTCCTCAGCAGAGTTGCTCGTGCTGTCCCCTGAGGGGGATACTTTTTATACATTCATCATTTAGAAAAGCATAACATATTGCATAACTCATTGCGTAGCATTTCCATGGTTATGGAGCATTATGCCATTGAAAAATTCAAACTCATGCATCAGCATTGCAAGCATAAACTAGTCTCGAGCCATGGTTACCGTTTGAGAATTGGTTTAGCTGGATGGTGAAGATGTTACTCTGAGGAGTTCGGCATCATGATTCTGAATCGACAGTATTCCCCAGTAGTGCGATATTGGAGGAAAATTCTGTCGTGCGGAGATGGAAGTTGGAAGATGTTACTATGAGGAGTTCGACATCGTGATTCTGAATCGACAGTATTCCCCAGTAGTGCGATATTGGAGGAAAATTCCGTCGTGCGGAGATGGAAGTTGGAAGATGTTACTCTGAGGAGCTTAGCATCGTGACGTTGGATCAACAGTATTCCCCAGTAGCGCGATATTGGAGGAAGAGTTTCCGTCGGGCGGAGATGGAAATGAAGATCGGAGAACGTTACGCGTCAGGCGACTAGGGTTCAAGTGGAGAACGGGGTTCATTGTTTGGCAGCAAGAGTGACATGAAGTTGTCGGGGTTCAAATGCGGTGATCAGGGATCATCCGCGCGGAAGAAAAATAGAAGTTCTAGGGTTCAAGAAAAGCGAAAAAATAATAATAATTCCCAGCGGAGTGCAAATTGTTCGCCTGTTTTTGGTATTCAACCACTCTTCACTCTGATCATCTGAAAGCTGAGGCTGTTCATATCGACAGGTTCATAGTGGATTGAATAGGGGCAGCTGTAACACCTCAAAATTTGCCCTCCTCTTCTTGGGACTAGTTTGAGACATTGCATTTCATTTTAGGACATTAGGCATTGCATTTTGCATATCATATGAAAACAAGAAAGTCATCCTCCAAAGTCTTTTCAGAAGATGGAAAAGTTACATGATTCAGGCCTGAGGGTCTCTATGAATTGATTGTCAACCATCTGAGGGTTTGCACTTCAATTAGGGTTTTACTGGTTCTTCAAAGGTTGAGCATCATCTGGATTGCAAGGGTATATCACCATCATCATGGTTCTATCCTCATCAAGGGTTTCATTGTTCATTCTCAAGTTCCTTTGGATTAGGGTTCTGACCTCTGGTCAACCCTAATCAATGCCAGTTCTTTCAACCAGGGTTTATCAAGGAGATGAGGTATTTTATTGGTATGAGGATTACATGATTATCATAAAGGGCTTACATGAGCTAGGGTTTCATTTTTGAGCAATTTGCCCAAGTGGTAGAGGCTCAAGCTGATCAGGGCATTTCAAGGTCATCTAAGGACCAGAAAGTCAACTATGCAGTCAACTAAGGGCTGTGAGATGGGGGAAATGATTTGAGACACCTCAGTCATGTTCAAAATAGGTCCATTTGTCATTTTAAACATCTATCTTGAAGATTTTGAAGTCATGGCAAAAGTTTCCAAAAATGGAAAGTGACCTGTAATTTCAAGTTTCCAAAAATGGCAAGTTTTTGGTCCACATTAAACTTGACTTTTAAACATCAAAGAAGCTTAAAATGGATTTTTGGTGAACATGGAAGTTGAAGATCTTTCTCTCCCCTTTTCAAAAAGTCCTATTTCATGATCATCTGATGATTGGTTGAGAAGTTATGGTCAAATGATCACAAAGTGTACATGGAAGTTCAACATGGCATAACATTTGATTCAAAACTCCAAATTGGTCCACTCTTTTTACAAAATACTCCTTGTTACCAATACTTTCCAAATTAAGCCTTGCCTTGCATGAGAGAAGCTCATATGACCACTTGTTCACACATGTATATTTTGGAGGGAAATCTCACAATTCAAATTTGGTTCAAGCTACAAGCAAAATACCACTTCCATCATGTTTATTGGTTGGTTTTAAGTGAATTTGAAGCTTAACATGGTACTGTTCACGTGTGGATTGGTCATGCTAAGCTCACTTGCAATTTTGCACTTCACTTGAATTCTCACTAATCATGTTTAACACCAAGCCTAATTGGATTATCATTGTGATTAACACACCATATAAATAGCAAACCATAACTGTTTTTGCTTATAACAGAATTTGAGATCTAGAATTTTCCATTTTTCCCTCCAATTTTCTCTCTCTTCAATTTTCATTTTTCTTCACATAACTCTTCAACTTCTTTGCATAATCTGGTTCATCATGCAATTCTGAGCAATATACATCCATTGTTTGTTGAAATTGAGCAAGATTTGGAGCCGTTCATGTACATGAACATGTTGATGGAAGTTGAAAATTAAGCTAGATTCGAGTGGTTTCAGTGGATTACTCTTGCACAAAGCTTCAAGGCATAAGCATAGGAGGAGATCTGGAGAGTTTGGAAGCTTGAACATGCGTGAATAGTGCACTGCCATTTCAAGTAGGTGAAATTTTCGTCCTCTCTTTTTGCCAATTTCTTATGATAATCGTGTAGATCTTGCATTGCTGAGCACACTGATATGTTTAGTTTTGAAAACGGATGAAAAATGAGTTTGATATGTTGATTATAAGTTTTGATTGCGAATATGTTCTTGCTCGATCTGGAAAAGTTAGGAAGAATTAGGATTATATAATATGATATTTGTGATCTACTTGACTTGACGGTTCCAATGCTGTATGGCTCGACGATTTCTGGAAAAAAAATTATGAGCCTCGCCGGAATCACGACCGAAGAAGATGACCGGAGAGTCATCTCCGCCGTCTGGTTCGTTCTTAGGGTTTTAGTCCCTGTTGGCGTCCACGTGTATGCCTCGTGTCTAAACCATTGGCCTGCGTTTGTTTGACCTCGCTTGTGTGGCATTGACTGATGATGTGTGCGCCATGTCACTTAAGTGAAACGCAGCGTTTCACTTTGAGCGCTCTTGGAACCTGGCGTGCGTGAGTTCGATACCTGGCCATGGCATTTTCTGAATTAAATTTGAATTTTCATTCCTTTGTGCATGAGTTCGATTCCTGGTGAATGTGTCTGCTGATTTTGTTTGAATTTCATTTTCCCTCCTATTTTCCATATTATTTCAAATATTTCTCCAACTTTAAAAAATCATAAAAAATAGTAAAATAATCCAAATTGATCCCAATTTTTTTCCATGATCTTTTTTTGATCTCTAGTTTTTTATAGCATTTATTTCATGAATTGTTTGATTCTGGGTTTTTAATTGTGAATTTTTGATTGAACCTTATGCCAAATTGACATGTTACATCCAATGCTTTGTGAAATGCTATGTTTTGATCCAATTGATCTGAAATTTGGTATGCTTAATCTTCACACGTGGTATGATTTTTGAGCTTTGGTTTGGAATTTTTATCTTATGCCATCATTGTTTTGGACACATGAAGATATGTTGTGACAATTTGTGTCACATTTTTGGTATTCAATTTGTGCATTTTTGTTTACCTATCATTTGAACCCTTCTGGATATTATTTTTTGCATGATCTTTATTTATAACATGAGTAACTTGCATAAAAAATTTCATGTTCATTGGATGCTTTTATGTTTGGATTTGGATTTTCTAACTTGGATGTCCATATTGTGCATATTTGTTGGTCTTTGCTTTACATTGATCATTTGATGCATTTGCCTTGTGAATTGATGTTGGTCCTTTTGAGGACATTTTCTTAATTGTTTGAATGTGTATTATGCAAAAGATTGACTTCTGTTTTGATCATTTGATTTGGTTGTGAACCTAGTCTTTGCACTAGTGTTTTGTACATAAACTAATTGTGCTTTGTGTTTCAGGTTTGGACATTTAGCTTTGATGTTTGGTTTGATCTCACTTTGTGAGATACAAATGCCTTTGAGTACTAACTCTTGCTGTTTTGTAGGTTCTAATTGATGTGATGAACTCATTTGAGTGCTTGCATTTGTGCCTTGCATTGAGTTGTAAATATGGGAAAGTTCCACTGTTTGTCTGTTGGTTTTCTGATTGAAATACTAACTGATTAGCTCTTGTACAGGTACATTAGTTGCTTGCTAGCTTTGATTTTGCTTAAGCTTTGGGTTGTGGTTGATACACCACTGAGGTAGTTTAGCCTTCTTACTCCATGTAGTCTGGAAGTCCTGTCACCTTTTTGGCAGGCATTTTGGCTGAAGTCCTCCTTAAGAGGCACTGTTTGTGTTTGTTTACATTTGTGCCAAAGACCTCCAAGTGAGGCATGTTACTTGGTAAGTCCTCCTAAGTGAAGAGGCAATTGACAGATAGAAGGGATTAGCAATCAATCCCCTGTTATTCAGTGAGTCGTTCTTTATGCTCGCACTACGTGCTGATGCTCTAGAACATGGACCCAGGATCTTTGTATAGAGTCAATCAAGTGGAATAGGGTCCCTCTTTCTGGATCCCCACGCTTTCATTATCATGAGCTCACCCTGGCCATGGTTAAGAGCATGAGGTCTCATCCTCATTACCATTTTGATCTGCTCACCCTAACTCTCAATGTTAGTGGTTAAGAGCTTCTGTTTACCCTTACAGTTTGGCTTGTTTGTCGAGGTTGATATGACCCCTCTTGACTAAAGCCTACCCATTGTTTGGGCCTCTTGTGTGGATATAGTGTGTGATACTTGTTCACTGGTGTTGATGTTTTTGAGCTGACTTGCTTCCAGTGTGAGTTAGGTTCTGATTAGAGACCTCAATTTAGGGTTTGTGAATTGCATGACAACTATTTGGCTCGATTCTTAGTCTCCCTTTTAGTTTGTTTTTTCCCTGGTCTCTGGTTAGGAGAGAGTTTCTCCCTTGTTAAGGGGAACTACGTCGCCCTGATTCTCATGCCAGATGAGATACGTAGGCAGGAGATCGAGCGAGATCTCTCTGAGCGCCCTTTTTTCTTTTTCAACCTTTTTGTTTCTTTTGACGTCTCAGCGTCTCTTTGTGTTTGTGTGACAACTATTAGGCTCGATTTCCAGACTCCCTATTAGTTTGTCAATCTGATAACCTTTTTCTTTGGTGTTCGTTGGTTAGCGTGTGCTATTGTTTGGAGTCGGATGTAAGTCCATGTATTGGCATTCTGTTTCATTTTGTTTGTTGTTGTTTGGAGTCAGATGTAAGTCCATGTATTGGCATTCTGTTTCCTTTTGTTTGTTGTTGTTTGGAGTCGGATGTAAGTCCATGTATTGGCATTCTGTTTCCTTTTGATTGTTGTTGTTAGGAGTCGGATATAAGTCCATGTATTGGCATTTTGTTTCCTTGTTTTGGTTGTTGTTAGGAGTCAGATATAAGTCCATGTATTGGCATTCCGTTTCCTTGTTTGTGTTGTTGTTTGGAGTCAGGCGTAAGCCCATGTATTGGCATTCTGTTTCCTATTGAGTGTTTCTTTTGACGTCTCAGCGTCTCTTTGTGGTGTTTTGTTTCGGCGTGTGTTAGCCGAGCTACGAGTGCTCTGATTCTTCCTCTGGATAGAGAAGATACGTAGGCATAGGATGCGATGTCCTAGCGAGCATGCCTCCCTTTCCCCGAACTACGTTGACTCTGATGTTTGTTTCTGACAAACTATGTAGGCCCAGGATGCGACATCCTGCCGAGTCCCTTCCTCCATCTTCTTTCACCTGTTTTATCATTCCAGTTTGTGCAATTTCTTTGAGCAATTTTATTAACAACCTTATTCTATTCTTTTCCTATTCTTTTGAGCGTGGATCCCGTCGAGTACGACGGACGTGAGGGGTGTTAATACCTTCCCCTTGCGTAACCGACTCCCGTGCCTTGTAATCTCTGGTCGTAAGACCGTTCCTTTCTCTTTCTTAGGTTAGTCCTGCGCTTCCTTTCCGTCATAGGATGAATAGCGTCGGTGGCGGCTCTGTAAACTGTTTTTTTTCCGCCGGTTGTTTTTCGCGTTGCGACACCAGGTTCTGGCCCTTCTTCAAGCAATGGTTCATCACAATCTTTCATTTTCAAGTACAAAATCTCTTCATCCGGAAAATTAAACTGCACTAACTGGTAACCTTCAATTGGTTAGTGATCCAAATGGTCAGCCAAGATACTACCCTTTATTGCTTTCTGAGATCGGTATTCGATATCATATTCTGATAACAACATCTGCCAACGGGCAATTCTCCCAGTTAAAGCAGGCTTCTCAAATATATACTTGATTGGATCCATTTTGGATATCAACCAAGTGGTATGATTCAACATATACTGGCGCAGACGCTTAGCAGCCCAAGCCAATGCGCAACAAATCTTCTCAAGCATAGAATACCGAGTGTCATAGTCGGTGAACTTCTTACTGAGGTAGTAAATTGCAGATTCTTTCTTTTCAGTCTCATCTTGCTGACCAAGAACACAACCCATACTATCTTTCAGCATAGTCAAGTACATGATCAACGGTCTTCCTTCAACAGGTGGAGACAAAATCGGAGGTTCAAGCAAATATTCTTTGATACTGTCAAAAGCTTTCTGGCAATCTTCGGTCCAATCACAAGACTGATCTTTCCGAAGAAGCTTGAATATGGGCGCACATGTGGCAGTCATGTGGGAAATGAATCTCGAAATATAATTCAAGCGGCCGAGAAAACCTCTAACCTGCTTCTCAGTTTTGGGCGCAGGCATCTCTTGTATTGCTTTGACCTTGGCAGGATCAACTTTAATACCCTTTTCGCTGACAATAAAGCCCAACAACTTACCAGAACGAACACCAAAAGTACACTTATTGGGATTTAAGCGGAGCTTACACTTCCTCAAACGCTGAAATAACTTCAACAAATGCTCAACATGTTCCTCTTCATCAATTGATTTAGCAATCATGTCATCGACATAGACTTCAATCTCTTTATGCATCATATCATGAAAAAGAGTAGTCATTGCTCTTTGGTAAGTTGCACCAACATTCTTTAGACCGAAAGGCATCACTCTATAACAGAATGTTCCCCAGGGTGTAATGAATGTGGTCTTCTCCATATCTTCGGGTGCCGTCTTGATATGATTATATCCGGAAAATCCATCCATAAACGAAAAGACTTTGAATTTAGCAGTATTGTCTACCAACATATCAATGTGTGGCAGAGGGAAATCATATTTCGGACTGGCTTTATTCAAATCTCTATAGTCAACACACATGCGGACTTTTCCATCTTTCTTCAGCACAGGCACAATATTGGCCACCCATTGCGGATACTCAGCAATTACAAGGAAACCGGCATCAATCTGCTTCTGCACTTCCTCTTTGATCTTCACAACCATATCAGGATGCGTTCTTCTTAACTTCTGCTTCACTGGCGGGCATTCTGGCTTTAACAGTAATCTATGCTCCACAATCTCAGAATCTAACCCAGGCATGTCTTGATAGGACCAAGCAAACACATCTGAATACTCTCGAAAAAGATCGATCAACCTCTTCTTAGCATCTAGACACAATCAAGACCCAATCTTGACTTCCTTCACATCATCTTCGGAACCCAAGTTGACTAGCTTAATCTACTCTTTAAACGGCTGAATAATTTTTTCATCTTGCTCAAGAAGACGAGACAATTCATCACTCACTTCTACATCACTTTCCTCCTCGGCTTCAAACACAGGGAATTCAAAATTTGGAGAAGGAGAAGGATCGTTGTATTCAATGGGGTTAGGAACCAACCTGTATAATGATTTTATATTTTGAATTTAGAGAAGTGAATTTGTGAGCAAATATTATGTAGATGGACAATTATATTGTTTATTTATGTTTTTTGTGATTACCATTTTCAGAATAAAGCAAAAAGTAAAAATAAACATCAAAGATGTGGATGAATAGAATTAATTTTATTGATAATCAATTTAAAATGCCCAAACAATGTTCACTTCTCCCTTAGGCATATGAGAAGGGTTTTAAAATATAAAAGTAATTACTTAGATCAATGCAAAATAACAGGAATATCAATAGTAGTCCAATTGTTGCATGTCTTTCCATGCATTACAAACTTGGTGCAGTCTTCCTCTTCGCTATCCTCTAGCACAACAGCTAAGTGTTGTTCATCGCCATGAATGAACCCTCCACTACGGAAGCTGAGTTGTATATCTTCATATCTTGCAATTAATGAGCCTTTCTGGAACCCCAAACCAGTTCTTCCTTTGTTGTCGGAGACCTCTACCATGCGCCCCAACTGATCAACAATACCTTCTTCGACAATCTTCTTGGCATCTTTCAGCGAGGACATAGGTGCCCCAACTCTCTTCTCAGCAGTAATAGGTAAGGCTTGGAATGGAGTTCCAACCTCATCCTCAGCTTCAACATACAAGAAAGATGACAGATGGCTAACCAAAAGTGCCTTCTCTCCACCAACAATCACTAGCTTTCCATTTTTGACAAAATTCAATTTCTGATGCAGAATAGAGGTAACAACTCCTACCTCATGAATCCATGGCCTTCCCAATAAGCAGATGTAGGCCGGGTGGATATTCATTACTTGAAAAGTAATATGAAAATCACTCAGACCTATCTTGACTGGAAGTTCCACTTCACCAATTACTGTCTTGCGTGAACCATCAAAGGCTTTAACGATTACACCGATACACCTCATAGGCGCTCCTTGATAAGATAGCTTTGCCAAAGTTGACTTTGGAAGTACATTGAGTGACGAACCGGTGTCAACAAGCACATTTGACAAAGAATCTTCCTTACAGTTCATTGAAATATGCAAAGCCAGGTTATGATTCCTTCCCTCCTCTAGGAGTTCTTCATCGTAAAAGCTCATATTATTGCATGAAGTGATGTTAGCCACAATGTGATCAAACTGATCCACAGTAACATCATGCTCTACGTATGCTTGTTCAAGAACTCTCTGTTCTTTGTGCGCTTCAGAGTTCATCAGCAGAGACAACACTGAGATTTTTGAAGGAGTCTGGAGCAGCTGCTCAACCACATTAAATTCACTCCTCTTGATTAACTGGAGTACCTCATCATCATCATTGGATTTCAAGTTGATGGATTCACCAGACTTATCTTTTGAACAACCAACCGGGTCTACATTAGGGACCTCCACCTTCTTACCAACAATCGTTTCTTCTTTGTTTTCTGGGAACACCGGCCCAAACACTCGACCACTGCGGGTCACCTTCGTAACGTCAGCAATGCTCACGTTACTAAACTAGTCGTAGGTAATGGGACCTATTAACCATTCTTTATCATTGTAGCATTGTACTGGTACGGTACAGCCTTATCAGATGAATACGGGACTGGGCCCGCTAACCGTGTTACCAACGAAGATACTGATCTTTGACTGACATCATTATTGTTGCTGCTATCATATCGAATCACCAACCGCTCTTGTTGTTTGAAAATATGCACTATGACATTGACGTCGTCATCTACATGACGAGATTGAACAATTTGAATCATGCCTTCATCCATCAGACGTTGGATGTCCTTTTTCACTACATCACACCCTCTTGGGTTCACACTACAAACAACACAACCATCATGGTCATGTTCACAGTCACTCACCATACAGATATCCTTATGCATCTGCACCAAGGATCTTCGGATAAACCGGACGTCGAAAACCTTGAATTCTCCAGGATAACCGTCCACCATATTCACTGAAGAGATCCCATGAGCGGGCAAAGGACACCATACCACTCTTCATAAGCTTTTGAACCTCATACTTCAATGGATAGAAATTTTCAATATCGTGTCCTGGTGCTCCTTGGTGAAAAGCACAACGAAGCTCAGGTTTATACCACCAGGGAAGTGGTTCTAGGATCTGCGGTGGGTTCCTCGGTTGAATTAAGTTCTTGAGAACTAGCGAGGGATACAACTCTGCATACGACATAGGAATCGGGTCAAAAGAGACCTTTTTCCTCTCAAAGTTCTGCTGATGATGATTGTTGTTGGTATTGTTGTTGTTGTAGGTGTTCGTTCTTTGTTGCGGTTGTTGTTGTTGACGTTGATGTTGTTGTTGTTGAATTGGTGTTGCTTGTTGATTAGAAAATACTGGAATTACTGATGACACTTGATGATGATGATGTTGACGGGATGATGGATTTCTTATGATCTGAGGCCTCCTCTGCCTCCCACTGATTATTACGTTGGTCTCACTATCCTTCTTCTTACCGAAATTACTGCCATACCTCTTGCTTGTTGACGCCTCTTCTCTTGACAACCGTCCCTCACAGACTCCTTCCTCAAGTCTCATCCCCATATTTACCATTTCGGTAAAATCACTGGGGGCACTAGCGATCATGCATTCATAATAAAATGAACTCAGAGTTTTCAAGAAGATCTTCCTCTTTCTCCTCCAAAGGAGGAGTGATCTGGGTAGCCAACTCCCTCCATCTTTACGCGTATTCTTTAAATGTCTCTTTGTCCTTCTGAGAAATAGATCTCAGCTGGTCTCTATCCGGCGCCATGTCCACATTATACTTGTATTGCTTCACAAAAGCCTTTCCCAAGTCGTTGAAAGTACAAATGCTTGCACTATCCAACCCCATGTACCAACGGAGTGCAACACCAGTTAGGCTATCTTGGAAGTAGTGAATAAGCAATTGACCATTGTCTGTCTGAGTAGACATCTTGCGAGCATACATCATAAGATGACTGAGCGGACAAGAGTTCCCCTTATACTTTTCAAAGTCAGTCACTTTGAACTTCACCGGGATTTTGACATTGGGCACCAAACACAACTCGACAACACTCTTCCCAAACAGATCTTTACCTCTCAGCGTCTTCAATTCCTTGCGCAGCTCAAGAAATTGATCTTTTATTTTGTCTATCTTCTCATAGACATCCAGACCCTCATACGGCTCAGAATGATAGATGGTATCCTCTACGCGAGGCAAAGTATGCACAACAGGAGGTGGCACGGACATGACCGGGCTAGATGTCGGCATGGAAGTAAATGTAGGCGCAAAGCCTTCTAGCACAAATTTGAGCGGCATTTCCCACAGGAATCCGGCAGGCATATTCGGCGCGAAGTGGGCGGTAGCAGCAGGCATGGTAGAGGTAGTCACCTCTGAAGTAACAATCCTCGTGGGAGGAGTTACAGGTGTTGGATAAGATTGATTCTGAGCAGCAAGAACAGACTCCATCATGGCAGTCAGGCGGGCGATCTCGTCCTTCAGCTCTCTATTCTCTTGCTCCAAATGTTCCATGATTTTTTGATTATTGGCTCGGGTGTTGTACCGGTGAGTCAGCTTGGCTAAAGCATAGAAGAATTACCAATCAGACATCTGGCAAAAACCTACTTATGCAAATGATGCATGAAATGCAATGCTTGATTATTTTTATTTTCAAGGAACTTACTATATCATTTGCAAATATATAATATTTAAATGGCAATTGCAACAATTTGATATGACCAAAAAAAATCTCTTTTTATTTATATAAATTGGAAGGATTACACTGAGTACAATTTCAGAAACCAAATGAAAAATATAAGAGAAAAAGAGACTAGTCATCCTAAGGATACCTAACAACAATATCAGAAGATCTGGCTGAAGGCGCGTACTTCCTTCGAATGCGACGGATCTCGGTCTCAAAAGAAGCTTTCATCTGAGTCTTCTCGAGGACAAGCTGATCAACAATCTTCTTCCAAGCAACGGAAGGCTGAGGCATGCTAGAAGATGAAACCTTTGGCTCTCTCTGTCTCTTCGTCACTCGGTCTTCAAGTAGCTCAATAAGCGCATCTTTGTCTTTAGACTCCAACTACAACTCTTCACGCTTCTTGCTCAAAGCATGGAAACACTCTTCCCACATATCCTTCTCTTGCTTCATCTTGGCGAGTGCGTCTTCCAACTCATCTACATCTTGGTTAGGGAGAGTTAATGGCTCAACCACCACCGTAGACATAGGTATTTCACAAGGATAAGGCATCTTCAACTCCATAGCTCTCTTCTTCACCCAAAGAGTGTAAGCTTCCAAAGCTACACAATTGCATGGACCAAGCTCAGATCTTCCTGTAAGACCCCAATTTTGTCCCTAAGATCCCTCATGGCATCATAGCATTGCATTGCAGAGCCTCAAGGATCATTGAGCATCTTGGCTCCTTTTCCCTTTGGGTAGGGATCTCTTGTGAGTGGTTTGAGATCACCAAGCATGCTTGAATTGTATATCATTGCTTTTCTCATTTTGTTTACTAACCAAAAGCAGAAAAATATGTCATTTACATTTTTGTTTGTAGCTCAAGCAATCACCAAGTCAAGAGCTTCAAGAAGATCCTTTGTGCAAGAGATGAGGTACTTTCTTGAGATGAGGACCACATGATCATTATAAAGAGCTTACATGAGCTAGAGTTTCATTTTGAAGCCATTTCATCAAGTGGTAAAGGCTCAAGTTCATCAAGACATTTCAAGGTCATCTGAAGACCAAAAAGTCAACTGTGCAGTCAACTGAGGGCTATGAGGTGGGGAAATGAGTTGATACACCTCAATCATGTTCAAATGAGGTCTATTCTTCATTCTAAGCTTCTATCTTGAAGATTCAAAAGTCATGGCAAAAGTTACTAAAAATGGAAAATGACCTGTAATTCAAAGTTTCCAAATTTGGCAAGTTTTTGGTCCACATTCAACTTGACTTGTCAATGTCAAAGAACTTTCAAATGGATTTTTGGTGAACATGAAAGTTGTAGATCTTTGTCTCCCCTTCCCAAAAAGTCCTAATTCATGTCCATATGATGAATGGTTGAGAAGTTATGGTCATTTGATCACAAGGTGTGCATGGGAATTCAAAATGGCCTAACTTTTGATACAAAACTCCAATTTGGTCCATTCTTTTTGCAAAATGTTTCTCTTGATCAAGACATCTCAAAATAGCCTTTGCCATGCATGAGAAAAGTGTGTATGCTCATCATTTCTCATGTGATCATTTTGGAGGGATTTTCCACAATTCAAATTTGGCTTATGATACAAGCAAAATACCAATTCCATCATGACCATTGGATGGTTTTAAGTGAATTCCAAGCTTAAGATGGCAGCTTGCACGTGCATTATGGGCATGGGAGTGCAATTTTCATTTTTTGCAAGTTGTTTCATAATTCACTAATCATGATTAATGAATGGCTTAATTGGTTTTCAGTATTATTAGCAAGGGATATAAAAGCCAAACCCTAACCATAACCACCATAATAGAAGCATTTGAGATCTGAAATTTCAAAATTCCCTCCATTTTCTTACACTTCGAATTTGGATTTTCTTCACACAATTCTCAAATCTCTTTGCATATTCTTGTTCCTGGTGCAATTCTGAGCAAGATTCATCATTCACTTGAAGCAATTCATCAAGAAACCATGCAGATCAAGAGCTTCCTCATGTGGATCGGATTTTGAGATTGAGGAGAATTCAAGTGGTTTCAACCTTTGTTTCTTGCACAAAGCTTCAACAGAAGTAAAGTGGAGTAGATTTGGAGCTTTCGAGAGCTTGAGCACGCGTGAACAGAGAATTGCACTTCAAGGTGATGAAAAATTCGATCTCTCCTTTTGCTATTTTCTGATCATAGATGTGAAGAGCATGTTGTGTAGGTTATGTAGATGTGTTTAGAATTGAAAATGATTAAGTATTGAGCATGTATGATGAATTTTCAGTTTAGATCTAGGAAATGTCTTGCTTCGATCTGGAAAATCCATGATCATTTAGGATGATTTGAATTCATATTTGGATTGTGCATTGCATGGCGTTTCGATTGATGTATGATTTGTGTAATTCTGGAAAAAATTTGCCTGAACTCGCCGGAATGTGGTCGAGGAAGACGACCGGAGCTATAACTCCGACGTCTGGTTATTTTAGGGTTTTGCCTTGTTGGATGCCATGTGTGTGCTCGCGTGTGTGTTTGATTGGTTGTTGATGCTTTGACCATGCCATGCGTATGTTTGACTGCTGAGTGTGCTGATGATGTGTTTTAATGAAACACATCGTTTCATTTTGCTTGCGTGGCTTCCATGTGTGCGCTAGCGTAGCAGTTTGATTGGATACCATTTGTTTGACCATGCCATGCGTACCGTTGAATGCTGATGTGTGTAGGGACTGAGCATGCTGACTGTTTAATGAAACTGTGCATTTTGATTGTTTGAATGTGGACCTTAGATCTTGTTTGCGCGCCTCATCGTGTGGTGGATGTTATTTCTGGTTTATTTGAATATTATTCTTTCCCTCCAATTTTCATGTGCATATTCCATTTATTTTGCTCATCTTAGAAAAATCATAAAAAATAAAAAAATGATCCAATTTAACTCCAATTTTCTTTTCCTAGTTTTGTATGAATGTCTAGTTTTTTATGGTATTAATTTTGTGAATTATTGATGTCTGGTTTTTGATTTGTGAATTTTTGAATCTATGCTATGCCAAATTGATCATGTGCATTCTATGCTTTGTGAAATATTCATCTTTGAGCCAATTGATCCATTTTTTTGTGTGCATAATGATCATACATGATGTGAATTTTTGAGCACTAGTTGGGATTTTTCTCATATGCTATCATTGTTTTTGACACATAGAGATGAATGTGACAATTTGTGTCACACTTTTGCCATTGAATTTGTGCATTTTTAATCACATAGCATTTGAACCTTTCTGGATTTTATCTTTTTCATAATGATTGTTCATGACATAAGGAACTTGCATAAAAAATTTCAAGGTCATTGCATGCATTTCTGTTTTGATTCGAATTTTCTAAATTGGAAGTTCACTTTGTGCACATTTTGTGATCATTGCATAGCATAGGCCATTTGAGATATTTTCTTATTGAATTGATGTTGGTCCTTTTGAGGACATTTTGTGACATGTTTGAATGTGCATTATATGGAAGATTGAGTTCTGTTTTGATCATTTGGTTTGGTTTTGAACTTAGTCTTTGTACTAGTGTTTTGTGCATAAACTAACTGTGCTTTGTGTTTCAGGTTTGGACATTTAGCATTAATGGTTGATTTGCTCTCACTTTGTGAGATGCAAATGATTTGAGTTATAACTTTTGTTTGTTTTATAGGATCTTAAGTGATGTGCTGGAGCTCTTGAGTTCATTTGAGTGCTTGAGCATTGTTCATTGAGTTGTGTAACTGTGAATGGTTTCACTGTTTGTCTGTCGGTTTTCTGATTGAAATATTAATTGGTTAGCTTTTGTACAGGTACCTTAGTTGCTTGCTTTTAGCTCTTGCTTGAGCTTTGGATTATGGTTGATACACCACTTAGGTAGTTATCTTCTTACTTCATGTAGTCTGGAAGTCCTGTCACCTTTTTGGCAGGCATTTTGCTGGCAAGTCCTCCTTCAGAGGCTCTATTTGTGTTTGTTTACCATTGTGCCAAAGACCTCCAAGATGAGGCATGTGTTACTTGATAAGACCTCCAAGAGTTGAGGCAATTGACGGATAAAAGGGATTAGTAGCCAATCCCCCGTTATTCAGTGAGTCGTTCATTATGCTCGCACTACGTGCTGATGCTTTTGAACATGTACCCAAGATCTTTGTCCTGAGTCTGTCAAGTGGAATAGGATCCCACTTTCAGGATCCCCACGCTTTCTTTGTCATGAGATCACCCCGGCCAGGGTTAAGAGCATGAGGTCTCATCCTCATTTACCATCTTTGATCAGCTTCACCCTAACTTTCAATGTTAGTGGTTAAGAGCTACAGTTTGCCCTTGTACAGTTTGGCTTGTTTGTCGAGGTTGACATGACCCCTCTTGACTAAAGCCCACTCATTGTTTGAGCCCCTTTTGTATGTACATAGTGTGTGATGTTTGTTTTCTTGTGAACTTTTGATGTGTGTGCTCTTGAACTAGGAGTTTCCATTTGAGCTTAATTTGAATATCATTGCCATGTTCATCCATGTGGAAGTTACAAGATACATTGAGGATCTCTCATGAGACTTGTGTGATTGCTTTTGCTTTGTGCTTGCTTATTCCAAAGGATGGAACCACTTGGATCATCTATATGATCTCAAGAGAGGAACTCCTAGTGTGGTTTCATTTCTTAACCATCACCCTTTCTTCTTCATCTCTCCATCCGAACCCAAACCAAAAACACTTTCTGTGCAAACATTTGACTTGTTTTCAACATTCGAAACCTAAGCCTTATGCTTTTGATTTTCAAACTTTCTTTTCATAATACTCATTTTGAATTGAATCTTTAAGTCAACTTTGACCATTTTGTATATACTTCTAATTGGTAAATATAACCCATTCAAATTTCTTTTGTGGTTCCATGTCCACTTCTTAATCAAATTTTCCATAACCTTGAGCTATTAGGTTTGAGTTATTTTTGTGGTAGATGTAATACTCACCTATGTCCTTAGTGATGGACAATGAGCCTTCCATGCTTATTATAGGGTTAACCCCTCACTAGCATGTTGAAGCTATCCTCACATGGTGGACTTGTGGTTTTTCAGGTTGAGTTTTCTCCCTTTGATAACAGAAGACCTTAGGGCTTTTGGACCAATCAATCCACTCATTTGTTTTGAATTTTTTTACCCGAACTACGAGGTTTTGATCCTAATCTTTTTATAAGAGGGTACGTAGGCAATGGGTTTATCCATCCAAACACAAAATGTAAATAAACTTGTATATTCTTTTCTCATCTCTTCAATCATGTTTGCACAAATAAAATTTTTCACAAAAACAATAACCTTTGCAACAAGTGTGAAAAGGGCTCCCTAGGAGTACCTAGGATGTTTTGGGTGCCTAACACCTTCCCATTGCATAACCAACCCCCTTACCCAGATCTATGTTTCTTTTACTAGTTTTTTTTGTAAAACTTTTAGGTTTTTGTTCGCTTTCTAACCATTCCTTTGGATAAATAGAAGTGCGGTGGCGACTCGGCTTTGTATGCTTTACCTTGGATTTAGTCAATATCTCCAATGATAACGAATACACCGCTACACTTCCCTTCCTATGCACATTATGCCAAGCATGCACAATATTCTGCTTCAAATATTGGGAATCTTTACCCTCTTGATAGAAAAGACCTTCTAACAACATGTTATTAGGTTTGTCTCTCAAGGGGAACCCAAGTTGACGATGGGCCAAAGCAGGGTTGTAGTTAATTCCTCCTTGTGTACCAATGAGAGGCACATTAGAGAATTCACCACAACTATCAAGAATCTCCAAACTGCTTAAAGACAGATCATACCAAACTATATCATCATTAGTGAGAGACATAAGTCTCTGAGACCACTGTAGAAATTGATTGTTCTCCACAAAAGCAGTCGTCAGAGATAAGTGCGAAATAAACCACTTGTACAGAAGAGGAATGCAACAAACGATCGTTCCACCACCCTTAGAATTCGTTAGATGCGAAGAGAAATACATATCACCCAACAAAGTAGGCACATGATTCCTAATCAAGAAAAGTCTAATGGCCTTAACATCAACAAAACCGTCAATGTTAGGGAACAAAGCTAATCCATAGATGAGCAACACAAAGATAGCTTCAAAAGCATCCACACTATCAGCTTGAGCAAAAGTAGTAGCTTCCTTGATATGGAAAACAGATGGCAACCTAAATAACGCTCCTTTCTTCACCGAATGATCCTCTATCTCAGACTTCTTCAAGTGAAGAGCTTCAGCAATAGTACTAGATCGAGGAATCTCCTCCAATACACTAAAAGGCACTCTACTAGAAATAGGTATCCCCAAAAGATGAGAATACTCCTCCAAGGTAGGTACGACTTGAAGATCTAAGAAAGTGAAACAATGGTAGAGAGGATCATAGAACTACACTAGCACACTCAAAAGTCCTTCAACCACGTCAGTAGACAAGATGGATAGAAGCTTCCCACGACGTTGTTTGAAGTCCAAGGGATCTAATACAAAAGATGCTAGCTTCCTTAACTCTTTCAAGTCGGGACATCTGAAACTGTACTTCTTAGTATTCCTTCGTCCATAATCCATGGTCTGAAAATATTTGCAAATGATACCTTAGTTCCTTGAAATTTTCGTGTGATGAATGTTATGATGCGCATGAATGCATGAATGCAACAATCACAAATAAAGGATCACACACAAGGAAAACAAAGGTCAAGGGAGGAATCAAGTCATTGTCAAGATCAATCATCCAATTTGGTGGATTATAGTTTACACCTTATCAACACCCAAGTTCCATTGACATTGACAAGACTTTATTGGATCAACTAAGAATCAAGGGTTTATTGTGAGTCACGAGCATGGAGTCTGGGTAAGAACCATCCCAAAGGAATGAACTAAGGATAAAAACCTGTAGATAATGTTCTAAAAAAGTCCCCAGAGTCTTAATTCCATCTATCGGATATTATAGGTTAAGATGACTAACTCATCGACCCATAATATTCTCAAGAGAAACTCGTCTGAGCGTATTATCGCGAAATAATTGTTATCAAGTCTATACTTGAACAGTTTCCGCACTACGTCCTAAATAGGACAAGATGGGTTAAATTTTCTAAGGTCCCCAGTTTCTCAGACCCAATTAGAAATAGTAATGCCTAACCACAAATACTTGTGTGACATTTCCAAATCCAAAGGAGTCTCCACTGAGCAGATGGATCTCAAGCCAACTTGTTAAGGACTACTCCACACAAGTCGAACACGATGATACCATCCTCCTATCTTAATTGCACTCAAGTTCGGGTTAGAACTTATTTCACCACTCAGAGATCACCAAGCACAACAAGCAGATTATATCACACATACATATACAAACATCACATATATACAAACATATACACACATAAAGTAGGCTAAACCCACTGAAGACTACTCCCCAATAGAGTCGCCACTTAATTTCTATAGAGGGAAATTCATGATCATCAAGCTATTGTTTCCAAGGGAAAAGGGAAAAAGTACGAACAAAACCCAAAAGTAAGAAGTTTTCAAATCAAAACTTATAAAAAGTCAGAGATCACAAGTAAGGGGGTTGGTTACATAGAGGGAAGGTGTTAGCACCCAAAGTGTCCTAGGTACTCCTTGGGAGCCCTTTTTGTGTGCATATGTACTTGATATAAAGTGATGTTTACAAACAAATAGAATGGGGGGATGTGAAAATAATTCGTTAATTATATTTTTGTGTTTGACAAGACCTTCGGTCTTGTGCCTACGTACCAACATAAAGATGAGGGATCAAAACCTCGTAGTTCGTGATACAAATTCCAAAGTGGATGCGTTGCTTTTAACCAAAATTAAGTTTGAAAGGCACAAAGGCCTAAAATGGTTTGAATGAGTTAGTTTTTTTTTGGCTTTTTTCAAAGTTTAAGTCAAGTATAGTTAAGTTTATTTGCAAGTTTGATTTAAGAAAATAAGTTTGAAAATGCAATGGCGTAAAGCCAAAGTTTCTATCATTTTGCAAAAGTAGTCTAAGTTTAGAACAAAAGTAGTTCACACAAAGAAGATTTTGAAAAAAATGGAGGGAGAGATTTTGAAATTAAATAAATGGGGAGAATATGAAGATACTATCCTATGCACAAAATTAAAAGTTTAGAGTGAAAATATCTGACCAAATGGGTAGCAATCCAATAGACAAGAATGTCAATAAAAACCCAGAATTCCCTTGGAATTTTTAGAATCAAGCAACACAGAAATGCACAATTATATTATCTTGAAGAGCAAGGCATCAAATAAAGATGGCCACATCCAAGCTTATCCATTCCATGATCTTCTCCAAAATAGCCCATGCAAGAGATGAATTCCACAAGTCACAGGTTCAAAATAACAGCTTCACAATGATCATGTTACAAATGAACTTAGAGAGGTCTTCAAAGGTGTATCAGATGAAGTTCAAATTTCAAGCACTTGGTTCTTTAATAAGTTGGCATTGGCCAAGTCCTTTAGCATAGGAAGGTTGCCTAGATTCTAAGTCCATTTGTCTAAGATCAAGCCAACAGTCCACTCAAAAGTTTTTTAGGGGTTTTTGTTATTATTATATATATTAATGGTTAAAGTCCAAACAAACAAGCAAAATATATACAAACAAAATATATCACACAATATGGTCCAAGTGGACAAAGAGAAAATTGCATTAACAAAAACAATTAGAATGATATGAATAATTACAAATTAAATAGAGTGCTAAAAGTAAATTGCATTAAAGTAAAGGCTTGAAATTAAAAGTTAGTAGTTAATAGGTTAGAAGTTAGTATTGTTTTGCTTTTGCTTTTCATTTCAAGACATTCTTTGGAGAACACTCAACTCACTTATCACAAGCATGAATCCTTGAGCCAAAACCTCTTCCAAAGGAAGGAAAGAAGGCCAAGTTTCCATACAATACCATGAAAGAGGGGAGACTTACAATCTCACTAACTAGAATGCTTATGCCTTTTATGTCACAAATTTAGCGCTATGTTAAGCAATCGTAATTGGACTTATGTAGAAGTCACAATTATTTGAGGTCAGGCAATAGAATTTTGGTGTTAGTGCATATTAGAGACATAGTATAATGGACTATGCTCATGAAACATACCACACACAAAAAGAATATGCAAAAGGTGTGGCCTAATCTCATCCATACTCATGTTAACTTTTCAATCAACTAGCATTAGGACTTTGAGATGTCATAGGCCAAATGGAATGAATGAATGAAGAAAGGGAATAAGATGAAGTGGGAGGGGAATGGATCAAATTATAAATTAGTCAAATGAGTACTTTTACCAAATTAATATCATCCATCAATCCCCTAAATCCAATGATATTAATTTGGCAAAGTCAAATCAACCTTGACCAAGACCCAACAACAAGAGTTAAACATAAACAAGTCAATTACAATTGGTCAACAAATATATTTGGCATTTATTCAAATTAAAAATACTAAAATAATGCATTTAAATTAAATATGAGATATATCATAGCTCAAACAAGGTCAAAGGACCTTGGAGAAAAAATTTCATAATTTTTGGACATTTAAAAATATTTCTAAACAATTAAAAACAAATGCAAAATCAATTAATTCATGAAAAATATTAATAATGATCCAAAAAATAATTTTAATTCAGAATATGAAAGAGAAAAATATTTGAAATTTTTTGGTGAAAGTCCCATATTTTTTGGATCAATATTGAATTTAATTTGAATTATTGAAATAACGCAATAAAAATGAAAATTAAAATATCAGAAAAAACTTGGACCACTTGATCTCACTCATTAATTGAGGTGGCAGATCAAGTGGCCAGAAACACGCGTTCTACCATGGTCACGAGTCAGCGCGTTGCATAGTTGATAATCACAATGGACGCGTGAGATTAAAACAAATTACATGGATCTTGTGGCTGTGAGACATGCCAACGCATGGCCGGAGCTGTAGCTCCGGTCTTCTTCTCATGTGGACCTCACCGGACTGGTCCACCATCAACCATCACCATAATTAAAAACAGGGACATTGGTAGGACTTTAGACAACCAAAGAATCAATAGAATTGAGCAAGAATTTGAGAGAATCGAAGAGTTCAAAATTTCTGGAAAATACCTTCAATGGAGGTCTGGATTCAACTGATCTTGATCTTGCTTGTGCTTGATCTCATTCCACCTGCTTGCAGAAGAAGGATCGAATGCTTACAAGGCTGTGGATTCCTGGAGATTTGAATTTCAAAATAGTGGAAATTCAACCTCAAATTCAAATGAATTTCTCAGGTTTATCCTTTTCAAAGTGAGGGTTTGAGATGGGGGATCAAAGATGGCGCGAATGTGTGTCAAATTCTGAGCAATTGAGGCTTTATTTATAGCTGAATTCATTGATATTTGCACACTTGAAATCACTTTCCAAATTTGGTCATTGATGATGCATGGGCGTACATAGGCCTATAAAGTCATTGTCATAAGTCCACAAATGAATATTGGATAGTCTGAATTCAGCTTGGATTGCAAGGCAAGTGTGCATTTGGATTTGAAGTTTGATCCTTGCCAAGTGATGTCACCATGTTCATGCCATGCGCAGCCTATGTATTCCTTATCCAAAATGGATGAATTTAAGCTCTTTGGAAAGGTGAGATCAAGAGGAACAACTTTCATGTTAAACACCTTTTGATTTGGAGCTTGGATCTTGGAGAAATTTGAGGTAGAAGTTTGGAAATATTTGACATATCAAAATTTTTCTAAGTGTCAAGCCATATGTCTCAATATTCCACGTTGCTTAACTTTTTACATGAGCTTCAAATGAGAAAAGTGTATTCATCAAAGTTGTAGCTCTATCAAATACCTTCAAAATGGTCACCAATTACATGTCATATGGATTTGGAATGATAGAGTTATGCATTTTTGAAGTTTGGAAAAATCACTTAATCAATGGTGTAGGTGAAAAGTGACCTATAATGTAACCTCATATCACATGCTCAAAAGAGTTGAATTAGCTCCCACTCCAAACATCAAATCTGAAGTAGACACATTGAATTTGATTTTTCAACTTGTAAATCTTTCATCTCATCAAAATTGAGCAAGTTATGGCCTTGGGAACTTGACTTTCAAATTAGGGTTTAGACAAAATGACCTATAATGTTTCAACATAGAAAATGATTTTCCAAGAATAACTAGCTCTAGGTCTCAACATGAAAGTTGTTTGCAATGTCATTTAGAGTAACTTTTCTCTTGGAATAATTTTAATATGGTGAAAATTGTAGGAGATAGGGTCTAGGGAGACCCAGTTTTGATCAGATGAATCCATCTGGCTAACCACCATCAACCAACTTGCTAACTTCCAATTCTCTTGACTTTCTAGGCTCATGGTAGATCATATATGCATAATGTGATGAAATTTGAAGTGTCCCTTGAGAAATTTGATCAATTGGTGAGATAGCTTGTTGGAGAAGTTACACAAGATACCTTGTCAAACTAGGGTTTCCAAGGCAAATCAGCCTCAAACTCTTGAAGAAAACTTCGTTAATATAACATGTAGAGAACATTGGGACTCATATATGATGCTCATAACCATTCTTGAATCAATTCTTGGTTTTTCTTCTTGTTCATGAGGGTCTCAAACCCTAGATGTGAACTTGATGAATCAATGGAATCATGTCCTTCCTACAAAAGAGTTAGACAAATGCAAAGACATATTTTTGGTATTTTGGTTAGTGAAATGGTAAAATACAAGTATGATATAATCACAAAGTGCTTGGTGATCTCTCCCAAAACAAACCCAATGAAAGAGGGGTAAGGAGGATGCCAAGAAATGATACCAATGTTAATGCTTATGATGAAAAATTACATGAGGGATCTTAGGGTCAAAATTGGGGTCTTACAGGACCCTCTTTGAAAATATGTACCTTTTGGTTGAAAAAGTGTATTTTTTGTTAAAATATTGGAGATATGGGAAAAGAAGTATATTTTCTTGGTTTTTATGTTTGCAAAGACTTTTGAAGTCTCATGCCTATGTACCAACAAAGTGCAATGGAGGATCAAAACCTCGTAGTTTATGGTAAAAATGACAAAGGGATTTAGTTTTGATTTATTTTTTTATAGAAAAGACATTTTGTAATTTTGAGCATACTCAACTAGTCACCAACACGTATGAGAACTTTGCATCATCATGAGAAGGACTTCAGGTAAGGATCAACAAGTATGCCACTAACTTCTGAAGGTGTGAAAAACACAAGAAATGGGGGTTTGAATTGAGTTTTAGAAGCAAAAGCTTTTTCCAAAATAAAAACACCACTAACAAGTTAAATAATGAAGAGATAAAAACACAACGATTTTTATCCTAGTTCGCTTGAAACTCAAAGTTAGTCCAGTCCACCCGCCAAGGTGATTTGCCTTAGACACAAGGACTTAATCTACTATAATCAACAGATTACAATAAAAACAAATAATACCCTTATTTGTCTTCTCGAGGATCCAACTAAACCTTAGTCTCTTCAAGGATTCACAAAGAACAACCTTCTTTGTCATTTCAAGGATAACCTTCTTAAGGAATCAAACAAATAGTTTGAATAAAAGTTTATGTGTTACAAGATGCTTCTTCAAAAGCAGATTTACACAATGAATTATAAATACTTAAAGGACACTGTATACAAAAGATGATAGCTTTTCACAAATAGAATTAGCTTGTCAAAATACTTGTGTAGATCAACAATTTCTTCAAGCCTCCAATACAGGCTTATATAGTGTAAGCATGTGACGTTGGAAGTTAAAATGGGGAAAGCTCCTTGAGCACTTATCCACTGTTGGATGATAAATGGATGATACCATGTACTGTCCTTTCGCCTACATATTTAGTGATAAGTGTGATGAATAGTACATTCCTTGCCCACAAAATCAGGTAATGGAAAGGTTGTTTCGATTTGTAATATGTACTATTTGACCACATTCTGATTTGATCTTATATTCAGATTCATTGGCTTCTGATAAAGGATGATTGAAGCATGAAATGAAGAAGTAGAGAGCTAGATTCAGAAACTTCAGAACCTTGGGTCAGAACCTTGACAGTGTCAGTAGTCTGGCTTGAGTTCTTCAGTGTCTTCAGAATCTTCAGAGTCTTTAGAATCCTCAGTTGGAACCTTGATAACTTCAATAATCTATCTTGAGATCATCATAATCTTTAGCTACATAAAATAACTTTAGAAGTTTGCCATTCTTCAGAAGCTTGTTGATCAGAGTCACGTCCAGAAGCAGAAACTAAGAGAACATTGCAACAGAAATACAAAGTCTTCTCAAAAGCTTCTGATGGGGGAGATAACACAGAAGCAGAAAGAACATTGCAACAACAATATTGACGTCTTTCAGAACTTCTAAAAGCAGCGCATAAGCGAATTTGTAACGCAATGTTCATAAACTGATGATGTTACACATCATATGATCAAAATCAGAAATGGTTGTTAAAGCTACACAATAATAAACCATTAGGGTACAAAATTGTTCTCACACAAATACAACATTGTTATCATTAAAACTCAAGGTATAGATGTAGAACCAAATCTTGTTCTAACAATCTCCCCCTTTTTAATGATGACAAAACATGTACTTTTATGAACAGTTTTGTACAGGGTAATCACAGAAGAATACATCTTACAGAAGCGCAAGGCCCCCCCTGAGATGTATAGTCCTATAAAGATAAACTCAGAATGAAAGAACACTTTCCTGATTTACCTTTTTAAGTACCAGAATGAATAAATAGTCAAAATTTGGTTTAACTTCAGAAGTTGATTGATGTTGTCTTGAGCACTGGTTGATAACATCATCCTTTTGATTGACCTTACTTCAAAAATTTCTTTAGAAAAGACTTTCTTCATAAACTTCTTTGAGAACCATTCTGATTCTTGAGAAAGAAGCTTAACAAACCATTCTGATTCACCCTACAAAAACACTTAACAAACTTTTCTCGAAGTATTTGTTAACAGAAACATTTAAGCAATGTTTGGGTTTTTACTTAGGAATTTATATATCAAAATAAACTCTTAATTCTTCCCCTTTAGAATGTTATGTTTTCTCCCCCTTTGACTTCTGGCGCAGGAAGGCATAGTTGGGAATTCCTTAGCTTTGATAATTCCATTAAGGGCATGAACCTAGAATAAGATTTGCTTTCTGCCCAAAGTATACCCAAGATCCTTCATTTTGGAGATCTCAGAATTCATCCATCTTCTATAGGCTTCCCATGCTGAATCACTTGCAGCAAGGTTTGCAGAAGAATGACTAACAATCATTGTTGTCTCCAAACACCTCTCAGATTCTGAATCAAACTCCATTAGAACCTTACCAAGGTCAGGAGAGGATGGTGTTTAGACTTTGGGATATTTAATAGCGAGATTGATCATGGACTCGTCAAAGTCAGGACCAAAGACGGAGGGATATGAGGATTGAATGATGAGGGATGATTTTGGTGAGGTGATTTCTGGCTCAAAATCGAACATTCCTTCAGGAGTTCCTTCGAAAACATGTCCGTCAGAGACACTCCTAGTAGGAGATGTTCTAGGTAGTGTAATATTTGGATTAGTTGGTTGGGGAGCATAAACATATGATGGTGGTGAGATGGATGTAGTTTGTAACTATATAGGAGATAATGGAGGTGGTATCAATGGTTGTTCTAAAACAGAAAGATAAACTATAGGAGTTTTTGTGACAGATGTTACTAAATTTTGAGTGGATTTTAGTGGTGGTATTTTGATAACAGGTGTTGAAATATGTGGAGTTATTTCTGGTGTTGGTAATGGAAGTGGTTCAAAAAAGGTAGATTGAGATGGAGGCGTAGGTGGTAGGATTCTATATGGAATAGAAACAGAATCAGAAGTGTCAGCAGAAGGAAACTTATCGGAAGCTCTTCAGTGTTGAACGACCCCAGACGTATCCTTCATAATCATAGCTTTCTGGCGCTCACTTAGAGGCACCTCATCTTCATTATGAAAAATAGCTATCTTTTTCTTCTTATAAGATATGAAGGATCCTTCACCTTTGAATTCCTTCTTCCTTTTACCATGGACATCTGAGTAGGTTTCTAGGAGATTAAAGGGATCCACCAATGGGTCAATGCCATCCTTGAGACAACTTTCCAAATAAGCCATCAGAACTTGTGGAGGATCTAGTTTGGTGAAGATGGGATAGTCATCTATTGGATGGATATCTTGTACCACATATATCATCCTTGGTCAGAACAATTTTTGTTCTTCGAAATTTAGAGATGACACCCATACTTTTCAAATTCTTACCCCATAACACTTTTCCAACGTCCTTTACCAGCTCTTATGTCAACCCACTGACCAAAAGGTCATCTACCACGCCAATCTCCACCAGAATGTCTGAGATTAACCTGCCATTTAGTATGAACTTGCTTTTGGCTTTCTTTGAGGATCCACCAGTTCTGGATTCTCTAATAGAATCCCTGATGAATTTGAACAGAAGTGATGACAATCTCAACTTAACCCCTTTCTCCAGAAGAAACAACATAATCTTTTGACGTGTGTTGATGTAGTCAGAACTATTGACACTTAGCCTGTGATTGATACACCCCAGAATAATATTGAACCATACCCTTAAATTGTTGGTTAAATCCTTGGCAATGGGACCCTTTTCCTCAGCAAAGTTTGTTCCTTCTTTGAAGATGACTGGAGAGATATCAACGTCCCTCTTAGCTGTGATGGTTGCACTGTTAACTCTTTAACCTTTGACATCATGACCAATGAAGTCCACAATGGACTTCTCAGTGATGATAATTTTCTTATTCATGACATAGGAGGTAATTGTTTCCCTTTCAGCAGTGGCATGAATCCAGAATTGTTTGACCAACACATGATAGACTAGGCATGTGAGTCTCTCGAAAAACATGTTTCATCCTTAAGCATTCAGGGTTTATTTGAAATCAAAACCATTCTCCTTCAGGTTTTTGAAATCTATAATAGTTTCACACAACACTGTAAGCTCATTGACTAGAGTGTGGAGAGTAAGTTCAGGAATCCCTTCCAGTATGTTGCTTTCAATATGTTGTTGTTATTCAGCAATCTTTGACGATTGTTGAGCCATTGAAGATTTTTATTCAACCATTGAGATAGAGGATGAAGATAAAGAACAATTGAGAGAGAGAGAGAGAGAGTTTATGGTTTGAAAAACTTGAAAGTGTGGGAGAGATGTGCGCGTAGTGTGAAAATGTGAGTGATATGAGTTTAAATAGGCAATTTTTGCAATGATGACAAAAAGGTGTGTGCAGTCATGGGGGGATGTGTAATGGTTTAGACCTAATTCCAAGAATTGTTTAACCCAATGTGTCACGCTTTAATCATGCATGCTCAGAAAGTGGGACAACTGTCTCCACTAAGAATCACACGAAATCAAACGACAAGACAATCATATAATGTAGCAACTTTTCAGAATCAGCAACACTAATCAATAAGATTGCTTTTGATCAAAACCTTTTTGATTCATGAAAACTTCCTTACTTCAGAAAGCTTCAAGTTTCAGAGTCAGAGAGCAAAACAATCTCAGAATCTTATTTAGAGTTCTAAAGACTTTACATTCTGAATAACATTTTTTCATTTTGGACATTGTTTCATAAATAGGTTTTCTAAAATGAATGCGAATCTATCTTCAGCAAGGTGTTTTATAAATATATCATCCCATTGATGGTCTGTATCAACATATTTTAAGTGAAAATTTCCCTTTTGAACATAGTCACGTAAAAAAATGATGTTTTATTTCAATATGCTTAACCTTAGAATGCAAGATAGGATTCTTAGATAAATAGATAACAGAAGTATTATCATAGAGAATAGGAATGTTACTCTTAGATATCTGATACTCATAACAAATACTAAACACATAGAGTTAGAAAAACAAATAAGAAAATAGAGACAAGAAGATGAATTAAGGGACAGTTGTAGGTGGATGTGTGTGGTACGATTGTTGTTGGTGGTGAATGGATGATGAATAATGGTTTTTATGTGTACGAAAAGGAGCTAGGAAAAATGAAAATGAAGGAGAATAGTTTTTGTGAATAATAAGATGAAGGAAAAGATATGCAGTATGGTTGTTAGTGCATGTTACACGAAGAGGAAACTATAGCAGGTTTGTGAAGATTTTAGATGAAACCTTTTTTTCTTTTGGTTTTTCCTTTTAGAAAATGAGAGAGGACTAGTTGACATATGCGAACGGCACCTATTGGTGTGTGGGGATTGGATTTGTCTCACTTATTCAACAACATATATATATATATATATATATATATATATATATATATATATATATATATATATATATATATATATATATATATATATATATATATATATATATATATTAGGGGAATACTAGGGTTACTTAAATTAAAACAAAAAACAAACAAAAAATGTTCTCCTAGGCTATCATTTAGTGACAAAATGAAATAAAATAAAATAAAATAAATAAAATAGAACACCTTAAAGTAATCACAATAAAATTGAAACAAAACTACAATTAATTCTATTTAATTATTTCGAATAAATTGACAAAAAAAATAATAAAAGGACTCAAAATGAATAAAATTGGACACAAATATGCTCCAAATCAATTTAATTGAATATAACAAAATGGTCAGCGCAAAATAAACTTCTCAGAAACATATAGGTTTTAATCAAATTTTTAAATAAAAAAAATGTACGGTTAAAAGGTTGAGGTTGATCAATATGTGACTAAAAAAGTAGTCGAAAAAATAAAATGAGCACACCAGGTTAGACTATGTGAATCGTAGAATGATAAAATTGATGTACGCAAGCTCGATTTTGAAATTTTCTATAAGACCCCAATTTTGACCCTAAGATCCCTCATGTAATTTTGTCATAAGCATTAGCATTGGGATCACACCTTGACATCCTCCTTTTCCCTTTTCATTGGGTTTGTTTTGGGAGAGATCACCAAGCACTTTGTGATTATATCATACTTGTATTTTATCATCTCACTAACCAAAATACCAAAAATATGTCTTTGCATTTGTCTAACTCTTTTATAGGAAGAGCATGATTCCATTGATTCATCAAGTTCACATCTAGGGTTTGAGACCTTCATGAACAAAGAGCACAACCAAGAATTAACTCAAGAGTGGTTATGAACATCATATATGAGTCCTAATATTCTCTACATGTTATAGTGATCAAGTTTTCTTCAAGAGTTTGAAGATGATTTGCCCTGGAAACCCTAGTTTGACTGAGTATCTTGAATAACTTCTCCAACAAGCTACCTCACCAATTGATCAAGTTTATCAAGGGACACTTAAAAATTCACCATATTATGCATATATGATCTACCATGAGCCAAGAAAGTCAAGAGAATTGGAAGTTAGCAAGTTGGTTGATGGTGGTTGGCCAGATGGATTCATCTGATCAAAACTGGGTCTCCCTAGACCTTATCTCCTACAATTTTCACTATATGAAAAATGCTTCCAAGATTAAACTTACTCTAAATGACATTAAAATCAACTTTAATGTTTAGACCTAGAGCTAGTTTTGCTTGGAAAATCATTTTCTATGTTGAAACATTATAGGTTATTTTGTCTAAACCCTAATTTGAAAGTCAACTTCCCAAGGACATAACTTGCTCAATTTTTATGAGATGACATATTTCCAAGTTGAACAATAAAATTCAATGTGTATACTTAAACTTTTATGTTTGGAGTGGGAGCTAATTCAACTTTTTTGAGCATGTGATATGAGGTTACATTATAGGTCACTTTTGACCTATACCATTGATCAAGTAATTTTTCCAAACTTCAAAAATGCATAACTCTATCATTTTAAATCCAAATGACATGAAATTGGTGATAATTTTTAAGGTCTTTGAGAGAGATATAACTTTCATGAAGACACTTTTCTCATTTGAAGCTCATATAAAAAGTTAAGCAAGGTGGAATATTGAGACATATGACTTGACACTTAGAAAAAGTTTGATATGTCAAAAATTTCCAAACTTCCACCTCAAATTTCTCCAAGTTCCAAGCTCCAAATGAAAAAGTGTTGAACATGAGAGTTGTTCCAATTGATCTCATCTTTCCAAAGAGCTCAAATTCATCCATTTTGGACACAGAATGCATAGGTTGCGCCTGACATGAACAGGGTGACATTACTTGGCAAAGATCAAACTTCAAATCCAAATGCACACTTGCCTTGCAATCCAAGCTGAATTCAGACTATCCAACATTCATTTATGGACTTATGGAAATGATTTTATGGGCCTATGCGCGCCCATGCACCCATGCATCATCAATGACCAAATTTGGAAAGTGATTTCAAGTGTGTAAATATCCATGGTTTCAGCTATAAATAGAGCCTCAATTGCTCAGAATTACAGACACATCCGCGCCAGATTTGATCCCCCGTCTCAAACCCTCACTTTGCAAAGGTTAAACCTGAGAAATTCCTTTGAATTTGAGGTTGAATTTCCACTGTTTTGAAATTCAAATCTCCAGGAATCCATAGCCTTTTAAGCATCAAATCCTTCTTCTGCAAGCAAGTGGAGTGAGATCAAGCATGAGCAAGATCAAGATCAGTTGAATCCAGACCTCCATTGAAGGTATTTTCCAGAAATTTTGATCTCTTCCATTCTCTCAAATTCTTGCTCAATTCTATTGATTCTTTGGTTGTCTGAAGTCCTACCAATGTAGGCAAGAAGATTGAGTTGCTTTTAGGCCAAATCGAAGCAACTCATTTCATGTACCTCAAATTTCAACTCCCTGTATCTCTCAATATACTTAGAGTTAGAGTGAATTGAGGCCAGATTCGAGCTCAGTGCCATTTTTACTTTGAAATCATGTCGTTGTTTTTAATTTTGGTGATGGTTGATGGTGGACCAGTCCGGTGAGGTCCACCGGAGAAGAAGACCAGAGCTACAGCTCCAGCCATGCGCTGGCATGTCTCCCAGCCACAAGATCCTCTTGATTTGTTTTAATCTTGCGCGTCCATTGTGATTAACAAATGTGTAGCGCGCTGACTTGAGTCCATTGTGGATAGCGCGTTTCTGGCCACTTTATCTGCCACCTAAATTAATGAGGGAGATCAAGTGGTCCACGTTTTTTATGATGTTTTAATTTTCATTTTTATTGCGTTATTTCAATAATTCAAATTAAATTCAATATTGATCCAAAAAATATGGGACTTTCACCAATAAATTTCAAATATTTTTCTCTTTCATATTCTGAATTAAAATTATTTTTTGGATCATTATTAATATTTTTCATGAATTAATTGATTTTACATTTGTTTTTAATTGTTTAAAAATATTTTTAAATGTCCAAAAATTATGAAATTTTTTCTCCAAGGTCCCTTGACCTTGTTTGACCCATGATAAATCTCATGGCCATTTTTTTGGTGTTTTGATGAGATTTTAGCAATTGGATAAACCATATTTAATTTAAATGCACTATTTTAGTATTTTTAATTTGAATAAATGCCAAATAAATTTGTTGACCAATTGTGATGGTTGGTTTATGTTTGACTCTTGTTGTTAGGCCTTTGTTAATGTTGATTTGACTTTGTCAAATTAATATCATTGGATTTAGGGGATTGATGGAATGTACATTCCATCTCCCAAAATGAATGGATGATATTAATTTGGTAAAAGTCCTCCTTTGACCAATTTGTGATTCCCCTCCCACTTCATCTTATTCCCTTTCTTCATTCATTCATTCCATTTGGCCTATGCCATCTCAAAGTCCTAATGCTAGTTGATTGAAAAATTGACATGAGTATGGATGAGATTAGGCCGCACCTTTTGCATATTCTTTTTGTGTGTGGTATGTTTCATAGCATAGTCCATTATACTATGTCTCTAACATGCATTAACACCAAAAATCTATTGCCCGGCCTAAAATAGTTGTGACTTCTACATAAGTCCAATTACGATTGCTTAACATAGCGCTAAATTTGTGACATAAAAGGCATAAGCATTCTAGTTAGTGAGATTGTAAGTCTCCCCTCTTTCATGGTATTGTGTGGAAACTTTGCCTTCTTTCCTTCCTTTGGAAGATGTTTTGGCTCAAGGATTCATGCTTGTGATAAGTGGGTTGAATGTTCTCCAAAGAATATTTTGAAATGAAAAGCAAAAGCAAAACAATACTAACTTCTAACCAACTAACTACTAACTTTTAATTTCAAGCTTTTACTTTAATGCAACTTACTTTTAGCACTCTATTTTCATTTGCCATTGTTCATATCATTCTAATTGTTTATGTTAATGCAATTTTCACTTTGTCCATTTGGAACATATTGTGTGATATATTTTGTTTGTGTATACTTTGCTTGTTTGTGTGGTCTTTGACCATCAATGTACATAATAATAACAAAAACCCTAAAAAACTTTTGAGTGGAGTGTTGGCTTGATCTTGGATAAATGGACTTAGAATCTAGGCAACCTTCCTATGCTAAAGGACTTGGCCAATGCCAATTTGTTGAGAACCAAGTGCTTGCAATTTGAAACTCATCTGATACATCATTCAAGACCTCTCTAAGTTCATCTGCAACATGATCATTGTGAAGCTGTTATTTTGAACCTGTGGCTTGTGGAATTCATCTGTTACATGGCTATTTTGGAGAAGATCATGGAATGGATAAGCTTGGATGTGACCATCTTTATTTGATACCTTATTCTTCAAGATAATATAATTGTGCATTTGTGTATAGCTTGATTCTAAAAGTCCAAGGGAATTCTGGGTTTCTATTGACATTCTTGTCTATTGGATTACTACCCATTTGGTCAGATCTTTTCAACTCTAAACTTTTAATTTTGTGCATAGGATAGTCTCTTCATCTTCTCCCCATTTATTTAATTTCAAAATCTCTCCCTCCACTTTTTTCAAAATCTTCTTTGTGTGAACTACTTTTGTTCTAAACTTTGACCACTTTTTGCAAAAGGATAGAAACATTGGCCTTATGCCATTGCATTTTCAAACTTGTTTTCTTAAATCAAACTTGTAAATACAATTAACTATACTTGACTTAAAGTTTCAAAAAGCCAAAAAGAACTAACTCACTCAAACCATTTTTAGGCCTTTGTGCCTTTCAAACTTAATTTTTATTAAAAGTAATGCATCCACTTTGAAATTTGTATCACGAACTACGAGGTTTTGATCCCTCATTTTTATGTTGGTACGTGGGCACAAGACCGAAGGTCTTGTCAAACACAAAAATATAATTAATGAATTCTTTTCTCATCCCCCCATTCTATTTGTTTATGAACATCACTTTGTACAAAATACATATGCACACAAAAAGGGCTCCCTAGGAGTACCTAGGACACTTTGGGTGCTAACACCTTCCCTCTGTGTAACCAACCCCCTTACCTGTGATCTTTGACTTTTTATTAGTTTTGACTTGAAAACTTCTTACTTTTTGGCTTTTGTTCGTACTTTTTCCCTTTTCCCTTGGAAATAATAAAAGCGCGGTGGCAACTCTTGTTATTTAATCTCTAGCTTGTCAATAGCTTGATGATCATGAATTTCCCGCTACAGAAATTAAGTGGCGACTCCACTGGGGAGTAGTCTCCAGTGGGTTTAGCCTACTTTTTGTGTGAATATATTTGTATATATGTGATGTTTGTATAAATGTATGTGTGATATAATCTGCATGTTGTGCTTCGTGATCTCTGAGTGGTGAGACAAGTTTTAACCCGAACTTGAGTGCAATTAAGATAGGAGGATGGTATAGTCATGTTCGACTTATGTGGAGTAGTCCTTAACAAGTTGGCTTGAGATCCATCTGCTCAGTGGAGACTCCTTTGGATTTGGAAATGTCACACAAGTATTTGTGGTTAGGCATTACTATTTCTAATTGGGTCTGAGAAGCTGGGGACCTTAGAACATTTAACCCATCTTGGCCTATTTGACGTAGTGCGGAAACTGTTCAAGTGTAGACTTGATAACAGTTGTTACACGATACTACACTCAGACGAGTTTCTCTTGAGAATAATATGGGTCGATGAGTCAGTCATCTTAACCTGTAATATCTGATAGATGGAATTAAGACTCTGGGAACCTTTTAGAACATGATCTATAGGTTTTTATCCTTAGTTCACTACTTTGGGATGGTTCTTACCCAGACTCCATGCTCGTGACTTGCAACAAACCCTTAATTCTTGGTTGATCCAATCAAGTCTTGTCAATATCAATGGAACTTAGGTGTTGATAAGGTGTAAATCATAATCCACCAAAATGGATGATTGATCTTGACAATGACTTGATTCATCCCTTGACCTTTGTTTGCCTTATGTGTGATCCCTTATTTGTGATTGTTTCATTCATGCATTCATGCGCATCATAACATTCATCACACGAAAATTTCAAGGAACTAAGGTATCATTTGCAAATATTTTCAGACCATGGATTGTGGACGAAGGAACACTAAGAAGTATAGTTTCAGATGTCCCGACTTGAAAGAGTTAAGTAAGTTAGCATCTTTTGTATTAGATCCCTTGGACTTCAAACAACGTCATGAGAAGCTTCTGTCCATCTTGTCTGCTAACGTGGTTGAAGGACTCTTGAGTGTGCTAGTGCAGTTCTATGATCCTCTCTATCATTGTTTCACTTTCCCATATTTTCAGCTTGTTCCTACCTTGGAGGAGTATTCTCATCTTTTGGGGATACCTGTTTCTAGTAGAGTGCCTTTTAGTGGATTGGAGGAGATTCCCCGATCTAGTATTATTGTTGAAGCTCTTCACTTGAAGAAGTCTGAGATAGAGGCTCATTGGGTGAAGAAAGGAGGGTTATTTGGGTTGCCATCTGTTTTCCTCATCAAGGAAGCTACTACTTTTGCTCAAGCTGGTAGTGTGGATGCTTTTGAAGATATCTTTGTGTTGCTCATCTATGGATTAGCTTTGTTCCCTAACATTGACAGTTTTGTTGATGTTAACGCCATTAGACTTTTCTTGATTGGGAATCATGTGCCTACTTTGTTGGGTGATATGTATTTATCTTTGCATCTAAGGAATTCTAAGGGTGATGGAACGATTGTCTGTTGTATTCCTCTTCTATGCAAGTGGTTTATTTTGGACTTACCTCAGATGCCTGCTTTTGTGGAGAACAAACAATGTCTAAGGTGGTCTCAGAGACTTATGTCTCTCACTAATGATGATATATTTTGGTATGATCCGTCCTTAAGCAGTTTGGAGATTATTGATAGTTGTGGTGAATTCTCTAATGTGCCTCTCATTGGTATACAAGGAGGAATTAACTACAACCCTGCTTTGGCCCGTCGTCAACTTGGGTTCCCCTTTAGAGACAAACCTAATATCATGTTGTTAGAAGGTCTTTTTTATCAAGAGGGTAAAGATCCCCAACATTTGAAGTAGAAGATTGTGCATGCTTGGCATAATGTGCATAGGAAAGGAAGATCCGAGCTTGGTCTGTGCAATTGTGTATCTTTGAAAGCTTACACTCTTTGGGTGAAGAAGAGAGCTATGGAGTTGAAGATGCCTTATCCTTGCGAAAGACCTATGTCTATAGTTGTGGTTGAGCCATTAACTCTCCCTAACCAAGATGTAGAGGAGTTGGAAGACGCGCTCGTCAAGATGAAGCAAGAGAAGGATATGTGGGAAGAGAGTTTCCGTGCTTTGAGAAAGAAGTATGAAGAGTTACAATTGGAGTTTAAGGACAAAGATGCACTGATTGAGCTAGTTGAAGACCGAGTGACGAAGAGACAGAGAGAGCTAGAGGTTTCATCTTCTATCATGCCTCAACCTTCCCTATCTTGGAAGAAGATTGTTGACCAGCTTGTCCTTGACAAGACTCAGATGAAGGCTTCTTTTGAGACCGAGATCCGTCACATTCGAAGGAAGTACGCGCCTTCAGCTAGATCTTTTGACATTGTTGTTAGGGATCTTTAGGATGACTAGTCTCCTTTTCGCTTGTATTTTTCATTTGGTTTCTGAAATTGTACTCAGTGTAATCCTTCCAATTTACATAAATAAAAAGAGATTTTTAGTCATATCAAATTGTTGCAATTGCCATTTAAATATTATATATTTGCAAACGATATAGTAAGTTCCTTGAAAAATAAAAAACAAACAAGCATTGCATCTCATGCATCATTTGCATAAGCAGGTTTTCACCAGATGTCTAATTGGTGTTTCTTCTGTGCTTTAGCCAAGCTGACTCACCGGTATAATACCTGAGCCAATCATCAGAAAATCATGGAACATTTGGAGCAAGAGAACAGAGAGCTGAAGGACGAGATCGCCCGCCCAACTGCCATGATGGAGTCAGTTCTTGCTGCTTAGAATCAAGCTTCTCTAACACCTGCAAATCCTCCCGTGAGGACTGTTACTTCAGAAGTGGTTACCTCTATCGTGCCTACTGCTACCACCCACTTCACGCTGAATATGCCTGCCGGATTCCCGTGGGGAATGCCGCCCAACTTTGTGCCAGAAGGCTTTGCGCCTGCATTTTCTTCCATGGCGGAATCTAGCTCGGTCATGTCCGTGCCACCTCCCGTTGTGCACACTTTGCCTCGCGTAGAGGATACCATCTATCATTCTGAGCCGTCTGAGGGTCCAGATGTTTATGAGAAGATGGACGAAATAAAGGAACAGTTTCTTGAGCTGCGCAAGGAATTGAAGATGCTGAGAGGTAAAGATCTATTTGGGAAGAGTGATGCCGAGTTGTGTTTGGTGCCCAACGTCAAAATCCCGATTGTAGCACCTCAAATTTGCACCTACCATTGTACATACCATCTCATATTAGGTCATAGCATATCATGATCCATTGCATAGCATTTGCATTGTCCTTAGTTGCCTCAAGAGCAAGCAAGCAAGAATTAGGTCAAACTGATCAGGAGATCAGTCTACCAATCAAGCAAGGGTGTTTCTCAAGGAATCAAAGCCCTAGGGTTTGTCCAACAAGTTCACATGACTTGGAGGTCCATTTGAAGTGTTCAAGTCAAGGGTTGGATGCTCAGAAGCCATCAGTTCATGCACAGTCAGGCAAAAACCCTAGACAGTCAACAATCAGTCAAAGCAGTGGATGGTGGCCATTCTTGTGGAATTTGGGCACCATGGTCAATAATCAAGAGTCCATACAATTTGGGACATCATTTGAAGTCAAGGTCTCAAGGAATTAGGGTTTGGAATTCATCAAAAGTGCACAGTCAGTCAAAAACCCTAGAAAAGTCAAAGTTGGTCAACTGTGGTTGATTCTTTGGTTTTGATGGATGGAAATGGTTTGAGGGAGCTTATTCATGTCCTAATAGGCCTCATATATCATGGAAATCAACATCATTGAAGAATTTGAAGCCAATCAGAAAATTTCCAAAAATAGAAACTGGACCTGTAATTTCAACTGCCAAAAATGGAAACTTCTTGACCCTCAACTTGCATCATGATACAAGCTCCAAATGAATTTTTGCCCAACATGAAAGTTGAAGATCTTGTTCTCCCATTTTCAAAAAGTCTAAGAACTCTCAAATCCCATGTATGGTTGTCAAGATATGATCAATTCAATTTCAAAAATTTGTGAACTTCAAAGGGCCATATCTCTCAAACCATAAGGCCAAATTTGGTGGGGTTTTTTCCTACAAACCACATTTTTCCTCCTCTTTCCAAAAATATAAATTTCATCCTCCAAAACCTTGCCAATCAAAATGGCATTTTTGGCCTTGACTTTATTCATTTCAAGTTTGACCAACCATTGACTTTTTGAATTAAGGCTTTTCACATCATTTGGCCAATTGGGAAATGTTTAGTGTGTTATTTGAGACATGTTTTAAGACCCAAATCATGCAGAACTTATACCTCCATGTGCATATTTTGAAAATTGGCAAATGATGCATTTTGGTCCTTTTAAACAAAACAAGTTAACCACTCATGAGCAACATAAAAACAGCAGAAACTTTGGTCTGTTTACAGCCTGTATCAAGCCCATTCGACCAGAACATACACCCTCCACTTTCACTTATGCAAGTTTAGCAAAATTGCAAATTGGTTTTATTTGGCATAAGCAAGCTTAGCTTTTGATTAAGCAATGTTAAACAGAAATATAAAAGCTCTTTCTCAGCACAAACCAACCCTAGAGAATGACAGCAGCCGACCAGAAATCCTGACTCTCTCATTTTTTCCATTTTTGCATACTGGCATTTTTCTGTTAAAAACTCAAAAGAACCCTTGCATCTTTGGTTGGTTCCTTCACATACAAAGCATTTGGAGGCCTTTGCAAGGAAAGGGTACTAGCTGTAACCATCATTTCAAGCTCTGTTTTCTTCAAGCTATTCCAATGGCAGATCACGATTTGTTCACTTCCAAGCATTCTTGAGCTGAAAGATCTTTATCATCCATCATTCCAAAGCCTAAAGCACCTCTGTTTCGAGCTTTGAAGGCCAAGGAAGCACTGCATCATCACTGAGCTTCATTTGTGGTACTTTAGTTGCTTAAGTTCTCTGAACTTGATTTGCTTTGCTTTTTAGCAACTTGCTTGAGGTATAATCTCTGTTACTTCATGTAGTCTGGAGACCCGGCCTGTTATTTGGCCGGGCAAACTGTCTGAAGTCCTCCTTAAGAGGCAATGTTTGTGTATGTTTAAATCTTGTCCTTGTACAGAGTCAAAGACCTCCTAAGTGAAGAGGCAATTGGCAGAACCAAGGGATATGCAATCTATCCCCTGCTATTCAGTGTGTCTTCTGTCTTGCTCACACCATTGTGTTGATGCATTGCAGATAAAAACCCAAGATCTTGTACAATTGTACAGTTGAGTCAGTATCAAATGTGTAGAAGGGTTCCCACTTTCTGAACCCACACATTCTTGTCAAATGCTCTCCCAGGCCAGGGATAGAAGCAATGAGGCACACCCCTCATCTCCTTTCATCTGCTTCACCTTAGCCACTCAATGGCAAGGTTAAGAGCAACACTCACCCCACTCCAGAGGTTTGTTTGTTGAGGTTGATATGACCCCTCGACTAAAACCTAACCCTTGTGTGAGCCCCTTGTGTGCATATAGTGTGTGCTACCTGTGCTTTTGTTTGTTTATCTTTGTTTGCTTTCGCCCTCGTTGCGATCCTTTCTCTCGCCCTCGTTGCGATCGAGACTTTTCCTTTCTCTCGCCCTCGTTGCGATCGAGATCCTTTGTCCCTCCGTAGCCGAACTACGGCAACTCTGATTCTCATGTTCAGATGAGATACGTAGGCACGAGACGCGATGTCTTGCCGAGTTTGACTAACCACTAACACTAACTCTTTTCTCTCACCCCTGTGTGATTGAGATCTCTCCTTTCTCTCACCCTTGCTGTGATTGAGACCTCCCCTTTCTCTTGCCCTAGTTGCAATCGAGACCCTTGCTTCCTGTGCAAGCCTTGTCTAGGATAGGTTGGCCCTTGTGCCATTTAGCTAGAAACCTTAACTTAGGGTTGACTTTGCATGACAACATCTAGGCTCGAGTCGTAGTCTCCCTAGTGTTGTGTCTCCCTCTGTTATCTGGTTAGGCTAAGTCCTTTATCCCTGCGTAGGGGAACTACATCGCCCTGATCTTCATACCAGATGAAGTATGTAGGCAGGAGATTGAGCTGATCTCTCCGGGCACCCTTTTTCTTTTTCAACCCTTTGCGTCTTAACCACCCTTGTGTGTGTTCTGGTTGGAGTCCGACATAAGTCCAGCGATTGGCAGTTGGTTTCCTGTGTGTGTTTGTTGGTTCGGATGCTGATATAAGTCCAGTGATTGGCAGTCGGGCTCCACGTTTGCCTGTGTCTTGTTTGTTTGTGTGCGTGTCAGCCGAGCTACGAATGCTCTGATTCTTCTCTCGTCCGATAAGATACGTATGCATAGGATGCGACATCCTAGCGAGCATGTGTCGTTTCCCCAGTCCGAACTACTTCGACTCTGATGTCTATGCTTGATAGACTAAGTAGGCCCAGGATGCGATATCCTACCGAGTCAGTTTCAGTCAGTTTCTTGTGTCTCTTTCAGCCAGTGTGTGTGTGTTTGAGCAGTGTTTAGCAACCATTTATCCTTCCTTTTGTGCGTGGATCCCGTAGAGTACTACGGATGCGTAGGGTGCCTAACACCTTCCCTTCGCATAACCGACTCCCGAACCCATCCTCTTTGGTCGCGAGACCATGTTCTTTCCTAGGTTTACTTCGAGCGTTTCCTTTCCCTCTTTTGGGATAAATAACGCACGGTGGCGGCTCTGTTGTTCTTTCTTTTCCCGCCGGTTTTTTCGCGTAATGCGACAGCTGGCGACTCTGCTGGGGATGCTAGAGAAGTTGACCTATGCTGGTCCATCTTCCCTGAGCGAGTCTCTCCTAGCGCTCTCTAGGTTAGGGCTTTGGTTGCTTTGCACTGCTTTATTGCATTCTTTGTATATATTTGCATTTACTGTTTGCATTTATTATTTGCATTAATGTTTGCATTCATTCATATCCATCTGTTCATCTGGCTGTGTTTCTCTGTTTGGGGTGGGAGTTACTCGAGGTAAAAGGCCCAATACCCAGGCTATGAGTGAAATCTAGGAAACCTAGGAATAGAGTGATTCATGGGAAGCGGGTGGTGTACGCCACTTAGCGGAACATTGACATCACGAGCAGTTCAGACCCTGGTGGGATATTATCGGTGCATACATCGGGTGTGCACAGGATGATATTCTGCGAAAGGTTATTTATGCTGCGTTTCTCTCGACCTTACCCTGGCCTAGAGGACACCCGTGAGTGGGGGGGGGGGGGGGAATGATCATTTTAACAGGTACAGTTGGTGACTCCTGGTACTGATAGTGACTACGAGTTATATTTCTGGACGCCGGAGGTTTGACCCTGGTATTGATCAGAGGGTTCCGTTTATTTCGGATCCCTGGGCTGAATTTGAGGGTACTCGCTCAGATGGTGACTCAGTTCTCCAGACATGGGTTCAGATGACAGTATCAGTTGGCTTTGGGTTTCAGATGGATTGTGACTCCGAGTTCCAGCTGAAGCTTCGATCCTGTGCTCCGAGATGCACAGCCTGACCAGTCATGTTGCATCATTTGCATCATAGCATGTTTATTTTCCAAAAAAATAGTAATGCATGAAAATGAAAAAAAAGTTAACTCGCATACGCATATCCTTTTCAGGATCATTCATGACAAAATAGCATCCGCATCATGCATATCATGTACATATCATCCTTGCATTGCAGACATGTTTGGGGACAAGACCTCTCACTCCGGTTCCTCTGAGAGAGGATTGCTAATCATCGTCCGCACCGCTACTCAACCAGATTGAATCAACAGAGGAGTATGGATCAGGTTCAAGCAGAATTGGCCGAAATGAGGGCAAACATGGTCCGGTTCATGACACTGATGCAAGAGATACTGACAGTTGTCATCCCCGGTGGGATCTATCACAATTGGGTCACTGTGGGCTTTCCTACAGTTGTTCATAAGTCGGAGTAATAATCACTTTGTTTAGAAACCTTTCTCCCATGCCAAAAGGAGAAGTGATGACATTGTTGGCAACATTTTGTGCAATGATATTTTCATTCAAATAAATTCATGTTAAACATTTGTTTTTCCAATTGTTTTCCCTTTTCGCTTTTTTTGCATGAAATTGGTGATCACAAAAAACCTTTAAAAACAAGAATAAAAGCAATCTTTTCATCTGCATAACGATTGTCTTGTTTGATTTTCAAAAAGCTTTTCATATCAAAATCTTCATGCAGGTTGTTTCTCAAACCCATTGAGCATAATGATCGGACGTCATCTCCCAATTTTGAATTCCCTGTATTCGAAGCAGACGAAGATGATGTTGAAGGGATTCCTGATGGTATTTCCCGACTTCTTGAGCAAGAAAAGAAGATCACTCAGCTGCATCTCGAGAATCAGCAGAACAGCCAACTGGGGCATTATCAAAAAAAAAAAAAGAAAAAAAAAGAAGAAAAAAAAAGAAAAAGAAAGAGGAGGGTGCAAAATCAAAAGAAATCAAAAGAAAGCAAAATCAAAAGCAAAATCAGAAAAAAAAAAAAAAAAAAAAAAAAAAAAAAACAAAAGAAAGATAGCACCCTCAAAGTCCCAAGTTGACTGATGCTGAATTCGATCGAAAGGAAGAGATCAACTGCCATGTGTCATGGTCAGTCATATCAGCAGAGAATGAAAAAGCATTCAACAAGAAGGTCAAGCCTCGTGTGTTCCGAGGGACCTCATGCTCAAGAAAGTCTTGTCTTTCGTGCCCGATTCCAGGGGCAAGTGAACTCCAAGCTATGAAAGTCCATATGTTTTCAAAAGAGCCTTTTCAGGCGGTGCTCTGACACTTACAACAATGGATGGAGAAGTTCACTCGTCCTGTGAATTCCAATGCAGTCAAGAAATACTTCGCCTAAAACAAAGAAAAAAGCAAAACAGCTCGCTAAGTCGAACACCCCAAAGGGCGACTTAGGCAAAAAGGAGCGTCTCGGTGGATTGAAAACCCGAAAGGGCGATCCAGGCAAAAGTTAGAGACATTGAAAAAAGAAAATTTTTTGCATCCCGCTAGATTGAACACCTCACACTGGGGCAATCTAGGCAAAAATTAGGGATTTGGCAAGTAACTGCATCTTGACAAGACTGTGCTGTACATCTGTCATCCGTCAGGGAATTCTCGATTCGTCGTCGACTGAAGCTTTGAATACATCGAAAATTCAGAATGGTAGAGGAAAGGTCATTATGTTCAATGTAGCCCTCTCCAATATACATCACCGATTTCAAACTTGTACAGATCTATGGAGTCTCGCCCTTTGCAGACTACCATCCCATCACATTAATTTGAGCTTTTATCCAATTATTTGCACTCCTTTTTGTTTCAACTCAACAAATGTTTTGCATGCTTTAATTGATAAAGTATCATTGTTTTTCAAAATAAACAAATTTTTCAAAAAAAATGTTCTTAAACAAAGTGAGCATTCACAATGATGGAAGAATACTTAGGAGACCCGCAGTGCTCTCCCGAGGGTGGTATGATTACCAACAGGTAAGACAATTGTTCGTATCTCGAGCATGACTGTATCTTTGTCCTGCAGAACCTCGTATGGTCTCTCCTCAGTGAAGTTGCCCGATGCAGTGTTGTTTGAAGTTGTTCATCTTCATGTTCCCGGCAGTACAGATTCTTCCTCCAAATCCCTGTTAGCTCTATTGTGGGGCATCCCCAGTAGAGTGCTGTTTGAGCCCTATCGTGGGGCATCCTTAGCAAGTTTGCTGTTTCGGACATTATTGTGGGGCAGCTCCCCTAGCAGAGTGTTTACTGAAGACTTCAACTTTCGCCTCTCCAGCAGAGCAGTCTTCATCTCTCCCCAGCATAGTTGCTTTTCTTTGAAGATTCAGTATTTGGTAGATCAACATCCCAGTACTATGTCATGCCCTCAGATGGATCCCCCAGCGGAGTTGTTGGCATGATGAGCCTTATCAATGCCTATGTATCCTCATCAGAGATCTGGTTGCTTCTTGGTATCCCTGATTTCCAGCACAAGTTGTTGCGGTGCATTCGCCTGTATGTTAAACTCTGTTCACCGGTTGTGACCGACGATCCCTCCGGAAGCCTCTTGTGGCCTTCCTCCCATGCAGGATAAGTGTTCCCTGACGTCCCAGTCCCCAGTGGATTTTCTTTGCTCTCTGGTGGCTTTGGTTTTCTCTCCGGACGGTTGATTCCCGGACCTGCGTGTTGAGCATGTCTGTTTGACAACATTCATCATACATTCATCATGCATAATGCATACATGCATAATCATAGCATTCGGATACTCATGTTGCAGTTGTTGCAGTATATCCGTTGATGATTGTCTCCTGCTATTGGTTGATACAAATCTCTCCAGTAGATTTTCCTCAAGCAAATATGGGTGTGTCCGATCTCTCCATGTAGAGCCAACCCTTAAGCAGAAAGTGTCTATCCTTTCCTGCCATTTCCCCACTGAGATACATCCTCGTGGATGACGGTTGCTTCCGTTCCATCCCTACACGGGATGGGTTTTCCCTATTGAGTTCTTTCCTCATTAGGATGAGTCTTGTTCAGTCTGCCTTTTTGGATCAATCCTAAATTGGCTTCCTGTTGGCTGTCTCTTGTACTTCCCTGGGGCATAAATGAATAGTCGCTCACTAACCGACACTCATTCATCTTATCCTCAACGGAATTCATTGGCTTCTACCTACAAACCGGTAGCTGTAAGTCCTTTCTTTACGGTCTTCTACCCGCTACCCGGTAGTTGTAAATCCTTTTTCTCACTTTGTCTCTCAGCAGACCGTTTGTTGGCCTCTACCTACAAACCGGTAGCTGTAAGTCCTATCTTTGTGGTTTTCTACCCACAAGCTGGTAGTTGTAAAATCCCACGTGCTCCCCTTGGTAGAGTTAACCCTTTGTGCTCATCCCGATGATGACTGGTTACTTTTCCATTGGCTTCTACCTACGAACCGGTAGTTGTAAGTCCTATCTTTGTGGTTTTCTACCCACAAGCTGGTAGTTGTAAAATCCCACTTTCCTCCCCTTGTTGGAGTTAACCCTTTGTGCTCATCCCGATGATGACTGGTTACCTTTTCCATTGGCCTCTACCTACAAACCGGTAGTTGTAAGTCCTATCTTTGTGGTTTTCTACCCACTAGCTGGTAGTCGTAAAATCCCACATTCCTCCCCTTGTTGGAGTTAACCCTTTTTGCTCATCCCGATGATGACTGGTTACTTTTCCGTGGTTTTCTGCCTACAAACCGGTAGATGTAATCCCCTCTTTGTGGTATTAATATTCTTTTCCCCTCTGGATACTTGCCTTGATCAAGCAATATTGTCTCCATTGGGTCTTCACCTTCCTTTTGGATATTTGCTCCGAGTTAGCAACTTTATCCTCTTTGGATTGGTCATCTTTGCATACCTAGTCCTGGTACTGATGCCTGTCTTTTTCGGTCGATTTATTCATTTAACAACCTACAACCCGGTTATGGATAATCTGCCATGCGAGGTCATTATCTACGTTTGACGGCTATAGATAATATGTCTTATGTTTTTCCGGTATTCAGACCGAAGGAGTTTCCGACGATCAGGTCGATGTACTCATGGCACAAGGCCAATTTTCCGGTATTCAGACCGAAGGAGTTTCCGACGATCAGGTCGATGTACTCATGGCACAAGGCCAATTTTCCGGTATTCAGACCGAAGGAGTTTCCGACGATCAGGTCGATGTACTCATGGCACAAGGCCAATTTTCCGGTATTCAGACCGAAGGAGTTTCCGACGATCAGGTCGATGTACTCATGGCACAAGGCCAATTTTCCGGTATTCAGACCGAAGGAGTTTCCGACGATCAGGTCGATGTACTTACGACGCTCAGGCATTGGTTATCCCTGTGTTGCCATTTATTTTGGTATCCAGGTCGACGTTTCTGTTTCGGTACTCAGGCCGATTTTCTTTTCTCCATCCAAGACTGTTTCTTTGCCGATCCTGACAGGCATTCCTGTGTTATATCCAGTCGGTGCAAATTTCTACGGTTCTTTTGTATTCAATCCCTGTTTACCCTGAAAGTCTGACAGCCATTGCTATCATCCATTCGGGTTCCCAGCTGATTGAATAGGGGCAGCTGTAGCACCTCAAATTTGCACCTACCATTGTACATACCATCTCATATTAGGTCATAGCATATCATGATCCATTGCATAGCATTTGCATTGTCCTCAGTTGCCTCAAGAGCAAGCAAGCAAGAATTAGGTCAAACTGATCAGGAGATCAGTCTACCAATCAAGCAAGGGTGTTTCTCAAGGAATCAAAGCCCTAGGGTTTGTCTAACAAGTTCACATGACTTGGAGGTCCATTTGAAGTGTTCAAGTCAAGGGTTGGATGCTCAGAAGCCATCAGTTCATGCACAGTCAGGCAAAAACCCTAGACAGTCAACAATCAGTCAAAGCAGTGGATGGTGGCCATTCTTGTGGAATTTGGGCACCATGGTCAATAATCAAGAGTCCATACAATTTGGGACATCATTTGAAGTCAAGGTCTCAAGGAATTAGGGTTTGGAATTCATCAAAAGTGCACAGTCAGTCAAAAACCCTAGAAAAGTCAAAGTTGGTCAACTGTGGTTGATTCTTTGGTTTTGATGGATGGAAATGGTTTGAGGGAGCTTATTCATGTCCTAATAGGCCTCATATATCATGGCAATCAACATCATTGAAGAATTTGAAGCCAATCAGAAAATTTCCAAAAATAGAAACTGGACCTGTAATTTCAACTGCCAAAAATGGAAACTTCTTGACCCTCAACTTGCATCATGATACAAGCTCCAAATGAATTTTTGCCCAACATGAAAGTTGAAGATCTTGTTCTCCCATTTTCAAAAAGTCCAAGAACTCTCAAATCCCATGTATGGTTGTCAAGATATGATCAATTCAATTTCAAAAATTTGTGAACTTCAAAGGGCCATATCTCTCAAACCATAAGGCCAAATTTGGTGGGGTTTTTTTTCCTACAAACCACATTTTTCCTCCTCTTTCCAAAAATATAAATTTCATCCTCCAAAACCTTTCCAATCAAAATGGCATTTTTGGCCTTGACTTTATTCATTTCAAGTTTGACCAACCATTGACTTTTTGAATTAAGGCTTTTCACATCATTTGGCCAATTGGGAAATGTTTAGTGTGTTATTTGAGACATGTTTTAAGACCCAAATCATGCAGAACTTATACCTCCATGTGCATATTTTGAAAATTGGCAAATGATGCATTTTGGTCCTTTTAAACAAAACAAGTTAACCACTCATGAGCAACATAAAAACAGCAGAAACTTTGGTCTGTTTACAGCCTGTATCAAGCCCATTCGACCAGAACATACACCCTCCACTTTCACTTATGCAAGTTTAGCAAAATTGCAAATTGGTTTTATTTGGCATAAGCAAGCTTAGCTTTTGATTAAGCAATGTTAAACAGAAATATAAAAGCTCTTTCTCAGCACAAACCAACCCTAGAGAATGACAGCAGCCGACCAGAAATCCTGACTCTCTCATTTTTTCCATTTTTGCATACTGGCATTTTTCTGTTAAAAACTCAAAAGAACCCTTGCATCTTTGGTTGGTTCCTTCACATACAAAGCATTTGGAGGCCTTTGCAAGGAAAGGGTACTAGCTGTAACCATCATTTCAAGCTCTGTTTTCTTCAAGCTATTCCAATGGCAGATCACGATTTGTTCACTTCCAAGCATTCTTGAGCTGAAAGATCTTTATCATCCATCATTCCAAAGCCTAAAGCACCTCTGTTTCGAGCTTTGAAGGCCAAGGAAGCACTGCATCATCACTGAGCTTCATTTGTGGTACTTTAGTTGCTTAAGTTCTCTGAACTTGATTTGCTTTGCTTTTTAGCAACTTGCTTGAGGTATAATCTCTGTTACTTCATGTAGTCTGGAGACCCGGCCTGTTATTTGGCCGGGCAAACTGTCTGAAGTCCTCCTTAAGAGGCAATGTTTGTGTATGTTTAAATCTTGTCCTTGTACAGAGTCAAAGACCTCCTAAGTGAAGAGGCAATTGGCAGAACCAAGGGATATGCAATCTATCCCCTGCTATTCAGTGTGTCTTCTGTCTTGCTCACACCATTGTGTTGATGCATTGCAGATAAAAACCCAAGATCTTGTACAATTGTACAGTTGAGTCAGTATCAAATGTGTAGAAGGGTTCCCACTTTCTGAACCCACACATTCTTGTCAAATGCTCTCCCAGGCCAGGGATAGAAGCAATGAGGCACACCCCTCATCTCCTTTCATCTGCTTCACCTTAGCCTCTCAATGGCAAGGTTAAGAGCAACACTCACCCCACTCCAGAGGTTTGTTTGTTGAGGTTGATATGACCCCTCGACTAAAACCTAACCCTTGTGTGAGCCCCTTGTGTGCATATAGTGTGTGCTACCTGTGCTTTTGTTTGTTTATCTTTGTTTGCTTTCGCCCTCGTTGCGATCCTTTCTCTCGCCCTCGTTGCGATCGAGACTTTTCCTTTCTCTCGCCCTCGTTGCGATCGAGATCCTTTGTCCCTCCGTAGCCGAATTACGGCAACTCTGATTCTCATGTTCAGATGAGATACGTAGGCACGAGACGCGATGTCTTGCCGAGTTTGACTAACCACTAACACTAACTCTTTTCTCTCACCCCTGTGTGATTGAGATCTCTCCTTTCTCTCACCCTTGCTGTGATTGAGACCTCCCCTTTCTCTTGCCCTAGTTGCAATCGAGACCCTTGCTTCCTGTGCAAGCCTTGTCTAGGATAGGTTGGCCCTTGTGCCATTTAGCTAGAAACCTTAACTTAGGGTTGACTTTGCATGACAACATCTAGGCTCGAGTCGTAGTCTCCCTAGTGTTGTGTCTCCCTCTGTTATCTGGTTAGGCTAAGTCCTTTATCCCTGCGTAGGGGAACTACATCGCCCTGATCTTCATACCAGATGAAGTATGTAGGCAGGAGATTGAGTTGATCTCTCCGGGCACCCTTTTTCTTTTTCAACCCTTTGCGTCTTAACCACCCTTGTGTGTGTTCTGGTTGGAGTCCGACATAAGTCCAGCGATTGGCAGTTGGTTTCCTGTGTGTGTTTGTTGGTTCGGATGCTGATATAAGTCCAGTGATTGGCAGTCGGGCTCCACGTTTGCCTGTGTCTTGTTTGTTTGTGTGCGTGTCAGCCGAGCTACGAATGCTCTGATTCTTCTCTCGTCCGAGAAGATACGTATGCATAGGATGCGACATCCTAGCGAGCATGTGTCGTTTCCCCAGTCCGAACTACTTCGACTCTGATGTCTATGCTTGATAGACTAAGTAGGCCCAGGATGCGATATCCTACCGAGTCAGTTTCAGTCAGTTTCTTGTGTCTCTTTCAGCCAGTGTGTGTGTGTTTGAGCAGTGTTTAGCAACCATTTATCCTTCCTTTTGTGCGTGGATCCCGTAGAGTACTACGGATGCGTAGGGTGCCTAACACCTTCCCTTTGCATAACCGACTCCCGAACCCATCCTCTTTGGTCGCGAGACCATGTTCTTTCCTAGGTTTACTTCGAGCGTTTCCTTTCCCTCTTTTGGGATAAATAACGCACGGTGGCGGCTCTGTTGTTCTTTCTTTTCCCGCCGGTTTTTTCGCGTAATGCGACACCAATGAAGTTCAAAGTGCCTGACTTTGAAAAGTATAAGGGGAACTCTTGTCCGCTCAGTCATCTTGTGATGTACGCCCACAAGATGTCTACTCAGACCGACAATGATCAATTGCTTATTCACTACTTCCAAGATAGTTTAACTGGTGTTGCACTCCGTTGGTACATGGGGTTGGATAGTGCAAGCATTCGTACATTCAACGACTTGGGAGAGGCTTTTGTAAAGCAATACAAATATAATGTGGACATGGCGCCGGATAGAGACCAGTCGAGGTCTATGTCTCAGAAGGACAAAGAGACATTTAAAGAATATGTGCAAAGATGGAGGGAGTTGGTTGCCTAGATCACTCCTCCTTTAGAGGAGAAAGAGATGACAAAAATCTTCTTGAAAACCCTGAGTTCATTTTATTATGAACGCATGATCGCTAGTGCCCCCTAGTGATTTTACCGAAATGGTAAACATGGGGATGAAACTTGAGGAAGGACTCCGTGAAGGAAGGTTGTTAAAAGATGAGGCATCAACAAGCAAGAGATATGGTAGCAACTTTGGTAAGAAGAAGGATAGTGAGACCAACGCAGTAATCAGTGGGAGGCATAGGAGGCTTCAGATCAGAAGAAATCCACCACCCCATCAACATCATCATCATCAAGTGTCATCGGTGATTCCGGTATTTTATAATCAACAAGCAACACCAATTCAACAACAACAACAACATCAACATCAACAACAACAACCACAACAAAGAACGAACACCTACAACAACAACAATACCAACAACAATCATCATCAGCAGAACTTTGAGAGGAATAAGGTATCTTTTGACCCGATTCCTATGTCATATGCAGAGCTGTATCCCTCACTAGTTCTCAAGAACTTAATTCAACCGAGGAACCCACCGCAGATCCCAGAACCACTTCCTTGGTGGTATAAATCTGAGCTCCGATGTGCTTTTCATCAAGGAGAACCCGAACACGATATCGAAAATTTCTATCCAATAAAGTATGAGGTTCTAAAGCTTATGAAGAGTGGTATGGTGTTCTTTGAGGACCACGTGCCAAATGTGAAAGCAAACCCTTTGCCCGCTCATGGGAACCCTTCAGTGAATATGATGGATGGTTATCCTGGAGAATTCAAAGTTTTTGACGTCCGATTTATCCGAAGATCCATGGTGCAGATTCATAAGGATATTTGTATGGTGAGTGACTGTGAACAAGATCCATGGTGCAGATTCATAAGTTATCTTACCAAGGAGAGCCTATGAGGTATAGTGGTGTAATCGTTAAAGCCTTTGATGGTTCACGCAAGACAGTAATTGGTGAAGTGGACCTTCCAGTCAAGATAGGTCAGAGGGATTTTCAGATTGTTTTTCAAGTAATGGATATCCACCCGGCTTACAGCTGTTTACTAGGAAGGCCATGGATTCATGAGGCAGGGGCCGTTACCTCCACTCTGCATCAAAAATTGAAATTTGTTAAGAATGGCAAGCTAGTGATTGTTAGAGGAGAGAAGGCGTTGTTGGTTAGCCATCTGTCATCTTTCTCGTATGTTGAAGCTGATGACGAGGTTGGAACTCCATTCCAAGCCTTGTCTATTGTTGCTAAGAAGAGAGTTGGGGCACCCATGTCCTTGTTGAAAGATGCTCAAAAGATTGTTGAAGAAGGTGATGTTGATCAGTGGGGGCGCATGGTAGAGGTCTCGGACAACAAAGGCAGAACCGGTTTGGGGTTCCAGAAAGGCTCATCAACTGTTAGATCTGAAGATGTGCAACTTAGCTTCCGCAGCAGAGGGTTCATTCATGGCAATGAATAACACTTGGATGTTGTGCTAGAGGATGGCGAAGAGGAAGACTGCACCAACTTTGTAACGCATGGAAAGACGTGCAACAATTGGATTGCTGTTGATATTTATGTTATTTTACATCGATCTAAGTAATTGCTTTTATATTTTAAAATCCTTCTCCTATGCCTAAAGGAGAAGTGAACATTGTTTAGGCATTTTAAATTGATCATTAATAAAATTAATTCTATTCATCCGCATCTTTGATGTTTGTTTTTACTTTTTGCTTTATTCTGAAAATGGTAATCACAAAAAACATAAATGAACAATATAATTGTCCATCTGCATAATATTTGGTCACAAATTCACTTCTCTAAAATCAAAATATCAAATCATTATGCAGGTTGCTTCCTAACCCCATTGAATACAATGATCCTTCTCCTTCTCTAAATTTTTAATTCCCTGTGTTTAAGGCTGAGGAGGAAAGTGATGTAGAAGTGAGTGATGAATTGTCTCGTCTTCTTGAGCAAGATGAGAAGATTATTCAGTCGTTTGAAGAGCAGATTGAGCTTGTCAACTTGGGTTCCGAAGATGATGTAAAGGAAGTCAAGATTGGGTCTCGATTGTGTCTAGATGCTAAGAAGGGGTTGATTGATCTTCTTCGAGAATATTCAGATGTGTTTGCTTGGTCCTATCAAGACATGCCTGGTTTGGATTCTGAGATTGTGGAGCATAGATTGCCGTTGAAGCCAGAATGCCTGCCAGTCAAGCAGAAGTTGAGAAGAACGCATCCTGATATGGCTGTGAAGATCAAAGAGGAAATGCAAAAGCAGATTGATGTCGGTTTCCTTGTAACAGTTGAGTATCCGCAATGGGTGGCCAATGTTGTGCCAGTGCCGAGGAAAGATGGAAAAGTCTGCATGTGTGTTGAGTATAGAGATTTGAATAAAGCCAGACCTAAAGATGATTCCCCTATGCCACACATTGATATGTTGGTAGACAATACTGCTAAATTCAAAGTCTTTTCGTTTATGGATGGATTTTCCGGATATAATCAGATCAAGATGGCACCCGAAGATATGGAGAAGACCACATTCATTACACCCTAGGGAACATTATGTTATAGTCTGATGCCTTTCGGTCTAAAGAATGCTGGTGCAACTTACCAGAGAGAAATGACTACTCTTTTTCATGATATGATGCATAAAGAGATTGAAGTTTATGTCGATGACATGATTGCTAAATCAATTGATAAAGAGGAACATGTTGAGCATTTGTTGAAGCTATTCCATCGTTTGAGGAAATATAAACTCTGCTTGAATCCCAATAAGTGTACTTTTGGTGTTCGTTCTAGTAAGTTGTTGGGCTTTATTATCAGTGGGAAGGGCATTGAAGTTAATCCTGCCAAGGTCAAAGCAATACAAGAAATGCCTGCGCCTAAAACTGAGAAGCAAGTTAGAGGTTTTCTCGGTCGCTTGGATTATATTTCCAGATTCATTTCCCACATGACTGCCACATGTGCGCCTATAATCAAGCTTCTTCAGAAAGATCAGTCTTGTGATTGGACCAAAGATTGCCAGAAAGCTTTTGACAGTATCAAAGAATATTTGCTTGAACCTCCGATTTTGTCTCCACAAGTTGAAGGAAGACCGTTGATCATGTATCTGACTGTGCTCGAAGATAGTATGGGTTGTGTTCTTGGTCAGCAAGATGAGACTAGAAAGAAAGAATTTGCAATTTACTACCTCAGTAAGAAGTTCGCCGATTGTGAGACTCGGTATTCTATGCTTAAGAAGACTTGTTGCGCATTGGCTTGGGCTGCTAAGCGTCTGCCCCAGTATATGTTGAATCATACCACTTTGTTGATATCCAAAATGGATCCAATCAAGTATATATTTGAGAAGCCTTCTTTAACTGGGAGGATTGCCCGTTGGCAGATGTTGTTATCAGAGTATGATATAGAATACCGATCTCAGAAAGCAATCAAGGGTATTATCTTGGCTGACCATTTGGCTCACCAACCAATTGAAGATTACCAGTTAGTGCAATATGATTTTCCTGACGAAGAGAATTTGTACTTGAAAATGAAGGATTGTGATGAACCATTGCTTGAAGAAGGGCCAAAACCTGGTTCCCGTTGGGGCATGGTATTTGATGGAGCTGTTAATCAATATGGAAATAGCATTGGGGCAGTGATTATTACTTCTCAAGGCACACATCTACCATTTACAACTAGATTGACTTTCAAGTGTACAAACAACATGGCAGAATATGAAGCTTGCATTATGGGGCTTGAAGAGGCCATGAATCTCAGAGTCAAGTATTTGGATGTCTTCGGTGATTCGACTTTGGCGGTGAATCAGATCAAAGGAGAATGGGATACAAATCAACCCGGTTTAGTACCATATAGAGATTATGCGAGGAGGATTTCAACTTTCTTTACAAAGGTTGAATTTCATCATATCCCTCGAGATGAAAACCGGATGGCAGATGCTCTTGCAACGTTGGCATCAATGATTATAATGAAGTATTGGAATGAAGTTCCCAATTTATCTGTGATGCGTCTTGATAGGCCAGCTCATGTGTTTGCTGTTGAAGAGATTAAAGATGAGAAGCTGTGGTATTACGACATCAAGTGTTTCCTCCAAAGTCAGATTTACCCGCCTGGGGCATCTTTGAAAGATAAGAAGACTTTGAGAAGATTAGCCGGTAATTTCTACTTGAATGGTGATATACTGTACAAGAGAAACTTCGACATGGTTTTGCTCAGATGCGTGGATAGACACGAAGCAGACTTGTTGATGACCGAAGTGCACGAAGGTTCCTTTGGTACTCGTTCTAATGGACATGCAATTGTGAAGAAGATGTTGCGAACAGGTTACTATTGGCTGACAATGGAATCTGACTGTTGCAAATTTGTGAAGAAATGCCACAAGTGTCAAATTTATAGTGATAAGATTCATGTTCCTCCGAGACCATTGAATGTTATCTCTTCCCCATGGCATTTCTCCATGTGGGGAATTGATATGATTGGGATGATTGAACCCAAAGCTTCGAATGGACGTCGTTTCATTTTAGTGGCAATTGACTACTTCATAAAATGGGTTGAAGCGGCATCGTATGCAAATGTGACCAAGCAAGTTGTTGTGAGGTTTATCAAGAATCAGATCATATGCCATTATGGTGTGCCAAGTAAGATCATTACTGATAATTGATCGAACTTGAATAACAATATGGTGGAAGCTCTTTGCAAAGACTTCAAGATTGTACATCATAATTCTTCTCCCTACAGACCTAAGATGAATGGGGTTGTTGAAGCTGCGAATAAGAATATCAAGAAGATTATCCAAAAGATGGTTATCACATATAAGGATTGGCATGAGATGCTCCCTTTTGCTTTGCATGGGTATCGTACATTCGTTCACACTTCAACAGGGGCAACCCCTTTCTCTCTTGTATATGGTATGGAAGCAGTGCTCCCCGTAGAGGTTGGGATTCCTTCATTGCGTGTGCTCATGGAAGCCAAGTTGACTGAAGCTGAATGGTGTCAGACCAGGTTTGATCAGCTGAACTTGATTGAAGAGAAGAGATTAACTGCCATGTGTCATGGTCAGCTATATCAGCAGAGGATGAAGAAAGCTTTTGATAAGAAGGTCAAACCTCGAGTGTTCAGAGAAGGTGACCTTGTGCTCAAGAAGATTTTGATGTTCAAACCAGATTCTAGAGGAAAATGGACTCCTAATTATGAAGGCCCATATGTTGTTAAGAGAGCATTTTCAGGCGGTGCATTGATTCTTACAACTATGGATGGTGAAGAGTTCACTCGTCCTGTGAACGCAGATGCAGTCAAGAAATACTTCGCTTAAAAAATAAAAGAACAACTCGCTACGTTGAAAACCCGAAAGGGCGGCTTAGGCAAAAATGAGTGTCTCGGTGGATTGAAAACCCGAAAGGGCGATCCAGGCAAAAATTAGAGACATAAAACAGAAAGAATTTCCCGATAAGTTGAGTACCCCACCTTGGGGCAGCTTATGAAAAAAATAGGGATTATGGCAAGTAACTGCATTCTGCTGATCTTCAGTGTTTTAAAGGCTTGTTTGAGCACAAGGGTTAACATCAGTTCATCACCCCAGTAGCGGTCAAGAGCACAGTCGATATCAAGAGTTGGTAGAAGGATTAAGGATCATTTGTATTCAATGTAACCTTTTTCCATGTAAATTACCATTTTCAACTTTGTAAAATCTATGGAGTCTTGTCATTTACAGACTACCATTCTATTAAATAAAGTTGAGCTTTTATCCAAATTGTGTCTACTCTTATTTACTTCAACCAATAGTTTTAAATTTTATTATAATCATTTTGAAATTAAATTTTTAAATCAAAATCAAGTTTTCCTTAATATATAAAAGCAAGAATTTTTTCGAAGCAAGTAAATGGAACATCAACAGCATTTCAATGAATAGCAAGTCCTTAAGTGTGAAGCATCGGAGGTTCCCCAGGCAGTTAACCTTCGGGTATCCTTGGACGATGTGTTGATTCAGTTCCTCGACGGAGTGTTTGATCCTTAGTGGAATTTCCTTGTCCCCAACTGATTTAGATACCCTGCGGCGTGTTGTTTTCCCAGATAGAGTTTCTGCCATCTCCAACGAAGTTTCTATTTCCTCAGCAGGGTTGATCTCAGAGATGGTTGATCTTCCCTAGTAGATCGCATTGGTTTCCCCACCAATCGCCATTCAACTTGCTCCTAGTCAGAGTTTCCTCCTGGTTTCTGAGCAACTTTTGTTATGATTATTTCTCTGTTGGGTTGTCTCCCATTTTCATGGTGTTGACCTAAAATTCCCCACAGATTGGATGTTCTATCCTCAGCAGATCTCCTCCTTCCCCAGTTAGGTTTGAACCTTTGGGATGTTGATCTCTCTGTTCTCCAGCAGTTGTCTCCATCTTTTGTGATTGACCAAGGATTGTACCGGTGATTCAAATTCTTTGTGACACCTTTGTATCTTTTGTAATCGTTTTGTCAGCATTGTAGCGGGGTATTCGTTACCATTAGAGATATTGACTAAATCCAAGGTAAATCATACAAGTCGAGTCGCCACCGCACTTCTATTTATCCAAAGGAATGGTTAGAAAGCGAACAAAAACCTAATAGTTTTAACAAAAACTAGTAAAAGAAACAGAGATCTGGGTAAGGGGGTTGGTTATGCAATGGGAAGGTGTTAGGCACCCAAAACATCCTAGGTACTCCTAGGGAGCCCTTTTCATACTTGTTGTAAGGTTGTTGTCTTTTGTGAAAATTTTGTTTGTGCAAACATGATTGAAGAGATGAGAAAAGAATATACAAGTTTATTTACATTTTGTGTTTGGATGGATAAACCCATTGCCTACGTACCATCTTAAAAGATTAGGATCAAAACCTCGTAGTTCGGGGTAAAAATCTCAAAACAAGTTGGTGAATTGATTGGTCCAAAAGCCTTAAGGTCTTTTGTTATCAAATGGAGAAAACTTAACCAAACCACAAATCCACCACTTGAGGATAGCTTCAACATGCTAGTGAGGGCTTAACCCTATAATAAGCATGGAAGACTCATTGTCCATCACTAAGGATATAGGTGAGTATTATATCTACCACATGGATAACTCAAACCTAATAGCTAAAGGTTATGGAAAATTTTGATTAAGAAAGTGGCCATTGGAACCACAAAAAAGAAATTTGAATGGGTTATATTTACCAATTAGAAGTATGTACAAAAATGGTCAAAGTTGACTTAGAGATTTAATTCAAAATAAGTATTATGAAAAAAGAAAGTTTGAAAATCAGAAGCATAAGACTTAGGTTTCTAATGTTGAAAACAAATGGTTAAATGTTTGCACAAAAGGTTTTGGCTTGGGTTAGAGTGGAGGGAAGAAGAAGAAGGGCTAAGTCCTAAGAAAAACAAAAAGAGAAGGGATGAAGAATCAAAACCACAACGGAGTCCCTCTCTTGAAATCATATTGATGATCCAAGTAGCTCCCATCCTTTGGAATAAGCAACCACAAAGCATAAGCAATCAAACAAGTCTCTTAAAAGATCCTCAATGTATCTTGTATCTTCCATTTGGATGATCATGGCAATGGTCCTCCAATTAAGCTTAAATGGAAACTCCTAGCACAAAAGCACACACATTAAAAGTTTCATGAAGTAAAACAAGAATGGACAAAAGTGAGTCTAGAGACTTGGTTCCTTTAATCCATCTTCATCATCAAAATCCTTTTACTCCAATTTTGCATAAGGAAGGTCCCAGAATCTAAGTCCAATTCTCCATTTCTTTGCATAGGGAAAGTCCTAGAAACTAAGTCCATTTCTTTGCATTTTGGCCCACAACAATCAAAACAAAAAAACACAAGCACAATAATATATACACAATTATGTGCTCAAGTGAGCAAAAGGCAAATGGTGAAATTCTAGTTAACAGACTTTCGATGTCACACGGGATGTTATGATATCCAATTCTGCGCAGACAAGAATTATGCAGAACTTAAAAAGTAAGTGCAGTAAATAACACAAGGAATTGTTTACCCAGTTCGGTGACACACACACCTACGTCTGGGGGCTACCAAGCCAGGGAGGAAATCCACTATTAGTAGTATTAATTCAGACCTTAAACCAACTGTTTAATCCTATCACTTAATACCTACCCAATGCAATTTCAATCTTACACTAAGATCAGAGTTCCTACTCACTCCCCCTCAATCACCTCAGTGATTACAACCTTTAATTATATTAAAGTTTATAGTGAAGTCACACTTCAAACAACTCTTGATTGTGCTTAACAGCTTTAATCAAGATACACATCACTCACGCTTAAAAGCTTAGAGTGACACAACACTTACAACTCAATGAACACCCTAGTCCAATGCAATCATCTAGGTGATAATTGCTTGGCTCACAAGATACACCTAATACAAGACACACAAAAATACAGTAGTGAAGTATGATGGAACAATAAAATCTTCACGCCTAAAATTCCCGAGTTCTGAATGAAGGATTGTCATGCTTTTATATTGCAGCACTTGGGCCTTGTACTTGTATTTCCTAAAATTAAGGTCAAGCAAGTTAACCTAATTTCCACATATTAGGGTACTAACAAATAGCCTATTTGTTAGGTTCATTAATTGTAGCTCAGTTGTTAGTTTCCTGGATTTTAGCTCAGCTGTTGGATTCCTGAAAAATAGCCTGAGAAAAATACTGAAACAGAAAAACTAACCATCCTACAATTTAGCATATGCTATCAGGAATGAATGTCACAACATTCAGTTTGACGTCCAGAACATAGACCATATGCTAAGTCTGTTATTTTTCTGAAAACAAACTGTACAAAATGTTGTACTGTAAAAGACCAATCAGTCTATACTTCAGTATCAGCTTACAGTAATAAATGTCAAAACATCCAATTTGACATTTACAGAATGTGCCTTATGCCAGGTCTATTATCCTCCTGAAGAACAGACTGAGATACATACTGAACTGTAGCAGAAAACCAACCTGCCTATTATTCAGTATATGTTGTCAATGATGAATGTCATAACATCCAGTTTGACATTCAGACAGTAGGCCTTATGCCAGGTCTGTTATTCCCTTGATAAATAGACTGAAATTAAATACTGAGTTATAGTAGACAACCAATTGTTCTACACCTCAGTATCTGCTGTCAGGGATGAATATCATTACATCTAGTTTGACATTCAGTAACTCCTGTATTAGCTAAACCTGCAGCATACTACTCAAGTATGTCATGACATCAGTCAAGACATCAGAGTACAGTTAGATGTTCTAACATAAAATGCAGCCAATCAAACATCTCCAAAGCATGTCATGACATCAGTCAAGACATTAGAGTCCAGATAGTGTTTTAACATAAAATGCAGCCAATCAAACATCTACAAACTCCCCCTTTGGCAAATTTTTGGCTAAAACAACTTGGCATCACAACAGAGTTCACAGCAGCGGATAACATACATCTAGCAGGGAAATTAACCTAGCTAATACACCTAGAGCAGCAACACACTCACCACACGTAGAAGTTAAATAAAAACTTCACATATCAGCACACATACAGAAGTTAAATAAAAACTTCTAACAGCAGCACACATACAGAAGTTAAATAAAAACTTCTAATAGCAGCACACATGCAGATAACACACTCACACTCATCACACATAGAAGTGGAACATCAGCTGCAGCACAACCTCTGGATTAGAGGATCTTCAATATCTGTTTAATTAATCTGTTGTCCTGGGGCATACACTCAGATGTCACTCCCCCTTTTTGTCAAAAATGTTGCCAAAGCAACACCATAAATTACAGACCAAAATAAACAGAATTACACACAAATGACAGAAATACAGGAAATGATTTAATCATCTGACTCAGAGTCAACCTCAGCATCAGTGCCATCATCAGGACTAGCATCCTCTTCACCTTCTGCCCTTTGCCTTGCAGATCCTTCTGTAGCCTCAACAGCTTCACCAAGCACACCATTATCAGACATCTCCAATTTGATAATCAACTTTTCAAAAGTGAGCTTCCTTGCCTCTAGCTCTTTTCAAGTCTCTCTGAGTATGGCAATGACAACAACTTTATCTGGTTGATTGCCAACACTTGATGTCTCTCCTGTTGTCATGGAAATGTGAGTGACATGCTTACCCAGGAACAGTTTATAATTGAAGGCCAACGGACTCTCTCTTCTTTTCACAAAGTCATTCTCTGTCAATATGTTTGGAAATTGATTCAACACAATGCCACATATGAGGGAAGGAAAGGCTATAGGCCCCTTCACACTGAAGCTCCCTGCATGTTTCATGGTTTGATGAAAAATGTAGGTTCCATAGTCAAACTTTGCTTTGGTTCCAACAGCATAGATGAACTTTCCAAGCATCACAGCCACAAGGGATTTGTGATTTGTGGGCACCCAGTTGGCAGCTCCAATTTTGTGTAGCATAGCGTACTTCACACTGAGTTTGCTAGCCACCAACTTACCTTTAAGAGGCCACTTCTTGACTTGATTTACAGTGATGACTTGACAGATTCTATCGTCAGTCACTTCAAGCTCAGGTTGAGCTACATCAGGTCTTCCCAAATACAGGTTGATAACTGAGGGAGAGAAGTTCACACACTTGCCTCGCACATATACTTTTCTGAATTCTCTGGACTTTCCATCTGCACATTCCTCAGACACATTGATAATAAACTCCTTTACTAAAGTCTCATAGCACTTTGGGAGTTGAGTCACAGTTTTCATTAACCCTGCCTATTGAATAAGGTCTACAATCTCCTTACACTCCAGGGAATTCTGAGCCAGTTCCCTCTCCAAGGCCAACCTCTTGTGATAGACATACTTCCACCTGTTCACACTAGAAGCAAAATGGAATGACACGTTGTCAATAGGTACCTCAAGGACACTAGCAGCTAGCTTGGTAGCGGTTGGCTTCTTCTTTGACAGAGATGTTGTGACATCACATGGGACATATGAATCAGACTCCACAACAACAGACTTGGTCTTCATTTTCTTGGGCACCTCTTTGCTCCAAGATTTCGCAGGTCCATACCCTTTCCTTCTGAGGGAACTCTCTGTCACCTCTGGATTGGAAGAAGTTTCCATATCAATCTTCCCTTTCGGGGACCTCTGTACCACAGTCTTCTTTTCTCTCCAAGTCCTAACCCTTTTGGCTATGCTAGGGACAACTGAGGTCAACAGTTCATTATCAGAGAACTCTTCCAGATTAACTGTGTCAGCTTTAGGGTTTTCACTGACATCATGAGTGACACGGACTGCCTCACTACCCACTTTCTCTAAGGGTTTGTCAGTATTTGACCCCTCATGAGCATCATTTTGCTCAGCCTCGTCAGAGGCATTCTTTCTTAAGACTACTGCGTTTTTTTGACATGCAACATTATCAGGTATGATAGTGTTTAAGGGAACAGAGACCCCAGGAACCTTATGATTACCAGATAGTATCCCAGTCACCATAGTTGCAATGTCATTGTGCACATACCTGGAGCCTTTCCTGGTTTGTTCATCAAGTGTGATTGCTGAGGAGAATCCGGAGACCATTTCTTTAGGTCTTCTTGCATGAGACGTCTTTGCAGCGTCAGCCACAGGATCTTCCCGGTTAGGGTTGCAAGACTCAGAGCTGGAGGAATCAGACATGGTTGTGTAGGAAGTTGAGTCGGATTGGTGCGACATGATGAATATCTCGGAGGAGAGATGAACAGTTTCTTTGAGAGAAATTTTGCAAGACTGAAAGTTGAAATGATGGAATAGGAAACGCTTGTTGCACGAGCAATGTCTATTATTTGTTGAACAATCAGAGTGCACTATCAATTGTTTAATAAGTTGACTTACTAAACAGTAAATAACTAACATCATTAGTTGCTATAGTTTCTCAGAAGCGCATATTCCCTCTTTGCCCCTAACTTTGTCAAACTGAGTAGCATCCAATGTCATGACATTCTGAGTGACATTGTACTCAGTCTGCATCTGGTTCATCCATACCAGTGGTGAACACCTGCTACCAGAAGCTAGGTACTTAGCTTCTGCAGTGGACAATGATACACACTTCTGTTTCTCCCTTGCTACTACACCATTTTGATGAGGTCCAATAGGTGACGATGACTCATGGCTTTCAATCTGACATTTTCCACAGCCTTTTCTTTCATCCATAAGCAGATTTGGGATTCCTCCAATTGCTTCCTTGGATATGATCTTCTTCATTCCTCTTAAATGAAGTTGTCCAAGTCTTCCATGCCACAACTTCACTTCCTGCTCTTCCTTGGCCAAGGGGCACTTTGATGAGTAGTGTGAGACTTTAGATTCCCATAGATAACAATTATCTTTGGATCTGGCTCGTCTCATAACTTCCTGATTGCAGCCATTCATCACTACACATCCTTCCTTAGTGAACTGCACATTGAAGCCTTGATCACATAGTTGGCTTATGCTGATGAGATTAGCAGTTAGTCCTTTTACTAACAGCACATTATTCAGTTCTGGAACTCCAGAGCTGTCCAGCTTACCCACACCTTTGATTTTTCCTTTAGCACCATCACCAAAGGTCACATAACTGGTAGTGTGAGGTTGTATATCCACCAATAAATTCGCCATACCAGTCATATGTCTTGAGCAGCCACTATCAAAATACCAGTCTTGTCTGTTAGATGCCCTTGGAGATGCGTGAGCTAGTTTAGCAACCCATTGTTGTTTCTCAATGGGGATGTTATGCTTAGATGCCTGCTGCTTCGGTCTGACTTGAGGTGTCTGATTAGCAACCCATTTTTGTTTCTTAATGGGGGCATTATGCTTAGATGCCTTCTGCTTAGGTCTGACTTGAGTGGTCTGGTTAGGATAACCATGCAGCCTGTAGCAGAAAGGTTTTATGTGACCAAATCTACCATAGTAGTGACATCTCCATCTCTGAAATTTCTTCTTCTGATGGTTACTCATCCTGGTTCCCTGATGTTGAGACATCGGTTGTGACTTCTGCTTGAGTTTCTGAACTTCAGCCTTTGATCTTTTAAGTTCAGTTGAGGATTTCTTAGCAAAGCCTAAACCAGACATGGTTCCTGACTTTTGTCCCACCTTTAGAATCTCTTCCAAGGTGTCAGTTCCTTTATTCAGCATTCTGATGGATTTAGTCATTTTTTCTATCTTAGATGTCAGCAAAGATATCTCACCATTCAGACCATCTATGACAGTCAGCTGCTTCTGTTTCTCACCTTCCAGCTCTTTGATGAGTTTCTTCTACTTTTCTCCTTGGATACACACTTCTGCATTTTTAACACATAGTTCTTTATATGAGGAAGCAAGTTCATCAAAGGTAAGTTCATCTCCACTTGAGTCATCATCAGAGGCACATACACTGGTCAGAGCAGTGACATGTTTAGCAGATTCTCCTTCAGATTCAGTCTCAGAATCTCCTTCGGACCAGGTGACAGATAGCCCTTTCTTTTGCATCTTGAGGAAGGTAGGGCATTCAACTTTAATATGACCATAACCTTCACATCCATGGCACTGGATTCCCTTGCCTTAAGTGACATTTTCTTCATATTTTGACCTTCTACTGATGTCAGATGAAGATTTCTTGACATTAGGTCTACCCTGTTGATCAACCTTCTTTACGAACTTGTTGAACTGTCTTCCAAGCATGGCTATGGCTTCTGAAATGCTTTCATTCTCTCCAATGTTTCCTTCTTCTGAATCCCCTTCAGTATTTGATACAAAAGCTATACTTTTGTTCTTCTTTTCAGCATCCTCACATAAGCCCATTTCAAAGGTTTGGAGTGAACCAATAAGCTCATCAACCTTCATATTGCTGATATCTTGAGCCTCTTCTATGGCTGTGACCTTCAGGGAAAATCTCTTTGGCAATGATCTGAGAATCTTTCTTACAAGTTTCTCTTCAGCCATTTTCTCACCTAAGCCACCAAAAGTGTTGGCAATTTCAAGAATATTCATGTGGAAGTCATGAATAGTCTCATCCTCTTTCATCCTCAGATTTTCAAACTTGGTGGTCAGCATCTGAAGTTTAGACATTCTCACCTTGGAGGTACCTTCATGAGTTATCTTGAGGGTATCCCAAACTTCTTTAGCCAGCTCACAGTGATGCACCAGTCTGAAGATGTTCTTACTTATTCCATTGAACAGTGCATTCAAAGCCTTAGAGTTTCCAACGGCTAAAGCCTCTTTCTCCTTGTCCCACTCTTCTTCTGGAATTTGCATAGTGATTCCATCTTTCCCTGTCTTCATTGGATATTCCCATCCTTTGTTGACAACTCTCCAGACTTTGCTATCTAGAGACCTCAAGAAGGCTATCTTACGAGGCTTCCAGTCATCATAGTTAGAACCATCCAGCATGGGTGGTCCATTTGAGTATCCTACATCCTTGTCCATGGTACTAGAAAGTAACTTCCCTATATCTCACCCAGAAATTAATAGGCAGGGTGCCTGCTCTGATGCCGATTGAAATTCTAGTTAACAAACTTTCGATGTCACACGGGATGTTATGACATCCAATTCTGCGCAGACAAGAATTATGCAGAACTTAAAAAGTAAGTGCAGTAAATAACACAAGGAATTGTTTACCCAGTTCGGTGACACACACACCTACGTCTGGGGGCTACCAAGCCAGGGAGGAAATCCACTATTAGTAGTATTAATTCAGACCTTAAACCAACTGTTTAATCCTATCACTTAATACCTACCCAATGCAATTTCAATCTTACACTAAGATCAGAGTTCCTACTCACTCCCCCTCAATCACCTCAGTGATTACAAACTTTAATTATATTAAAGTTTATAGTGAAGTCACACTTCAAACAACTCTTGATTGTGCTTAACAGCTTTAATCAAGATACACAGTGTAAGACCCCAATTTTGGGCCCTAAGATCCCTCATGGCCCATATCATTCATATCATGGCCTCAAGGATCAATGCATGCCTTTGCTTTCCTCTTAGTGGATAGATTGCCTTGTGGGTTTGTTTCTTGATCACCAAGCATACTTTGCATTTGTATATCCTTGCTTTTCATATGTTTATTAACCAAAAAGTACAAAAATATTGTCAGTCTAACCTTGTTGCTTGCAGTTGAAGCAATCATCAGCAATTAGGTCAAAATCAGTCAATAGTCAGTCAAAGCAATGGATGGTGGCCATTCTTGCAGAATTTGGGCACCATGATCAATAATCAAAAGTTCATACATCTTGGGACATCATTTGAAGTCAAGTTCTCAAGGAATTAGGGTTTGGAATTCATCAGAAGTGCTCCAGTCATCCAAAACCCTAGAAAAGTCAAACTTGGTCAACTGTTGATTTAATCATTGATCTGATGGATAGAATTGATTTGAAGGAGTTCATTCATGCTTATACAAGCCTCATATATCATGTCCAACCTCATCATGGAAGAAAATCAAGTCAAATCAGAAAATTTTCCAGAAATAGAAAGTGGACCTGTAATTTCAACTGCCAAAAATGGAAACTTCTTGATCTTAAACTTACATCATGATACAAGCTTCAAATGAATTTTTGCCCAACATGAAAGTTGAATATCTTGTCTTCCCATTTTCAAAAAGTCCAAGAACATCAAAATCCCATGTGTGGTTGTCAAGATATGATCAAATCATTTTCACCAATTTTTGAACTTCAACAAGCCATATCTCTCAAACCATAAGGCCAAATTTGGTGGGGTTTTTTCCTACAAACCACATTTTTCATCCTCTTTCCAAAAATATAAATTTCATGACCTAAAACCTTACCATTCAAAATGGCACTTTTGGACCTATTCCTTTAAAAATCAAAGTTTGACTCACAGTTGACTTTTTGATTTATGGACTTTTTCTCATTTTTGCCAATTGGGAAAGGTTTAAAATCACATTTGAAACTTGCCTCAAGTCCTATTTCATGCACATTCCATCACCATACCACAATTTTGGATAAAAATGCAAACTTGAAAATTTTGCAAGAAGCTTCACAAAAGCAAAACCAGTACAGCATTTCACATGTACAACCAAAACAGCACAACATGGTCTGCTAGCAGCCTGATTGCAGGCCCATTCGACCAAGCATTGCACCTCCATTTTCCACATTTTTCAAAGTTGGCAATTTGTACAATTGGTTTCAATAAGCAAGTACATGTTAACAATTGAGGTGCAGACCACAAACAGCATTTTGTTTGGCCATTTGCTGTCTGTACCAAGGCCCATTCGCAGCAAACACACCCTCCATTTCCCCACTTATGCATAATTAGCAAAATTGCATTTGTGATCATTTAAGCTAAACCAACTTACCCCTTCATTAGCAGACCTTAAGCAGACAATATAAATGCATTTTTCTGTCACAAATGAACCCTAGACTCAGCAGCCACCAACCAGAAAAGCTCACTCTCTCACTTTTGCATTTTTGGCCTTTGGCAATTTTTGCTCGAAATCTCCAAACAACTTGAACATTCCTTCGTGTTTCCATCATCTAACCACCATTAAGAGTCATTTCTAAGCATAAGATACTGACTGGAATAGCATTTCAAGGTCTGAACTTCCATGAATCCAACCATGGTAATTTTCGGTTTTGGGGTTTCCAAGAGTTGCTGAGCTTCAAGCTACCCTCCAGCCATCATTCCAAACTAAGGGCTTCATCTGTTTGAGCTTGTAACCATCAAAGCAGCTCTGCTTCACATTTTGCTTCAAAAACAAGTAAGTTTTCCACTATCTTCATTCTCCAATCCATGCCATGTGTTAAGTAGGTCTTTGTATGCTGGTTTCTATGCAATTTGTTTCATTCAAAATGGTGCTCCCATGGTGAAGAAATCTGAACTTTCATTTTTATACACAATTAGGTTTTCCATCGATTTGGCTTGTCTAGGGTGATTTAATGAAAATGGATAGCACATTCATGTTGTATGTTGCATATTGATTCTATTGATGTGCTGGTTTGGCCATGCTGGGTGTTTTGAAAATCCAAGTTGCATAGTGATGATGAACGCACTGTTGTATTGAACCCTACCCTGTCCAGGATTTTTCCCATGTTTATGTGTGTTTTGCTGTTGATTAATGTTGCTTCATGGCCATGATTTTTTGGGTTGATGTTGTTGTTCGTGTGTTGGGTGATTTAAATGATGAACATGATGATGAATGAATACTGCTGCTTTTGTTTGTTTTGATTGCATGAGCCACTACCACTTGCTATGCCATATGCCTTGCTGTTTATTTTTTCGATTAATGATGAGTTTTCAATGACAATGTGTATGCTGTTGTGATTGCTTAGATAAACTAGGTTTGAGTTTTGATGATGAACATAAGCTGCCATGCTAGTAGAAACCCTAAAGTATGCATGAGAACCCAGAAAAATTGTGAAGTTCATTGGCTGTTGTTGCTTGTATTTGTATGAACATATTGTTATTGCTGTGCTGTTGGTTATGCTGTAGACTGATAATGAATTGATACTACTGCTGTCCAAAATTATGCCCTGTCCAGAATTTTCTCAGGATTTTGTTTGGTTTGTTGCTAATGATGCATAATGATGTTCCATTGACCATGCTTTTGATTGTGTTTGTTTGAAGTTGTCTGTATGATGTTTGAACATTGAGTGATAAACCCTGGCTTTTCCAGAAAATCATGTTCTTATAAAGATTGGCTTTTGTTACTGCTCATGTTGCATGAAGTATTTCAATGCTATGCTGGTCGAATTTTTTTTGTGTTGCTGTCGATGCCAATGCCCTGCTGCTATGCTGAAAACATGCTAAAACCCTGTTGCTGTTATGATAAACTCCGTTGTTTTTCCCCAGAAATCCCAGCTTCATACATGTGTGTGTTGGCTATTTTTGCTACATGATATCACCAAAGCCATTGCCATGATGTTGATGCACTTCATTCGAAATTGTTTTTTTGTTAATGCTGATGTTTGAATCATGAGTTCGAAGGCCATGCTGTTTATGTGCTGTTGTGTAATTTGCTTGTTTCGAGTGTTAGTTGATGATTAAGATCATGAGGTGATGATTTTGTTGCTGCTGTTTAAACCTGATGTTCTGTCCAGAGAATTCTTATGTTTATGTGTGTTTTGCTGCTGAACATTGTTGCCTGCACCAACACCATGTTGGTTGTGTGGTGGTCGAATTCTATTTTGATGTTGGAGATACCATGAAGCTGCCATGCTGATTATGCCCTACTGTTTGAAGCCTTGTGTGCATGCTTAGAGAATCCATGCGAAATATATTGTATGCTGTTTGTTTGCTGTTGGTTATGATGAGCACATGATGATGATGAACTTGGTTTGATGATTACATGATGATGATGGATATACTATGCTGCTGTTTTGAACTTGCTCATAAAATCCCCATGCTGTTATTTGTTTGCTTGGTCGATTGTGTGATGTTGCTTGAAGCTTGCTCTTATGAGCTGAACATGATACCAATGCCATGCTGTTGTTTGTTTTGTTTCATGATGATGATAACATTGAGAATGCTTGAAAATGCTGTTAGAAACCCTAAGGGTTATGTGAAAACTCAGATTTTGAACCATTGGCCAATTTACTGTTCTATTGGCTGGGAGCCAATCAGAACATTTCGTTTTGCCTTGCCAAAACGCAGAGTTTTAATTAGTGAACTCAGAATTACAAGACTGCCACTGCGTTGACCATGTTGACCCCATTTGCCATGCCTTTTGTTCATATTGCATCCATTATTTCACTCAACTTAAACAATTCTTTTTTAATTCAATTTAATTCAAAAAATCCTGAAATTTTTTCCATCATGATCACAATTGAGTCTAGTATTTTATGGTGAATTTTAATTAATTTTCCATGTTCTGGATTTTAAATGATAAATGATTTTTCAACATGTATGCCAAAATGATACATTGTGCCATTTCAATTGTGAAATTCTCATGATATATCCAATGAGCCTGAAATTTTTTGTGGTGAAACTAGACACCTTGACCTTCATTTCCATATAAAGTTTGTGCATTTATCATTTGTGGATTGAGAGTTATGATTTTCTGAAGTTATGTGTTACATTTGGTGCTATACCATGATCATGTATTTTCCCAATTTTTGTTCACATGCTTCCTCTTATCCAATTGACCCCAAATTTTGCATGAGCCATCCTTTGCATGTCTAGTTGATGTATGAATTTTCTTGGAATTAATCATGCTGTTTTCCATTTGATTGAGAATTTTCTTCCATATTTGGTCATTTGTTGACTTTTTGTGCTATGCCTTGCCAAATCTTTTGTGAAATCCTCATACCATATCACATGACCATGAAATTTCATATGTGATAACTAGACATCTCAAGCTTTCCATTGGTGTTAATCTCACTCATTTCTCTTCTGTTTTCAAATTGATATGATTTTTTGAAGTTGACCTATGCTTGTTGACTTTCACCATGCTTACTTGAATTTGGTTTGACTTCATGATTTTACTTGACTCCCTTCCTCTCATCCAAATGCCATGAAATTTTACATGTATACCATGTTAGATGTTAGGATTGAGTGTGATTTATTTCATAATTTTTGAAATTGTTTGAGTTGACTTTTGAATGAAGTCTTTGCTGTTGACTTTTGTATGCTTCTCTTGCCATGCTTTGCATCCTTTTGCATATGAAATGACCATGATGCATGATTTAATTATGAATCCAATTGAGAATGCTTCTTGAATGTTTAAACTTGGTTTGGGTTGACTTTTCCTTGCTGCCTTGACTTTTTCTTTCATCTTTGACCCTAGGCTAGTCCTAGTGGTTTTCTAAGCTCATGTTGAGTTCATCTGTTTCAGGTTAAGCACCAATGCCTTGAGGATCATTCAAATGTGTTTTAGTTTGATTGTTTAATGTGCTAACCTTTGTTTTGTAGGTGACTCATATGCTTGAGTCTTTGTGCCTTGCACAATTGGTCCCTCTGTGGTTGACTTTTGGTTCATTTTCTTTGATTTTGATTGTTGACTTGTTTACTAATGAGTTTGACTTTTTCAGGTACTTTAGTTGCTTAAGTTCTTTGAACTTGCTTGCTTGCTTTGATTTTTAGCATTTGCTTTGAGGTATAAACCTTTCTTCTTCATGTAGTCTGGAGACCCGGTCTGTTATTTGACCGGGCAAACTGTCTGAAGTCCTCCTTAAGAGGCAATGCCTGTGTTTGTTTAAATTTGTCCTAAGCAGGAAAAGTCCTTCAAGTAAGGCAATTGGTGGAAGGTAGGGATAAGTAATCTATCCCCCACTATTCAGTGTGTCCTCTCTTTGCTCCCATTACATGGTTGAAGCATTGAGATAAATACCCAAGATCTAATCGAGTCAATAATGTGGAGAGAGTTCCTACTTTCTGAACTCCCATACTTTCTTTGATGCTCTCCCTGATCAGGGATAGAAGCAATGAGGCACACCCCTCATCTCCTTTTCATCTGCTTCACCTTAGCCTCTCAATGGCAAGGTTAAGAGCGACCTTCACCTATTACAGTGGACTTTTAAAGTCAAACCCTCTTGTGTGAGCCCCCATTGTTTGGCTATAGAGTGTGCTGTCTGATATTCATTGACTGATTGATTGCTTCATGTGCACTTGTTTGCCTGTATGCTATGCATTTATCATCATCATCAATTGCCGTTAATGCATGATCATCTCATTTATCTTTGTGATGCTATCATTGTTGTTTGCCCATTGAGGACAACTGTAAGTTCATTGCCTTGGCATTTGCTCCTGTGATATGGAAGGATAGAGTGTAAGACCTCATTGGTCACTCATATCTTCTGTTTTATCTGTTTGTATGTGAGGATACAGTTATAAGTCCCTGTAAGCTGGCATCTGTTATCCTGTGATCATAATTTGATCTGTTTGATTTGTATGTGAGGTTGCAGTTATAAGTCCCTGTAAGTTGGCATCTGCTTTCCTGTGATCATAGTTTGCTTTATCTGTTTGTGTGAGAGGTTGCAATTATAAGTCCCTGTAAGTTGGCATTTGCATTCCTGTGATCACATTGTTGCTTTTGTTCTTGTATGTGAGGATCCATTGTAAGCCCCTGTAATGTGGCATTGGATTTCCCAGGACCATACTGTGGAGTTAACCTAAGTCCAGACAGATTGGCAGTTAACTTCCATGTTTCATCTTTGTTTTCTTTTGAGGAGATTAGTGTAAGTCCATTGAGTGGCACCTGATATCCATTTTTATTTTAGGAGACTGGTGTAAATCCATCTATTGGTATCCGGTGTCCGCTTTTTATTTCTTTGCCTGTGGAGATTAGTGTAAGTCCATAGAGTGGCCTCTGATATCCCGTTTTGTTTTAGGAGATTGGTATAAGACCAGTGATTGGCATCCGGTATCCGCCTTTCTTTGCTTTGTTTGTTTATTATTATCCATTGCTATTCCAAAGGACACACTTGAATCATCTGCTATATGATTTCAAGAAGTGAACCTTCTAAGAAGTTTTACTATCCATCTCATCCATTCATCATTCATTATGTCCTAAACCTTTTCACACATTTACTTTCAAACTTGACATAGATATTGTGCAAACATCTTCATGTTTTCAAACTAAAAACCTGGACTCAAGTCCTTGACTTTTTTCAAACTCATTTCATAACACTTCTTTGAATCAATCTTAATCATACTTTGACTTCATTTTCATAATCACAATCAATTAATTTCACTCATTCACTTGTTTTGGCTCTGTCCATTAATCTTTTCATGCATTAGCCATAGGTTTCAATTATCTTTGTGGTTGATGTAAATCTTGCCTATCCTTAGTGAGTCGACAGTAAGACTTCCGTACTTCAAACAGGGCTAACCCCTCTAGTACGTCGAAGCTATCCTCGCATGGTGGATGTTGTTTTTGGTCGAGTGTTCTCCCATTGATAATGAAAAGCCTCAGTGCTTGTGTTTAAAACTGAATCCACTAACTTTTGGAAATCTTTTAGCCGAACTACGGCGTTTTGATCCTTACCTTTGATGGAAGGTACGTAGGCAGCGGGTTCATCCGTTCGAACCCAATAACACAAAAATAAATAAAACCCAATAACACAAAAATAAATAAAACCCAATAACCTAATAACTTGTATATTCTTTTCTCATCATCCCAATCATGTTTGCACAATATTTTTGTCATAACAAATAATAATTTAGCATAACAAGTGTGAAAAGGGCTCCCTAGGAGTACCTAGGACGTAGTGGGTGCCTAACACCTTCCCATTGCGTAATTTACCCCTTACCCAGAATCTCTGATCTTTTTATTAGTTTTCTACGTGTAAAACTTCTTAGGCTTTTGTTCGCTTTTTAGCCAGTCCTTTGGATAAATAAAAGTGCGGTGGCGACTCGAAATTTCATGTATCTCTAGCTTATGGTTTAATCGATAGACCATATAGCGACGAATACACCGCTACACACAGCACTCACGCTTAAAAGCTTAGAGTGACACAACACTTACAACTCAATGAACACCCTAGTCCAATGCAATCATCTAGGTGATAATTGCTTGGCTCACAAGATACACCTAATACAAGACACACAAAAATACAGCAGTGAAGTATGATGGAACAATAAAATCTTCACGCCTAAAATCCCCGAGTTCTGAATGAAAGATTGCCATCCTTTTATATTGCAGCACTTGGGCCTTGTACTTGTATTTCCTAAAATTAAGGTCAAGCAAGTTAACCTAATTTTCACATATTAGGGTACTAACAAATAGGCTATTTGTTAGGTTCATTAATTGTAGCTCAGTTGTTAGTTTCCTGGATTTTAGCTCAGCTGTTGGATTCCTGAAAAATAGCCTGAGAAAAATACTGAAACAGAAAAACTAACCATCCTACAATTTAGCATATGCTGTCAGGAATGAATGTCACAACATTCAGTTTGACATCCAGAACATAGACCATATGCTAAGTCTGTTATTTTTCTGAAAACAGACTGTACAAAATGCTTTACTGTAAAAGACCAATTAGTATATACTTAAGTATCAGCGTACAGTAATAAATGTCAAAACACCCAATTTGACATTTACAGAATGTGCCTTATGCCAGGTCTGTTATCCTCCTGATGAACAGACTGAGATACATACTGAACTGTAGCAGAAAACCAACCTGCCTATTATTCAGTATATGTTGTCAATGATGAATGTCATAACATCCAGTTTGACATTCAGACAGTAGGCCTTATGCCAGGTCTGTTATTCCCTTGATAAACAGACTGAAATTAAATACTGAGTTATAGCAGACAACCAACTGTTCTACACCTCAGTATCTGCTGTCAGGGATGAATATCATTACATCTAGTTTGACATTCAGTAACTCCTGTATTAGCTAAACCTGCAACATACTACTCAAGTATGTCATGACATTAGTCAAGACATCAGAGTACAGTTAGATGTTCTAACACAAAATGCAGCCAATCAAACATCTCCAAAGCATGTCATGACATCAGTCAAGACATTAGAGTCCAGCTAGTGTTTTAACAAAAAATGCAGCCAATCAAACATCTACAAATGGCATTAACATAAACATGTGCTCAAGTGAGCAAAGAGAAAAGCAAATGGGTAATATGTGCAAGAATAGTAAATTGCATAAAAGTAAATTGCATAAAGTAAATGTTAATTGTCAATAGTTAGTGTTAGTGGTTAGTGTGCCATAAGGCAAATTTAGCGCTATGTTAAGCAATCGTAATTGGACTTATGTAGAAGTCACAACTATTTGAGGCCGGTCAATAATAATGTAGGCAACAACACAAGTTAGAAGTCTTGATTAGAGAACCAAGTTCCAACAACTTGCCATGCCAAAAAGAAAATGAGAATTGATCTTGTATTGGTTTAAGCCTTTTGCATGATTTAGAAGAGAACCTATCCTTAATGCAAAGCCATTCACTTGATCAATTGATCAAGATGAATTAGATTTGAATCAAAGAAGATTAAATCTTCCTAATCAATGCTAACTTATCAACCTTCAACTCATTGATCAAAAGAGAGAAGAAGAAGAAGAAGAAGAAGAAAGAGGTGAAGAAGAGAAATGGAAATGGCAAAACAAAATGCATTAAATGAAATACCATGTACCAATCATCATATGTTGACCAATGGCATTGAAAGTCAAGGTCAAACAATCAAAAACAGAAGTGAGATGAAGATTGGAAGTCAAGAAATGAATAAACTATTTTTGGCATTTTCTAATATTTAATTAAACTTGAATTAAAAATAAATGGAAAGGTCAAACTTCAAAATTACTTCAAATCAACCATGGAAGGTCCAAGTAATTTATCCCAAGTTCAACAAGGTCAAACAAAGTTTGACAAAAAATTTCAGCATTTTTTTAAGTCAGAAACTATTTTTAATCAATTAAAAATGAATAAAAATAACCTAATTGAACTAAAATCTCAAATAAATCTCAAATCAATTCAAAAATTGATGAGAATATTTTTCATAGATCCATCATCATTCAAGTAGGTTAGGAAAATATTTTTGCATTTTTTGAATATCAAAAACTATTTAAGATGAATTAAAAATAACCAGAAAAGAGAAAATTCACAAAAAAATATCAAATGACAAAATAAAAATTATTAAAATTCAAAAATAGAAACTAGAAATTATTTGGGAAATAATGCAATTGGTCCCATAATTTTTGGATAAAAAATGAAAGAGATATTGATTTTTGAAATTAATTGGAATTAAAGAAATTAAAACCAGAAAATAGAAAATGCAAAAAACGAGAGCCCTTGGATCTGAGCTCATTAATTGAGCTGGCAGATCCAAGGATCCAGAGGCGCGCGCCTATTGTGATCCATGGTCAATGCACTCACATGGAAAACAAATAAAAGTCATGACAAGCAAGGATCCTGATTTGAATCTGGGAAATAGATCACACGGCCAGGAATGGATCTGGAGATGATGAAGCCACCGGAGCCACCGTCTTCTTCGGTGAGCTTGGATTTTCCGGCCAAATTGCAGAAATTCAAAACGCAACCAAAGTACACGATCCTTATATCAAAATGAAGCTGGGGTGATGTACATCACCCCTGTAACCTTGAATCACACTCAAGATTCCTATAAATTAAGAAATCTGAGGTGGAAGATTCAGGTATGGAAAATGCAGATCAAGGAAAAACGAAATTGAAGCTACCACTAGCTTGCCTCTCAAGTGAGGACTTCAGAAAACATTAGATCCAAGCAAATAGGTCCATGGATGATGAGATTCGAAGAAAATACCAGTTGGAGTCTAAGCTTGAGTTCTGGTAATTTGAGCACGATGCCTTGCTTGCTTTGCTAAAACAGAAGACCAGTGAGATGAATGGTGAAGGTTTAGAAGCTTAAGATCCAAGAATTCAACCAGATGAAGTTGAATTTTGGATCTGAAAAATTTGAAGAAAATGCAATTGCTTCTTTAGTGATGGCTATGGGGAGAATTCTGCAGCATTTCAGATTGAATCAGGTGTGTGAAATGAATGGAATGAGGTCTCTATTTATAGAGGAAGTGGCAAGGAGAATGTGATCAATCCGTGTGCATGGCATGTGGAGCTTCATTGCATGGGCTTGCATGATCATGCACAAAGCCCAAAATCAATGCCAAATGAATTCTGAGCATCAGCCAAATGAAATTGGACGTGTGACTTGCAAGGCAATTGCTTATATAACAAGATTTCAAGTGAATTCCTCATTTGTACCTAAACAATCATCTCTTCGAAAGTAGACATCTTAATCTTTCCAATGCATTTGATCACACCTCAAAATCATAAAAAATGAATGAGTTATGTCCTTGGGAAGTTGACCTACAATTAGGGTTTTAGTCAAAATGACCTATAATGTATTGGAATGGCAGATGGCCTTCCAAGCTTCAAATCAATTTTTGATGGACATGAAAGTTGTTCATATTGTCCTTAAGAACATTTTTTCTTTTGTAACCATCTTCATTTGACCAACACATAAAAAGTTAGGTCTCAGTGCATTTCAAAATAGTCAGATGAATTGACTGATCAACTTCTCAAGTCCATGTCTCATATCTTGATGAATTGATGATTTAGGACACTCAAATAAGTTAAAGTATGGATGAAATGATGGATTAAAGAACTTCCCTTGATTGTATTTGATCATGGGCTGAGGTTGCTTCAGGAGCAAGGCATTGTGGTACACAGATGAATTAGGGTTTCCTTGAAGAAGAAGACCTCAAACCCTTTGACTTGCTTTGATCAAAATGATGAATTGAGATACTAGGGAGGCATATTTTATGAATGAGAGATTTGGGAACCATTACCATGCTTGCTATCATCTCTCCTTGACCATGTCTTTGTACCAATGATCTTCTTGAAGCTTTTGACCTTGTGATTGCTCAAGCTACAAACAAAAGATGTTAGTGACATATTTTTGTGCTTTTGGTTAGTAAACAAAAATGAGAAAAGCAATGATATACAATTCAAGCATGCTTGGTGATCTCAAACCACTCACAAGGAGGTCCCATCCAAAGGCAAAGGGAACCAAGATGCTAATGATCCTTGAGGTAATGCAAATGCAATGTTATGAGGCCATGGGGGATCTTAGGGACAAAATTGGGGTCTTACAGATGCCCCTATTTAAGGTCATTCTAACCGGAGAAGTGAAGGTTAAAAACTTCTTCTCGACGGGGTAGAATGGGCTTAAATAATAACAAAGAGACGAATTTTGGTCCCTAAGAGACCTCATGATGCAGATGTATGCATGCAAATAGTACAAACTCTGTGGGGATATGTGTCCACAAAGAAGAAAAGGAATCCGGAGAAATCGACCATCCATAGGAGTAATACACTCACTAGGGAGATAGAGACTCTGGGGGAGTAAAAGGGTGAAAACGCGTGAGCGGGTCACAACTCAAAACTTGGGGAACATAATTCCAAAGGGGGTAAATCTAATGGAAAGACTCGAGCTGACTCGAAGGTGCATGTGTTGGGGAATATTCCAACACATCAACATTATCCACAATGGATACTTCGGATAAAAATCCGGACTCAGGTGAGGATAAACCACTAAGGGACCTCGCTGGGGATATCCAAAAGGACTCTCTTGGGGAAGCGACGGGATAAGGTATTACCGGTTACTGGGTAATAAGCTCAAAGAGACGTGTGATCTGAACACCGGTATAGGGGTGGGAGAACAACATGCTCGGGAAGAGTGAATATCTAAGACCGGTATAAGGGTGAGAGATATCAATCAACCAAATCATCTGAGGAAGACCTAAAAGGTATATTTCGACTTAGGAAAATCTGACTCCACAGGGGACAAAAGTCATAATAGGGAGCAGAAGGAAGGAACACCAGGGATACCGGTTACTGGGCATATAATAGGTGACCAACCAAAGCGTGAATTGGGGAATATTCCCAACACACTCATCATCCAAAAAGAGGGCAAAAAGCGAACTCGATTAAGGGATGGACATTCGATTCTAAAATAGAGATACGGATCTTACTCAATTGGGGAAGAACAAAAGGCTTCGACCAAAGAGTGCATGAGATATATTATCTATTACCGTCAGAACGTAGATAATATACTCGCATGGAAGATTATCCACAACCGGTTACTGGGTTAATAAAGGATAAATCGACCGAGAGAGAAAGGCATCGGGATACCAAGACTAGGTATATAATGACGACCAATCGAAGGGGAGCAACAAACATTACAGACAACCGGTATGAAAGATGGCTTGCAGGGGATAAATTGTCTAATCAGAGCAATTATCGAAGAGAAAGAGGGAATACCAATACTGAATATTGGATAATGATAACCGTCAAAGAGGGGATTACATCTACCGGATACTGGGTAGAGAACCACGGAAAAGTAACCGTCATCCACTTAGGATGAACAAAAAAGTTAACTCTGCAAAGGGGAGAGAATAGGGTTTACAACTATCGGTATAAGGGTAGTAAACCACAGACTCCACCGGGGATAAGATGAATGGTTACTGGTTACTGAGCAGTTATTCATTTATACCACGGGGAAGCACAAGAAACAGTCACAAGAAGCCAATTTAGGATCAAACCAAAGAGGCAAACTGAATCAAGACTCGTCCTAATGAGGATTTAACTCAATAGGAGAACCTATCCCAATATATGTATTGGGAGGAAGCGAAAACAACCGTCGTCCACGAGGATATAACTCGGTGGGGAATACGGAAGGTAAGATAAACACTTTCTGCTTAAGGGGCTGACTCTCTATATTGAGGGATCAAACACCGACATCTGCTTGGAAATATATTACCAACTAGCAGAGGATATCAAACAAAAGATATATGGAAAGAAATGCAATATGAATACCCAAATGTTCGAAAATTATATGCACACATGCGTGGTTTATGTTTGATGAATGCTGACAAACAGACATTTCTAACACAAATAGGCTTCACAGGAATACAACATGCAAACATCCGGTACTACATCCCAGGAGAGAAAGCCAAAATCACCAGAGAGTATCCAATCTGACGGAAATCAGAGATACCAGGGAGCAAAGACCTCCGCAGGGGATGAATCATCAGTCACAGCTGGGGAAAGAGTTTAATGCACATGTAAAATCTGCCACATAAGCAATTCTACTGGGGAATCTATCCGAGGGATAAAGGGATTCTGGGGATCAACCACCAAGTACCATACCCACCAAGGGGATCACATCTGCTGAGGAGGAAAGGTTGCTACCCCGCCGAAGGGGAGAGTGGTGAATATCTCAACAAGCATACTACTCAGGGCTTTCGGAGGAAGAAGAATACAGCCATGCCAGGAATATGAACAAATGTTTTACCCTAATGGAGATCATACCATCCTTGGGGAGAGCACTGAGGATCTCCTAAGTATCCTTTTCATCATTGTGAATGTTCACCTTGTTTAAGAACAAGTTACGATTTTTTTTTAAACAATGATATTTTCTCAATTTAAAACATGCGAAACATTTGTTGAATAGAAACAAATAAGAGTGCAAATAATTGGATAAAAGGCTCAAATTTATTTGATGGAATGGTAGTCTGCAAATGGCAAGACTCCATAGATCTTTACAAGTTTGAAATTGGTGATATATATTGGAAAAGGGCTACATTGAACATAATGACCATTTCTCCACCAATTCTGAATTCGATGTATTTGAAGCTTCGGTTGATGACGAATGAACAAGAATCTCTGACGGATGACAGCCGTAGGACAAAGCCTTGTCAGGATGCAGTTACTTGCCAAATCCCTAATTTTTGCCTAGATTGCCCCAGGGTGATGTACTCAATCTAGCGGGATACATGTGTTCATTTCTTCATGTCTCTAAATTTTGCCTGGACCGCTGTTATACGGTGAACTGACTTTGTGTGTTTTTGCTTTGGAAAGCAAATGTCGCGGATAGCAAGAGTCGCCACCGACTTTTCTTTTATCCAATAAGGAAAGGTGGAAAAGAACAGGAAAGACCTTAATCATATTTTGGGTTCGGGAGGTACATTATACAAAGGGAAGGTGTTAGCACCCTTTGTATCCATGGTTATCCATGGGCTCTTAATTGCTTGATCACTTATGTTATTTTTCTTGTTTGAAAAAGTGTTTGTGAACTGCTTAGAAAATGTTTTAAAAAAAAGAGTTTAACTTTGTAATGATTCTTGTACGAATGTATACAAAGTATTTATCTCGTTTAATTTTGAAAGCTGTTTGGAAAAATATAACTTAGCAATGATTCTAGTACGAATGTATGCCAAGTGGTGATTTTCTAATAGATGTCTTGCAAAGTATGAAGCGTGAAAAGTATTTTTAAATTGTGAGTCAGCCTCGCTACTGCCTCGCCTAGCGAAGGCTTAGCGAGCACTCGCTACATGTTTGCTTAGCGATGTACTAGCGAACGACTGCGGGTTTTGAATTTAAGAACAGTATGATTTCAGCAAGCTCCAAACCCTATGGCATCCATTACAGAAATTTTATGGTTAAACATTCAAGATATCCATACATATTTAAATCCACATGCAAAACCTAAGATATATTTATAAATTCAATCATAATACCACATGTAAATTGGAAGCATAAAGCGATAGTGGTAGTGCAAACCTGTTGGCAATTGAATTGCAACGTTGAATTAGCAGATCACTCTTAGGGTTGGTGCCGGATTGAGTTGGGCGGAGGTAACCTTTGTGCAGATGAGTTTCCTTCAGGGTTTCCTTTAGGGTTGCTCTGAATTCTCTTGGTTAGCCTCCAGGGTTTGCTCGGTTGCTTCTGTTAGGGTTTCCTTGCTAGGGTTTCTCTCCCTTCTTCCGTCCCATTTGTGAATGAAGCTCTGCTATTTATAATAATTTTTGTGACCTGATGGGCTCAGAATGAAGCCCAAAATTTCTGGTATTCGCAAGCTTCGCTAGGCGAGTGGTGCAGCGAAGGATTCGCTAGGCGAATGATTTTGCTCGCCTAGCGAGTAAGCCATTTTAAGTCATTTTCTGGGTTTGGGCCACCTGTGTGTTGGGTCTTTGTTCCTTTAAGATCCATGCCTTGAAAAATGAGTTGGAGTGCCTTGAAAGATGTCTTGCAAGATTAACGGGCAAATTTTGGGGTATGACAGCTGCCCCTGTTCAATATTCTTAAACCGAGAGAGTTAGAATGATATGTACGCCATTCGTGGTCTGGAGGTAGAAGATTATTGAACACTTAGAATGCCCCAAAAATTTGCACTTGTTAATTAAAAGTTAGTCTTGATGGAGATGGGCTTAAAGATGCCATCCAGGAAGTTTGATGATGAGAGCTTCAGAGTGCGTCGTACATCAGACCAATTTGAAGACATGGGCGCCACACCGGGTCGTACGCTAGACCGTATAGTGAGTCATCTATTAGGCGATATTAGGGTGAGCTGAACCTGATGAGATAAGGATCCGAATGAGTCATACACTGCTGGGGATAAAGGATCAGAATAGATCATATGCTAGATCGTATTTGAATAGTAGAATGAGTTGTCCATTAGGCGGGTGACTTCACTGGGGATGAAAGACCAGAATGGATCGTACGCTAGATCGTATCTGAGTTGCAGACTGAGCCGTCCATTAGGCTGTATTTGAGGATGAAAGGGTAGTCATACGCTAGACCACATTTCAGAATGTACCGTACGCTAGGTATTATCTGAGGAATAAAGATCAGAATGGATCGTACGCTAGATCGTATCTGAGTGGCAGAATGAGCCGTCCATTAGGCTGTATCTGATGATAAGGGATAATCATACGCTAGACTACATTTCAGAATGTACCGTACGCTAGGTAGTATCTGAGGAATAAAGATCAGAATGGATCGTACGCTTGATCGTATCTGAGTGGCAGAATGAGCCGTCTATTAGGTTGTATCTGATGATAAGGGATAGTCATACGCTAGACTACATTTCAGAATGTACCGTATGCTAGGTAGTATCTGAGGAATAAAGATCAGAATGGATCGTACGCTAGATCGTATCTGAGTGGATGAACATCCAAATGGGTCGTACGCTAGACCGTATTGGAACAGTTGAAGAAACCAGAATGAACCGTACGTTAGGCTATATCTGATAATGTTTGTATATGTTGTATTTGCAATAAATCTCTGGGATGGGCTTAAAGATGCCATCATTAGGAGGATATCAGAATGCTCGTCAGAATGAATATTCATATGGATTATATCTGAAAATGTATCTGAATCTTGAATGTGACTGATGAGAGTGTCCGTCTGGATGAACCTTTATTTTGATTGTATCGGGAGGATAATTAACCTGAAAAAAGGTTAGCCTCATGCCATGTCATGATGCATGAGATGTTTTATGCTTGTGAAAATAAATGTGAACCTTGCATGTATGTATATGATTCGAAATGATGCATGAATGAATTATGCGTCTGAAAATTTTTGCCAGGGGAAAATAAATCCCCATATTCTGGTTGGAGATATTTGGATTGATGACCCTTTCTTAGCTGGGGATATTTGATTTCTTGTCTGATGGTAGAAATATTCCAAGGACCTGGCTGGGGATAAAAGAGATGACCAGTCTGTCTAGTGATGCCAATTTCTTCTGGGGAATAACTAGTTTTTTGCTGGGGAATAGGGTCAGCAGCCAGATTCATCGGAAAGCATGGTTAGACTTTATCCTCGACCCTAAAGTCTTTCAGTAACTGCTATTGCTATTTCATGCATGTATTTTTGGTAAACATCAATCATATTCAAATGCATATATTAATTCAAACTAAATCAATGGACGTTTATGCAAACAAAACAGAGAAAGTAAAACAAAAGCATCTTTTTGGAAATAAAATTGTATCGATTTTGAAAGAGGGCCTATAAACAGACAATTTGTGTACAGGGAGACAGAAATCCTAGTAAGAGGAGATTGTCAAGAAAACAAAGAAAAAGCTATGAAGAAAAAGTCCTATTGATTTTAATTCCACTATTGTCATTATGTCTTCAAGCCTCTCATCTCCTGCTGCCGGATAAAAGTGATTGGCTTGTTCAGTCCTTTGAACTTGGATGAAGCTGATTGAGAACGGGACATAGTCGTACGCTTTAATCCCTAATTTTTGCCTGGACCGCCTTTTCAGGTTTTCAGTCCACCAGGATACCCTTTTTTGCCCAAGCCGCCTTTTCAGGTTTTCGACTTGCCGGGTGTACATTTTTATATGTTTATCCCTAATTTTTGCCCGAACCCTTTTGGTTCGCCGGGATGCCCTTACTTTTTCCTAGATACGTCGACCTAGCGGGTCTCTTTTATGCGTAGTATTTTTTAACTATGTCCGCGTTCACAGGATGCGGGAAATCTTCGCCATCCATTGTAGCAAGTATCATGGCTCCTCCAGAGAACACCTTCTTAACTACAAATGGCCCTTCGTATGTGGGGGTCCATTTGCCTCTAGAGTCACCTTGTGGTAGAATGATACGCTTGATCACCAAGTCACCAATTTGATACACCTGTCTCTTGACCTTTTTGTTAAATGCCTGGGTCATGCGCTTCTGATATATCTGCCCGTGACAAACAGCCGCAAGCCTCTTTTCATCAATCAAATTTATCTGATCGAGTCGAGTCTGAACCCATTCATCCTCGTCTAAACCTGCCTCTTTCATAATTCTTAGAGAGGGAATCTGAACTTCCACTTGTAAAACAGCTTCCATTCCGTAGACTAAAGAGAAAGGAGTTGCCCCTGTCGAAGTTCGTACTGAAGTGCGATAACCATGAAGAGCAAAGGGTAACATCTCATGCCAGTCTTTGTATGTTACTGTCATCTTTTGTATAATCTTCTTAATATTCTTATTAGCAGCCTCCACGGCGCCGTTCATCTTTGGCCGGTACGGAGAAGAGTTATGGTGTTTTATTTTGAACTGCGTGCAGAGTTCAGTAATAATCTTGTTGTTCAAATTAGTACCATTATCAGTGATAACTCTTTCAGGGATGCCTTACCGACAAATAAGACTATTCTTGATGAACCGTGCCACCACATTCTTGGTGACAGAAGCAAATGAGGCTTCCTCTACCCACTTTATAAAATAATCAATAGCAACAAGAATGAAACGATGTCCATTAGAAGCGGTAGGTTTAATCTCTCCAATCATATCAATGCCCCACATTGCAAAGGGCCAAGGGGCTGTCAACACGTTTAATGGAGCAGGAGGCACATGTACTTTATCCGCATAGATCTGGCACTTGTGACAAGTTCTGGAGTGATGGTGGCAATCAGCTTCCATGGATGACCAATAATACCCTGATCTCAAAATCTTCTTGGCCATCGTATGTCCACTAGAATGGGTCCCAAAAATACCGTCATGCATGTCTTCCATAATCTTTTCTGCTTCCTTTTTGTCCACACAGCGAAGCAAAGTCGAATCATGATTACGTTTGTATAATACTCCATTACTCAAAAAGAACTTAGCGGAGAACTTCCTCAGAAATTTTCTGTCGTTGATGGATGCCCCTTCAGGGTATTCCTGAGTTTCCAAATATCTTTTTACTTCGTGGAACCAAGGTTTCTCTTCTACTTCATCAGCATTAAGTTCATAACAATATGCTGGTTCATCTAATCGTTCAACGGTGATCATGGGAGCTTCATTGCCCCATCTGACTCTGAACATAGATGACATGGTAGCCAATGCGTCTGCCAACTGATTCTCTTCTCGTGGGATATGTTCGAATGTAATCTCTTCAAAGTATGGGATTAATGTCAACACCCGCTCTCGATAAGGGATGAGATTCGGATGTTTAGTGTCCCATTCCTTTGATCTGACTGATTACTAATGCTGAGTCTCCGTACACACTCAAAAACTTGATTCTTAGGTCTATAGCAGCTCTGAGTCCCAAAATACATGCTTCATACTCAGCCATATTATTGGTACAATCAAAACATAGTCTAGCAGTGAAAGGCGTATGGCAACCCTTGGGAGAGATGATTACAACACCAACATCGTTGCCCAACGCATTAGAAGATCCGTCAAAAACCATAGTCCATCGGGATCCCGGTTCGGGTCCTTCATCCGGTCCAGGTTCTTCATAATCAGTAACAAGCATGACATCCTCATCTGGGAATTCAAAATTCATAGATTGGTAATCATCAACTGCTTGATGAGCCAAATGATCAGCTAACACGCTTCCTTTGATTGCTTTCTGAGTAGTGTATTGGATATCATACTCTGTTAAAATCATCTGCCATCTTGCTATTCTTCCGGAGAGGGCAGGTTTCTCAAATATATATTTGATAGGATCCATCTTAGAAATCAATAAAGTGGTATGATTCAACATATACTGTCTTAGTCGGCGAGCAGCCCAAGCCAAAGCACAGCAAGTTTTCTCAAGCAGTGAGTATCTTGTTTCACAGTCGGTAAACTTTTTGCTAAGGTAGTATATGGCGTGCTCTTTTCGACCAGACTCGTCATGTTGCCCCAACACACACCCCATTGAACTTTCTAACACGGTCAAATACATGATTAGAGGTCTTCCTTCAACTGGGGGCATCAAAATCGGAGGTTCTTGGAGATACTTCTTGATTTTGTCAAAAGCTTCTTGACATTCATCATTCCATATCATCTCTTGATTCTTTCTCAGTAATTTGAAGATGGGTTTGCAGGTAGCAGTCAAATGGGAGATAAATCGGGCAATGTAATTCAAACGTCCCAAGAAACCTCTGACTTCTTTATCTATACGAGGAACTGGCATTTCTTGAATAGCTCTCACCTTAGCCGGGTCAACCTCAATTCCCTTACTACTGACAACAAAGCCCAAGAGTTTACCGGATCTTACTCAAAAGGTGCATTTGTTCGGGTTCAATCTCAACTTGTATTTCTTCAACCTCTCAAACAGTTTGTATAAATGATCGAGATGTTCTTCTTCAGTATGAGATCTGGCTATCATGTCATCCACATATACCTCTATTTAATGATGGATCATATCATGGAACAAAACCACCATAGCGCGCTGGTACGTTGCCCCTGCATTCTTTAAACCGAATGGCATTACTTTATAACAGAAAGTGCCCCATTGCGTCACAAACGTAGTTTTCTCCATGTCCTCAGGTGCCATCTTAATCTGGTTATAACCCGAGAATCCATCCATGAATGAGAATACCTTATGTTGAGCGGTGTTATCCACCAGAACATCAATGTGCGGAAGTGGGAAGTCATCTTTGGGACTCGCTTTATTCAAGTCTCTGTAATCTACACACATTCGCACCTTACCATCCTTCTTTGGCACTGGTACCACATTAGCAACCCATTGAGGATAAGAAGTAACAGCCAGGAAACCTGCATTGAATTGTTTCATAACCTCGGCTTTGATTTTCTCAGACATTTCAAGACGCATGCGACGAACCTTTTGCTTAACAGGACGACAATCTTCCTTCATCGGCAAACGATGCACTACTATATCAGTATCCAGTCCTGGCATGTCTTCATAAGACCAAGCAAAAATCTCTATATAGTCATGTAACATCTGAATCAACCTTTCTTTGACACTGTTTTCCAAGCCGGCTCCTATTTTGACTTCTTTCTTGTCTACTTTGGTACCCAGATTTACAGTCTCAATTGATTCCTCATGCGGCTGTATAGTCTTTTCCTCTTGCAGTAACAGTCTGGCAAGCTCTCCAGGTATTTCACAATCTTCCTCACTTCCATCCTCGGCTTGGTAGATCGGATTTTCAAAGTCATAATGAACAGTAGCAGAATTATTATCAACAGGATCCAGAGTGGATATGGATCTGCAATTTGTTACGTGAGTGTGTGTAAGAAAGCATAGCTTGTTTGAAAAGATGACAGGAAAGATAAAGAGCGCAATATTTGAATACAAAAAGTCCATTGATTTATTGAATGTGAATATGCTTATGAAAATGACAAAACCCTTAACAAATTAGCTATTTGTGCCCCGGGTATAGGCACAATGCTTTAAGAAGTTCAATTGTAAAAACTAAAAAGTTTGCAACACTAAAATAGACAATAACAATTACTCCTGACTAAAGGAAATCGGGATAGTGTCTTCATCCTTCCAATTATTGAGTCCGTCACAGATTGTTAGGAAAATCCAGCTATCCAGGTCGCAATCGCTATCAGCATCTTCTACAACATTAATCTGATCTTTGACTATGTTTTCAGAGCTAAACCCCAGGCCAAATCTATCAGACTTGTATGGTACATTGATCAGTTGACCCCAGCCAGTACGACCACCATCTTCAACCACGGCTTGAGCATCTTTCAGAGAAATCATAGTAGGAGGAGCACGAATAACCTTGGGCACACGGGAAGTTGGCTTAAGGACAGGACTAGTCGGAGGAACTACTTCAAATGACTGAGAAGGAGTCTCAACGAGTTCACCATCCATCTTGACGTATCTGAAGGTATGCACACTACTGACAATATACTCTTCTTCTCCACACACAGTGACAATCTTACCCTCTATTGGATACCTCAGCTTTTGATGGAGAGACGAAGCCACAACACTTGCCTCATGAATCCAAGGGCGTCCCAGCAAGCAGGAATAGGCAGGACGAATGTTCATTACGTGAAAGGTAGTGTTGAAGACTTGAGGTCCTATCTTGATAGGAAGAACCACTTCACCATGGACAACACTCTACGCACCATCGTAAGCACGCACCACAACGTTACTAGGCTTCAGTTCAATGCTTTTACAGTCAAGTTTATCAAGCACAGCTTTTGGTAGCACATTCAAAGAAGAGCCATTATCGATCAACACATGAGCCAAGGTGATCCCCTTACTCTCAATGGAGATGTGCAGAGCTTTGTTATGATTCTTTCCTGCTGGTGTCAGGTCAGCATCGGAAAAGCCTAGGCCATTGTCAACAACCAAGTTAGCAACATAATTCTCGAACTGATCGACAGATGTCTCCTGAGGTACATGAGCGGTCTTCAAGAACTTTATCAATGCATTGGCATGAGTTTCAGAGGATAAAAACAAGGATAACATCGAGATCTTAGACGGAGTATGCCCCAACTGTTCTACCATATCAAAATCACTCTTGCGGATGATTTTCAGCACTTCTTCCATTTCTTGTTTGGCAATATCTTCGGTAGTAACTTCGATCGGTGTCTCTGACTGAGAAGGGTTGACTGGTTCCTTTCCTCGAGTTTCAGGGGCGGGATGTGAGATTTCTGGAGAGAAGATCCTCCCACTTCGAGTCATTTTACTAGTCCCAACAATGTCATTAGGATTAGCAGAATTATCAACTTGCTTTACGCCATGGATGTAAACATCACCTCCATAATTCCACGGAATGGCTTTGCTTGAGGAATACGGTACCGGGCCAGGTGCAGTAATAATTAGGGGAGCTACCTTGGGCTCGGCAGTAATCTTCACAGGCACTCTAGTAGCGGTAATCTTCACCGGAACTTTGGACCTAGCAATCACAGGTATTTCCTCAATAGAGTTTTCCACCTTAGGAATCTTTTCAAAGAGAATTGTACGATCATCCATCAGTCGTTGAATACCCTTCCTCAACTTCAAGCAATCATTGGGTCGGAGTATACAGAGATCGCAATTTTCAGCACAACCTGGAAATAAACCAGCTTGCACTAAATTCTTCTTGATGATCAGGAGAGGAGATGCTAAGTCAGCTACATTAGTAATGTGAGAATTCTTATCCATAGCATTAACAGTCTTGTCATGATTAGGCATAGGAGCAGTGATGACATTAGGAGTCTCCGGAGGATCAAATTCAATTTCCCCAGCTTCGATCATATCCTGAATCTTATTCTTCAACAACCAACAATCGTTTGTATCATGCCCGGGGCTATCAGAGTGATATGCACACCTGGCATTGGGATTATAACGAGGAGAAATAGTGTTGGGATTTGCAGGAGGATCTCTGAGGGTGATTAAATTTTCCTTTAGCATACCTTGCAGTGCCTGTGCTAAAGTCATACTGATCTTGGTAAACTGCCTTCTTGGCCTGTCTTATCTATGCTGGAAGTTTTGAGATGGCGGTGCTGCAATCGTCACTGCTCCAACAGCATGGTCACGATTTTTCTTGTTATGACCCCTTTGACCATACACAACATTTGATTCGTTCCTCCCCTGATAGGACTTTTTGGTGCTTGCAGAGGTAGCCACCTGTATCTTTCCACTTCGAATGCCACTTTTAACACGTTCACCTGTTAATATAAGTTCAGTGAAACCCGATGATGAACTTCCCAATAGATGGTTGTAGAATGGGCCAGTCAGTGTACCCATGAACATGTCCACTAATTCTCGATCAGTCATAGGGGGTTTAACTCTGCCAGCCAAATCTCTCCATTTTTTAGCATATTCTTTGAAGCTTTCTTTAGATCCCATAGTCATACTCTGCAATTATAGTCGAGTAGGCGCCAATTCAGAATTATACTGGTAGTGCTTGTAGAAAGTTGTCGCTAAATCAGTCCAGGTGCAGATAATAGAGCTCTCGAGCTGGTAGTACCACTCTAACTGTGTGCCAGACAGACTCTCTTGGAAGAAATTGATCCATAGCTTCCTATCAGTGGTATACGGCTGAATCTTTCTCACATAAGCTCTCAGATGCATCTGAGGACAAGCCGCACCATCATACTTAGTGAAAGCGGGGACCTTGAATTTGCGGGGAATGACCACATCAGAGACCAGACCTAAGCCTTCGAAATCCAGACCAGGCGCCTTCTGACCCTCCATAGCTAGCATACGTTCTTCCAGCAACTTGTACTTATCATCTTTTGGAGAGTACTGTTCATTTTGATAATCTTCATCGTCATCCTCAGGGCTGAAGGGATCAACATTTTCCTCTTCCGAATCATTTTCTGTCTCCTCTTCTTGATCCTTCGGAATCCTAATCTTGACTCCTGTGGCCTGTCCTTTAAGCCTTCTTCCCGGGTTGATGTAACTCACAGCTTTCTTGTCTTTCTTCTACTCGAGCCAGAGAGCCTTTAGCTCCTCCTGCCCTTTGGATAAGTTCAGGATCATCTCCTGGAATTGAGCATTCTGAGCCTGGAGATCTTTGACAGTTTGTTCGAGAGCCATTTTTCTGTTTGCAGGAAAACCGTGAGAACATTGATCCCTTTAGAGTACCTGTTATGCAATGTTATGTTATGCTATGCAATGTATGAAATGTTTTCAATGTTTAAAGTCCTTGAAATGGTTAGTACAATGCCACGATGTCATGATGTTATGATGTTATGATGTTATGATGTTATGTAAATACTAAGCACAAGCAAGTCACACAACAATCATTCCTAAGTTTTAAGGCTTGTATGAGTTCCATAGGTAAGTACCCTCCCCACTGAAGTTTGGTTGGTTCAACCTGTACTAGAATAGTAACCGGGTTCTAAAAGGATCTCCAATCATTGATCTTCCTTTAAGTCCACTTCAGTGCAACACCAAGTGGTTGACCAAAGCTTCCCTAAAGTCCAATCTCAAAGAGTGTAGTATTGAGTCTCAACCAACCCCAGTCGGAACCGAAGTCAGTTATCTCACTACTTTCTAATGGCTAGGATGAGTCAATTAGGGTTCTAAAGGTCTGGTTAATGCTTTGATGACACCACGCAGACGCCAAATTTCTCCTCAAGTAAACATGAGGAACATCAGGACATCCAAAGTGTCACATTAACCGTAGCCATCATTTTAACCATTCCAGTATACGCCGGATAGTCACGATGATCTCTTGCTACTTACCTAAGGTACACTAGATCCGGGTGTAGGATCTTTCACTCAAGAATAAAATACCCAAGGAATCCCTTAAAAGTAAATCAGACAATACAAATAAGTGATCTTTTTTTTTTTTTTAAGGCAACCTCTCTTTTTAAGTTTATCCCCAGCAGAGTCGCCAGTTCTGTTATACGGTGAACTGACTTTGTCTGTTTTTGCTTTGGAAAGCAAATGTCGCGGATAGCAAGAGTCGCCACCGACTTTTCTTTTATCCAATAAGGAAAGATGGAAAAGAACAGGAAAGACCTTAATCAGATTTTGGGTTCGGGAGGTACATTATACAAAGGGAAGGTGTTAGCACCCTTTGTATCCATGGTTATCCATGGGCTCTTAATTGCTTGATCACTTATGTTATTTTTCTTGTCTGAGAAAGTGTTTGTGAACTGCTTAGAAAATGTTTTAAAAAAAAGAGTTTAACTTTGTAATGATTCTTGTACGAATGTATACAAAGTATTTATCTCGTTTAATTTTGAAAGCTGTTTAGAAAAATATAACTTAGCAATGATTCTAGTACGAATGTAAGCCAAGTGGTGATTTTCTAATAGATGTTTTGCAAAGTATGAAGCGTGAAAAGTATTTTTAAATTGTGAGTCCGCATTTAAGAGTTATACCTATCCAAGGTCTTTATGGGCATTTCCTATCCTTATGAGGGTAAAACTGTCCTTACTATTGAGAAGTAAGTAGTCTTGTCCTTTGGATGTAAAAGGGACATCGTAGGGTCATCGATCGGTCATTGAAGGCAACATTTGTAAGGATACCTTAGCATTCGAAGGGACGATCATCATTTAACCGTAGGCTACAACGACGGGTCATCGGGGGACAAAATCATATATTCGCAGGAAACATCCGAGGGACTATGATTTATCTTATAGGGACATGATGATTTAATCGAAGGATCTTTGCTAAATGTATCCCCACATTCGCGGGACATGACCGTAATACCGTAATACCGTAAGGCAACAAAGAGAGGGCCAAGATCACATATTCAAAGGCAATATTTTATAATCAGTTAGGTGATTAGGATGAATCTCCAAAACATTTGTAATCAGTTAGGTAATTAGGATGAATCTCCACAAGGGTATCCCACAAATAAAGTGGAATACCTAGCAAGCTACCTTCTTCAGGAGTATGTGAGCCCTCACAAAATTCAACAAACAGGTCAGAATACCAAATGGGGTGCAATCAAGAGTTGCACCAAACGAAGCAGTAATAGTATTAGGTAAACAATGCATGGTTATAATAAAACAGGTCAGATGAGCAGAGATCAAAACAGAATGAAAAACATCGACTGTCATGTTCGCTACTGCCTCGCCTAGCGAAGGCTTAGCGAGCACTCGCTACATGTTTGCTTAGCGATGTACTAGCGAACGACTGCGGGTTTTGAATTTAAGAACAGTATGATTTCAGCAAGCTCCAAACCCTATGGCATCCATTACAGAAATTTTATGGTTAAACATTCAAGATATCCATACATATTTAAATCCACATGCAAAACCTAAGATATATTTATAAATTCAATCATAATACCACATGTAAATTGGAAGCATAAAGCGATAGTGGTAGTGCAAACCTGTTGGCAATTGAATTGCAACGTTGAATTAGCAGATCACTCTTAGGGTTGGTGCCGGATTGAGTTGGGCGGAGGTAACCTTTGTGCAGATGAGTTTCCTTCAGGGTTTCCTTTAGGGTTGCTCTGAATTCTCTTGGTTAGCCTCCAGGGTTTGCTCGGTTGCTTCTGTTAGGGATTCCTTGCTAGGGTTTCTCTCCCTTCTTCCGTCCCATTTGTGAATGAAGCTCTGCTATTTATAATAATTTTTGTGACCTGATGGGCTCAGAATGAAGCCCAAAATTTCTGGTATTCGCAAGCTTCGCTAGGCGAGTGGTGCAGCGAAGGATTCGCTAGGCGAATGATTTTGCTCGCCTAGCGAGCAAGCCATTTTAAGTCATTTTCTGGGTTTGGGCCACCTGTGTGCTGGGTCTTTGTTCCTTTAAGATCCATGCCTTGAAAAATGAGTTGGAGTGCCTTGAAAGATGTCTTGCAAGATTAACGGGCAAATTTTGGGGTATGACAACCACCCTTTCGGGTTTTCAATCCACCGAGATGCTCATTTTTGCCTAAGCCGCCCTTTTGGGTTTTCAACTCAGCGAGCTATTTTGTTTTCATTTTTAGGCGAAGTATTTCTTGACTGCATCCGAGTTCACAGGACGAGTGAAATCCTCCCCATCCATAGTTGTAAGTATCAAAGCACCGCCTGAAAAGGCTCTCTTAACAACATATGGACCTTCATAGTTTGGAGTCCACTTGCCCCTGGAATCGGGCGTGAAAGACAAGACTTTCTTGAGCACAAGGTCACCTTCTCGAAACACACGAGGCTTGACATTCTTATCAAAAGCTTTCTTCATTCTTTGTTGATATAACTGACCATGGCACATGGCAGTCAATCTCTTTTCTTCTATCTAATTCAGCTGGTCATAACGACTCTGAACCCATTCAGCATCTGTCAACTTGGCCTCCATCAAGAATCTCATTGATGGGATCTCCACCTCTACTGGGAGTACGGCCTCCATGCCATAAACTAAAGAGAAAGGGGTTGCCCCTGTTGAAGTGCAGACAGACGTACGATATCCATGTAAAGCAAATGGCAGCATCTCATGCCAATCTTTATACGTGACAACCATCTTCTGGATAATCTTCTTAATATTCTTATTAGCAGCTTCAACAACCCCATTCATCTTGGGTCTATAAGGAGAAGAATTATGATACGCGATCTTGAACTCACTACACAGCTCTTTCATCATTTTGTTGTTCAAGTTAGATCCATTATCAGTAATGATCTTATCTGGCACACCATAGCGGCATATGAGTTGATTCTTGATAAACTTCACGACCACCTGCCTGGTCACATTTGCATATGATGCCGCCTCAACCCATTTGGTGAAGTAATCAATTGCTACGAGAATAAATCTGTGTCCGTTAGACGCTTTGGGCTCTATCATGCCAATCATGTCAATTCCCCACATGGAGAAAGGCCAAGGTGATGAAATCACATTCAGAAGTGTCGGAGGAATATGAAGCTTATCCACGTAAATCTAACACTTATGGCATTTCTTCACGTATTTGCAGCAGTCAGACTCCATTGTCAGCCAATAGTAGCCTGCTCTCAACATCTTTCTAGCCATGACATGTCCATTGGAATGAGTACCAAATGAACCCTCATGGACCTCAGTCATTAACAGGTTTGCTTCGTGTCTATCCACGCATCTGAGCAGAACCATGTCAAAATTTCTCTTATAAAGGACTTCGCCATTGAGGTAGAAACTGCCTGACAATCTCCTCAAAGTCTTCCTATCTTTCACAGATGCCCCAGGCGGGTAAACCTGGTTCTGAAGGAAACACTTGATGTCTCAATACCATGGCTTATCATCTTTCGCTCCTTCTATTGCAAATACATGAGCTGGTCTATCCAAGCGCGTTACAGTGATATTGGGGACTTCATTCCAAAGTTTAACCACAATCATTGAAGCAAGTGTAGCAAGAGCATCTGCCATCCGATTCTCATCTCGAGGAATGTGATGGAAGTCAACCTCAGTAAAGAACGTGGAAATTCTCCTCGCATAATCTCTATATGGAATGAGACCAGGCTGATTCGTTTCCCATTCACCCTTAATCTGGTTAACAACGACGGCCGAATCACCATAAACATCAAGATGCTTGATCCTAAGATCAATACATTCTTCCAATTCCATAATGCAGGCCTCGTACTCAGCCATATTATTCGTGCATTTGAAAGTTAGCCTCGCTGTAAAAGGGATATGTGTGCCCTGAGGAGTAATAATCACTGCCCCAATACCATTTCCATACTGATTTACAGCGCCAATCATGGGACTGATCTTTCCGGAGGAGCTTGAATATCGGCGTACATGTGGCAGTCATGTGGGATATGAATCTGGAAATATAATTCAAGCGGCCAAGAAAACCTCGGACTTGCTTCTCAGTTTTGGGCGCAGGCATCTCTTGTATTGCTTTGACCTTTGCAGGATCCACCTCGATACCTCTTTCACTAACAATAAAGCCCAATAACTTGCCGGAACGGACTCCAAATGTACACTTGTTGGGATTCAGACGAAGCTTGTACTTCCTCAAACGTTGAAAAAGCTTCAACAAGTGCTCTACATGTTCAACTTCTGCTCTTGACTTAGCAATCATATCGTAAACATACACCTCGATCTCCTTGTGCATCATATCATGAAACAAGGTGGTCATAGCTCGTTGATACGTGGCTCCGGCGTTCTTCAAACCGAAGGGCATCACTCGATAACAGAATGTTCCCTAAGGTGTGATGAATGTTGTCTTCTCCATATCCTCGGGTGCCATCTTGATCTGGTTATATCCGGAAAATCCATCCATAAAAGAGAAGACATTGAATTTAGTTGTAGTGTCTACCAACATATCAATATGTGGTAGAGGGAAATCATCTTTCGGACTAGCTTTATTCAAGTCTTTATAGTCCACACACATCCGGACTTTTCCGTCTTTTTTTGGGCACGGACACAATATTGGCCACCCATTAAGGATATGTAGAAGTCACCAGAAATCCCTCATCAATTTGCTTATGAACTTCCTCTTTGATCTTCACTGCCATATCAGGATGAGTTCTTCTGAGCTTCTACTTCACAGACACGCACTCAGGCTTTAGAGGTAAGAAATGTTGCACAATATTTGTATCTAGACCTGGCATGTCTTCATACGACCAAGCGAAGACGTCGACATATTCTCGTAGCAATTCAATCAACCCCTTCTTGACAGATTCTTCAAGGAGTGCCCCAATCTTCACTTCACACACACAATCCTCAGACCCCAAGTTCACCGTTTCCAGATTCTCAAGATGCGGCTGAATGATCTTCTCTTCATGCTCAAGTAAACGGGTAATCTCATCAGGAATCTCTTCAACATCATCTTCTTCTGCCTCAAATACAGGGAACTCAAAATTGGGAGATGATGTTGGATCATTTTGTTCAATGGGTTTGATCAACCTGCATAATGATTTTGGATATGACAAGCTTTTAGAATTCAAACAAGGCAATCATTATGCAGATGAAAAAATTGATTTTATTCTATTTTTTAGGTTTTATGTGATCACCAATTTCATGCAAAAACGAAAAGGGAAAATAATTGGAAAAACAAACATTTTAACATGAATTTATTGAATGAAAATATCATTGTATTAATGTGCCAATAATGTCATCACTCCTCCTTTTGGCATGGGAGAAGGGTTTTTAAACAAAGTGATCATTACGTTGACTTATGGATAACTGTTGGAATATCCACAGCGACCCAATTGTTGCAGACCCCTCCGGGGATGATGAAATTGCCAAAATCCTCTGTATCTTCTTCCAAGACAGCAGCAACTTCTTCATCTTGGCCAGTGTGGATGAACCCTCCACTCTTGAACAGCCCTTTCTCGTGGAACACCCCAAATGAAAAACCTATGCCATCCCGAGACTTGTTGTCTTCTAGCTCAATCATTTTTCCTAAGCCGGCAATTGCACCACACTCAATGGCCAACTTCGCATCTCTATAGGAAGCAAATGAAGGAGTTCTCTTCTCAATAGGCTCAGCTATAGATAAAGCTTGGAAAGGAGTTCCAACTTCATCCTCAGCATCTATATATGAGAAGGAAGACAAATGGATAACCAGGAGAGCCTTCTCTCCCCCTACCACTACCAGCTTCTTATTTTTCACGAATTTCAGTTTCTGGTGTAGGGTGGATGTTACGGCGCCCGCCTCATGAATTCATGGTCTGCCTAAGAGACAGCTGTATGATGGGTGAATGTCCATAACCTGGAAGGTAATCTGGAAATCACTTGGTCCAATCTTGATTGGGAGATCAACTTCCCCAATCACAGTTTTACGCGACCCATCGAAGGCCTTCACAACTACTCCACTCTGCCTCATGGGAGGCCCTTGATATGACAGCTTCGAAAGAGTGGTTTTTGGTAACACATTCAGTGATGACCTAGTGTCTACCAGCACATTGGACATGGCGTCGTCTCTGCAGTTCATAGATATGTGTAAAGCCAAGTTGTGGTCTCTTCCCTTCTCAGGGAGATCAGAGTCACAGAAACTCAAATTGTTACAAGCAGTAATGTTTGCAACAATGCTATCAAATTGTTCTATTGTGACATCATGATCTACATACGCCACATCCAATACCTTCTGCAGTGCCTCTCTATGTGGTTCTGAATTCAATAGCAAAGATAATACTGATATTTTGGATGGCGTTTGTAGAAGCTGGTCTACAACATTGTACTCACTTCTCTTGATGAGCCTCAGCATCTCATCACAGTCTTCTTCCACATTGCCGCTTGGGCCAACAGAAGTAGGAGTTATCAATGTAGAGGAGGGCTTAACAACAGGTGTCGAATTCGGGGTGCTCACAGCATTCCCAATCGGGCGTTCATCAAAACCAGCATTAGCCTGGGGAAGATGGCAAGGACACCTCTTTCCCATCTTCTACAGCAACAACGTTGTAGCGAAAGGGAATTGCTTTTTCGAAAGAGTACGGTACTGGACCGGCAGGCTTAATGATAAGAACAGGAGAAGCCTTCTGCTTACTACCATCATACTTGATGATAACAGGCTCGGGCATCCGGAATACTGGGGAAATCACGTTGACCTCAGGCTCATCTTCGTCAACATTTCTATTCTGAAGAATCTCAATAACTCCTTCATCCAGCATTTCCTGAATATCCTTGCGCACCTGGCGACAACCCAACCGGTTAACAAAGCACACTCGGCATCTATCATGGTCGTGCTCATAACGACTGTAATCACATAGCAAACGATGCATCTCGACAAGAGACTGTCGAATAAGACTGACATATTTGACTTTGTACTTGCCAGGGCAGCCCTGGACCATGTTGACAGATTTCCCATGCTTAGGCAATGGGTTCTTCTTCACATTAGGACCTACGTCCTCGAAACATAGAATGCCACACCTCACAAGGTCTTGAACCTTGGTCTTCAAAGGGTAACAATTCTCCACGTCATGGCCGGGAGCACCAGAATGATAGACACAATGTAATTCAAGCTTATACCACCACTGGGGGTTAGCAGGTATAGTCGGTGGGTCTCTCGGAGTAATCAACTTCCTCTCTATCAAGGAGGGATATAATTCTGCGTACGTCATTGGAATAGGATCAAAGGTGTTCCTCTCGTAACTCGTGCTGGTTTGATTACTGTTTCGAGGCTGGTAGGCCTGCTGCTGCGGTCGGTGTTGTTGTTGTTGATATTACGGATGTGGTTGCTGATTGTTGCTATGTTGCTGATACGACTGATTATCTCTGAAAACAGGTGTTATATGAGCCACCTGGTGCTGGTTACAGGAGGGACGCGCGGTCTTCCTCCTCACAGAGGGTCTTCTAGATTTCGCATGGGAGGTCACAACATGTGCCTCTCCATCTTTCTTCTTCACAAACGCCCCATAACGTTTGGCAGAAGAGCCTTCTTCTCTGGTTAGACGCCCTTCTCTAACCCCTTCTTCTAGACGCATCCCCATATTCACCATCTCGGTGAAGTCAGAAGGAGCGCTAGCAACCATCCGGCTCAGAATGATAGATGGTGTCGTCTACTCTGGGCATAGTATGCACGACAGGAGGAGGAACAGCAAGGACCGAGCTAGATGTCGGCATGGAAGCAAAGGTAGGAGCAGGACCCTCAAGCATGAAATTGGGAGGCATCCCCCACGGGAATCCGGCTGGCATAGACGCTGGATCAAAATGTGCATTGGCTGCAGGCACAATTGAGGAAACAATCTCAGAGATGACTGTCCTCTAGGGAGGATTTGAAGGCGTCGGAGAAGACTGGCTCTGGGCAGCCAAGAACGATTCCATCAAGGCACTTAATCTAGCCACTTCCTCTTTGAGTTCATGGTTCTCTTGCTCTAGATGATCCATCAGTCTTGAAATGTTGGCTCTAGTGTAGTACCGGTGAGTCAGCTTGTCTTTAAAATAAATGAAGAACACAGAGTTAGACCACAGGACAAGAAGCCGAGAACAAAACCTGCTTATGCACATGATGCATGCAATGGTTGTGCATATGATTTGTTTTTTAATTCAAAGGAACTCTAGGGTTTTATTTGCAAATTTTGGAAGTATTAAACATTTGTCATATATGGAAATATCTTATCAAATAATATCAGCGGAAAGAAGTAGAGCATTGTCAATCATATACAACAGAAAAGGAAAATAATCATCCTACGGATCCCTAGAAACAATCATCTAAAGCTTGGGACACATGAAGATAAGATGCGCGAAGCCTCTTCACCTCCCTCTCATAGGCTGCCTCCATATCTGCCTTCTCTTTGGCGAGTCGATCGTACTTCCTCTTCCAAAACCGGGAAGACTGAGGAAGTAGAGAAGTCCATGCGTCATCAGGATCATCTATAATCTGATGCTCAAGAAACTCTATCAAAGCGTCCTTCTCCTTAATCTGCTGAAGCAACTCTTCGCGTTCACGGATCCAAGCACGTCATCGGTCTTCGTCTCTCAACTCCTCTACTCCTTGATTAGGGAGGGTTGAAGGCCCAGCCATAATCATAGGTGTAGGTCTCGGATACTCATAAGGTATGAGATACTCAGACGCTCTATTCCTCACCCAAGCAGTATAAGGCTCCAAAGCGATGCAATTCTTAGGACCCAACTCTTTCCTTCCTTTCCTATGAATCTTGCGCCAAGCGAGGACCATCCTAGCTTTCAAGTTTTGGGGATCTTTACCCTCCTGAAAGAACACACCCTCTAACAGAATGTTATTAGGTTTATCCTTTAGGGGGAACCCAAGCTGACGACGTGCTAAAACAGGGTTGTAGTTAATCTCACCATATGTATCAAGAAGAGGTACATTGGAGAATTCACCACAAGAGTCGATAATCTGCACACCATCATACACACGGTTGTACCAAGAGATATCATCATTAGTGAGAGACATAAGTCTCGTGGACCACCGTAGACATCCTTTGTTCTCCTTGAAGGCGACCGTCTGCGGTAAGTGAGAAATAAACCACTTATACAACAGAGGTAAACAACACACAATGGCGCCACCACCCTTTGCGTTCCTCATATGCAAAGAGAAATAGGTATCACCCAACAGAGTCGGAACGGGATTAAGAGTAGAAAAGATCCTAATAGCGTTTACATCCACAAACTTGTCGATGTTAGGGAACAATACCAATCCATAGATGAGAAGTACAAATATGGATTCAAAGGCATCCTCACTCATGGCCTTCCCGTAGATAGTAGCTTGAGCAATGAAGAACTCAGAAGGGAGACCTTGAATTCCATCTTTGGTAGTCATATGAGCACCAACCAGAGATTCATCTATGTGCAACATGTCTGCTATCTCTTGAGAAGTAGGAATACTCTCCAAGCCACTGAACGACAACTGGTCTAGAATAGGTATGCCCACAAGATAAGCATACTCCTCAAGCGTAGGTAAAAGCTGGAAATCCAGAAACGTGAAGCAACGGTACAAGGGATCATCAAACTGCACCAATACACTCATCAACCCTTCATCCACCTGAGTAGTCAGAAGAGGAAGAAGCTTCCCAAAACGAGCCTTGAAACCCAAATGATCTAATACATAGGATGTCAGATTCCTTAACTCTTTCAGATCTGGTTGTCTGAAACTGTACTTCTTGGTATTCCTTCTTTGTCTTTCCATGTCTGAAAATTTGCAAATAAACCCCTTAAGTTCCTTGACAATTTTCTTATTATTTTGATGATATGGATTCAAATGGGTGCATGAATGCATGAATGCAACAATCACACTCAAGGATCAAGCAAAGCACACCAAACAAAGGTCATGGGATGGATCATATTATCCTTAATGTCAATCATCCATTTTGGTGGATCATGGTTTACACCTTATCGACACCCAAGTTCCATTTATATTAAGGATACATGAATGGATCAACCATGAATCAAGGGTTTATTGTAAGTCACGAGCATGGAGTCTTGGTTAAGAACCACCCAGAGGGAGTGTACTAGGGTTTAAACCTGCCAAACATGTTCTACAAGAGGTTCTCATAGTCATCATCCCATCTTTTGGATATTATCGGAGAAACGACTACTCGTATTCCAAAAATATTCTCAAGAAAGACTCTTATGAGTGTAGTATCGCGTAACAATCGTATCAAATCTTACACTTGAATGACTTTCGCACTACATCCTAAGAATAGGCCAAGATGGGCTTGGTAAACTAAGTTCCTTGGCATCTAAGGTCTATATTGGAAAGAGTAATGTCTAACCACAACTTATTTGTGTGACATTATTGATCCCAACTGTAAGACCCCAATTTTGTCCCTAAGATCCCTCATGACATCATAGCATTGCATTGCATAGCCTCAAGGATCATTGAGCATCTTGGCTTCCTTTCCCTTTGGGTGGGACCTCCTTGTGAGTGATTTGAGATCACCAGGCATGCTTGTATTGTATATCATTGTTTTTCTTATTTTTGTTTACTAACCAAAAGCATACAAATATGTCATTTAACCTTTTTGTTTTGTAGCATTAAGCAATCACAGGTCAAGCACTTCAAGAGCATCCTTTGTGCAAGAACTGAGATATTTTTCCTTGGTATAAGGACCACATGATCATTCTATTGAGTTTGCATGAGCTAGGGTTTCATTTTGAAGCCATTTCATCAAGAGATAAAGGCTCAAATTCATTCAGACATTTCCACATGATCATTTTGGAGGGAATTTCCATAATTCAAAAGTGGCTTATGATACAAGCAAAACAACCATTCCATGATGATCCTTGGTTGATTTGGAGTGCATTTGAAGCCTTGCATGGTACTGTACACGTGGGGCATGGCTTCATGAGCTTAATTTGCAATTTTGCAAATTAATCCACATCTCACTAATCATGTTTAACCAAAGCCTAATTTGGATTTCAGTGTCATTAGTGAACCATATAAAAGCTGAAACCCTAATCTCATTTGCCATAACAGAATTCTCAGATCTAGAATTTCAAAACTCCCTCCATTTTTCTCTCTCTTCGATTCTTGATTTTCTTCACACAAACACCAATAATTCTTGTAGATTAATGATCTTGGTGCAATTCTAAGCAAGATTCATCATCCAATTGAAGCAATTCAGTCCATATTCGAGTTGTTCAAGTGGATCTTCATGGAAATGGATTTTGGAAATTGAGCTAGATCCAAGTGTTTTCAGTTGATTCTCTTTGCACAAAGCTTCAAGTCGAGGATATTGGAGCAGATATGGAGCTGTAGAGAGCTTGAACACGCGTGAATAGAGAACTGCATTTCAAGTAAGTGAAAAATTCATCATCTCTTTTTGCTGTTTTCATGTTATAGTTGTGTAGATCTCACTGTGTAGAGCTTGTGCATGTGATTAGATTTGAATTTGGCTGAGAATTGAGCATGTATGGTTGAATATAAGTTTTGTTCATGATAATGTTTTGCTTCGATCCGTGCAAGTTAGGAAGAATTAGGTGAAATGATTGTGATATTTGGAATCCTGGTTGAAATACGGTTCGAATCATGTGCGCATATTGAATTTCTTGAAAAAATTTGAAAGCTCCGCCATGTGTGTGGCCGGAGAAGACGACCGGAGCTACAGCTCCGGCGTCTGGTTCATTTTAGGGTTTAGGTGATGTGGCTGCTGACTGTGTGCCCTGCGTGTATGATCCATTGGTCCTAATTGCTTTGACCTTGCCACGTTACGTTTGACCTACTGATATGTGTGCCAACGCGTTTAATGAAACGCATCGTTTCAATTGATGCTTGCGTGTTGCCATGTGTTAGCCAGCGTGTGTGAATGATTGGACTGTGTTTGTTTGACTTGCCATGCGTACCGTTTGACCTGCTGAGTGGCATGATGACTGTGTTAAATGAAGCTGTGAGTTTTTCTTTTTAAATTTGGACCGTTGATTTGCATTTCGCGCCTGATCCAATGGTTGTGATTATTCTGAGTTTAATTCAAATATTTGTTTTCCCTCCATTTTATTTTGTTATTTCATATTATTTTGTTCATCTTTAAAAAATCATTAAAAATAGAAAAATGCTCCAAATTAACTCCAATTTTTTTTCATAGTTTTGATTTAATGTCTAGTTTATTTGATATTATTTTCATGATTTGTGGATGTCTGATTTTTAATGTGTGAATTTTTTTATCCATGCCATGCTATTTTGACATGTTGCATTCCATGCTTTGTGAAATCTTCATCTTTGAGCCAATTGATCTGATTTTTTGTGTGCTTATTATTCATGATATGATATGATTTTTTGAGCACTGGTTTGAATTTTTTCTCATATGCTATCATTGTTTTTGACACATGAAGATGTATGTGACAATTTGTGTCACATTTTGGACCTTGCATTTGTGCATTTTTATTCATCTATCATTTGAACTCTTCTGGATTTGATTTTTTGCACAATGCTTGTTCATAACATGAGAAACTTGCCTAAAAAAGTTCATAGTTATTGCATGCTTTTCTGTTTGATTTGGATTTTCTAAATTGGAAGTTCACTTTATGCACATTTGCTTGTCTTTGCTTTACATTGATCATTTGAGGTACTTGCCTTGTGAATTGATGTTGGTCCTTTTGAGGACATTTTATTGAATGTTTGAATGTGCAATATGTGAAAGATTGGGTTCTCTTTTGATCATTTGGTTTGGTTTTGAACTTAGTCTTTGTACTAGTGTTTTGTGCATATACTAATTGTGCTTTGTGTTTCAGGTTTGGGCATTTAGCATTGATGGTTGATTTGTTCTCACTTTGTGAGATGCAAATGATTTGAATACTAACATATGTTTGTTTTGTAGGTTCTAATTGAGCTCTTGAGCTCATGAGTCCTTGAGCATTATTCATTGAGTTGTGTAATTGTTGGAAAGATTCACTATTTGTCTGTTTGTTTTTTGACTGAAATATTAACTGGTTAGCTTTTGTACAGTTACATTAGTTGCTTGCTTTTAGCTCTTGCTTGAGCTTTGGATTATGGTTGATACACCACTTAGGTAGTTATCCTCTTACTCCATGTAGTCTGGAACTCCTGCCACCTTTTTGGCAGGCATTTGGCTGGCAAGTCCTCCTTAAGAGGCTCTGTTTGTGTTTGTTTACAATTGTGCCAAAGACCTCCAAGATGAGGCATGTGCTACTTGATAATACCTCCAATAGTTGAGGAAATTGATGGATAAAAGGGATTAGTAGCCAATCCCCCGTTATTCAGTGAGTCGTTCATTATGCTCGCACTACGTGCTGATGCTCTTGAACATGTACCCAAGATCTTTGTCCAGTGTCTGTCAAGTGGAATAGGATCCCACTTTCTGGATCCCCACGCTTTCTTTATCATGAGCTCACCCACGCCTGGGTTAGGAGCATGAGGTCTCATCCTCATTTCCATTTTGATCAGCTTCACCCTAACTCTCAATGTTAGTGGTTAAGAGCTACAAACTACCCTTGTACAGTTTGGCTAGTTTGTCGAGGTTGATACGACCCCTCTTGACTAAAGCCTACCCTTTTGTTTGAGCCTCTTGTATGTATATAGTGTGTGATGATTGTTTGCATGTTTGCTTTTGATGTGTTTGCTTTTGATATTTGTTTGTTATGGTTGGGAGTCGGATATAAGTCCATGTATTGGCATTCTGTTTCCGTTTTTTGGTTGAGTGTCGGATATAATCCATGTATTGGCATTCTGTTTCTGTTTTGTTGTTAGGAGTCGGATATAAGTCCATATATTGGCATCTTGTTTCCTTTCACTTGAGGATCTCTTCTGAGACTTGTGCGATTGCTTTCGCTTTGTGCTTGCTTATTCCAAAGGAACTTACTTGGATCATCTATACGATCTCAAGAGAGGAACTCCTAATGTGGTTTCATTTCTTAACCATCACCCTTTTTTCTTCATTTCTTCATCCTAACCCAAACCAAAAACCTTTTTGTGCAAACATTTGACTTTGTTTTCAACATTGTAAAACTTTTAGGTTTTTGTTCGCTTTCTAACCTTTCCTTTGGATAAATAGAAGTGCGATGGAAACTCGACTTTGTATGATTTACCTTCAATTTAGTCAATATCTCCAATGATAACGAATACACCGCTACAGAAAAGTTGCGACTCTGCTGGGGAATGAAAAAATCCCTGGTGGGTTTTGCCAACTTTTCACACTTGTTGTATTATATTGTGTATGTCATATTTTTATGCAATTTGGGATTACTGTATTGTATGTAATGATTGAATTGCTTGATATATTAATTGCTTGTGTGCTTGGTGATCTTTGTGAGATGAGTTCTATACCCGAACTCGAGTGCACTTAGGATAGGAGAATGGCATAGTCTCATCGACTTGTGTGGAGTTATTCCTTAGCAAGTTGACTTGCGAGTCCATTCACTTGGTGGAGGTCATGTTGGGATCAATAATGTCAAACAAGTAAGTTGTGGTTAGACAATACTCTTTCCAATATAGACCTTAGAAGCCAAGGACCTTAGTTTACCAAACCCATCTTGGCCTATTTTTAGAATGTAGTGCGGAGGTCGTTCAAATGTAATATTTGATGCGATTGTTACGCGATACTACACTCATAAGAGTCTCTCTTGAGAATATTTTCGGAATACGAGTAGTCGTTTCTCTGATAATATCCGAAAGATGGGATGATGACTATGGGAACCTCTGATAGAACATGCTTGGCAGGTTTAAACCCTAGTACACTCCCTTTTGGTGGTTCTTAACCGAGACTCCATGCTCGTGACTCGCAACAAACCCTTGATTCATGGTCGATCCGTTCATATTGCCTTAATATCAATGGAACTTGGGTGTTGATAAGGTGTAAACCATAATCCACCAAAATGGATGATTGATATTAAGGATAATATGATCCATCCCATGACCTTTGCTTGGTGTGCTTTGCGTGATCCTTGAGTGTGATTGTTGCATTCATCTGCATCCATATCATCAATAAAAAAGAAAATTTTCAAGGAACTTAAGGGGTTTATTTGCAAAATTTTCAGACATGGAAAGACAAAGAAGGAATACAAAGAAGTACAGCTTCAGACAACCCGATTTGAAAGAGTTAAGGAATCTGACATCCTATGTATTAGATCCCTTGGGTTTCAAGGCTCGTTTTGGGAAGCTTCTTCCTCTTCTGACTACTCAGGTGGATGAAGGTCTGATGAGTGTATTGGTACAATTTTATGATCCTCTGTATCGTTGCTTCACGTTTCCGGACTTTCAGCTTTTGCCTACCCTTGAGGAGTATGCCTATCTGGTGGGTATACCTATTCTATATCAGCTGCCGTTCAGTGGCTTGGAGAGTATTCCTACTTCTCGAGAGATAGCTGACATGTTACACATAGATGAATCCCTGATTGGTGCTCATATGACTACCAAAGGTGGAATTCAAGGTCTCCCTTCTGAGTTCCTCATTGCTCAAGCTACTGTTTATGGGAAGGCCGTGAGTGAGGATGCCTTTGAAGCCATATTTGTACTTCTCATCTATGGGTTGGTATTGTTCCCCAACATCGACAAGTTTGTGGATATGAACGCTATTAGGATCTTCTCTGCTCTTAATCCCGTTCTGACTCTGTTGGGTGATACCTATTTCTCTTTGCATCTGAGGAATGCAAAGGGTGGTGGCGCTATTGTGTGCTGTTTGACTCTGTTGTATAAGTGGTTTATTTCTCACTTACCTCAGACGGTCGCTTTCAAGGAGGACAAGGGATGTCTACGGTGGTCCACGAGACTTATGTCTCTCACTAATGATGATATCTCTTGGTATAACCGTGTATATGATGGTGTGCAGATTATTGACTCTTGTGGTGAATCCTCCAATGTGCCTCTTCTTGGTACATGTGGTGGGATTAACTACAACCCTGTATTAGCACGTCGTCAGCTTGGGTTCCCCCTAAAGGATAAACCTAATAACGTTCTGTTAGAGGGTGTGTTCTTTCAGGAGGGTAAAGATCCCCAAGGCTTGAAAGCCAGAATGGTTCACGCTTGGTGCAAGGTTGACAAGAAAGGAAGGAAGGAGTTGGGTCCTAAGAATTGCATTGCTTTGGAGCCTTACACTGCTTGGGTAAGGAAGAGAGCATCTGAGTATCTCATGCCTTACGATTATCCGAGACCTACACCTTTGGTTGTGGTTGGGCCTTCAACCCTCCCTAACCAAGGAGTAGAGGAGTTGAGGGACGAAGACCTATCACGTGCCTGGATCCGTGAAAGGGAAGAGTTGATTCAGCAGATTAAGGAGAAGGATGCTCTGATTGAGTTCCTCGAACATCAGGTTATTGATGATCCTGATGATGCATGGACTTCTCTACTTCCTCAGTCTTCCAAGTTTTGGAAAAGGAGGTATGACCGACTCGCCAAGGAAAAGGCAGATATGGAGGCAGCTTATGAGAGAGAAGTGAAGAGGCTTCGTGCAACTTATCTTCCTGTGTCCCGAGCTTCTAGGGATCCATAGGATGATTATTTTCCTTTTCTCTGGTATATGATTGACAACGTTGTACTTCTTTCTCCCCGATATAATATGATGAGATATTTCCATATGCGATAAAATGATTAATATTTCCAAAATTTGCAAATAAAACCCTAAAAGTTCCTTTGAAATAAAAACAAATCATATGCACAAGCATTGCATGCATCATATGCATAAGCAGGTTTTGTTCCCAGCCTCTGGTCTTGTGGTCTAACTCTGTGCTCTTCATTTATTTTGAAGACAAGCTGACTCACCGGTACTACACCAGAGCCAACTCTTCCAGATTGATGGATCATCTAGAGCTAGAGAACCGTGAACTCAAGGAGAAAAGGCTCTCCTGGTTAGCCACTTGTCTTCCTTCTCATACATAGATGTTGAGGATGAAGTTGGAACTCCTTTCCAAGCTTTATCTATAGTTGAGCCTGTTGAGAAGAGAACTCCTTCATTTGCTTCCTATAGAGATGCAAAATTGGCCATTGAGTGTGGCGCAATTGCTGGTCTAGGAAAAATGATCGAGCTGGAAGACAATAAGTCCCGGGCTGGCATGGGCTTTTCTTCTGGGGTCTTTAATGAGAAAGGATTGTTCAAGAGTGGAGGTTTCATCCACACCGGTCGTGATGAGGAAGCTGCTGCTATCTTGGAAGAGGATGCAGAGGATTCTGACAATTTTGTCATCCCTAGAGGGATCTGTAACAATTGGGTCGCTGTGGATGTTCCTATAGTTATTCACAAGTCAAAGTAATGATCACTTTATTTGAAAACCCTTCTCCCATGCCAAAAGGAGAAGTGATGACATTGTTGGCAACATAAATACAATGATATTTTCATTCAATAAATTCATGTTAAATGTTTGTTTTTCCAATTATTTTCCCTTTTCGCTTTTTTGCATGAAAATGGTGATCACAAAAAACCCTAAAAAAGAATAAAATCAATCTTTTCATCTGCATAATGATTTGCCTTGTTTGATTTCTAAAAAGCTTTTCATATCCAAAATCATTATGCAGGTTGATTTCTAAACCCATTGAACATAATGATCCAACACCATCTCCCAATTTTGAGTTCCCTGTATTTGAGGCAGAGGAAGATGATGTTGACGAGATTCCTGATGAGATTACCCGTCTACTTGAGCATGAAAAGAAGATCATTCAGCCGCATCTTGAGTATCTGGAAACAGTCAACTTGGGGTCTGAGGATTGTGTGCGAGAAGTAAAGATTGGGGCACTCCTGGAAGAATCTGTTAAGAAGGGGTTGATCGAATCGCTACGAGAATATGTTGATATCTTTGCTTGGTCATATGAAAACATGCCAGGTCTAGATACATATATTGTGCAACATTTCCTGCCCTTGAAGCCTGAGTGCGTGCCTGTGAAGCAGAAGCTCGGAAGAACTCATCCTGATATGGCAGTGAAGATCAAAGAAGAAGTTCATAAGCAAATTGATGCGGGGTTTCTGGTGACTTCTACGTATCCTCAATGGGTGGCCAATATTGTGCCCATGCCCAAGAAAGACGGAAAAGTCCGAATGTGTGTGGATTATAGAGATTTGAATAAAGCTAGTCCGCAAGATGATTTCCCTCTACCACATAATGATATGTTGGTAGACAATACAGCTAAATTCAAAGTCTTCTCATTTATGGACGGATTTTCTGGATATAATCATATTAAGATGGAACCCGAGGATATGGAGAAGACAACATTCATCACACCTTGGGGAACATTCTGTTATCGAGTTATGCCCTTCGGTTTGAAGAACGCCGGAGCCACGTATCAACGAGCTATGACTACCTTGTTCCATGATATGATGCACAAGGAGATCGAGTTATATGTCGATGATATGATCGCTAATCCCAATATCACTATGATACGCTTAGATAGACCAGCTCATGTATTTGCAGTTGAAGAGGTGAAGGATGATAAGCCTTGGTATTATGACATCAAGTGTTTCCTCCAGAACCAGGTTTACCCGCCTGGGGCATCTGTGAAAGATAGGAAAACTTTGAGAAGATTGTCAGGCAGTTTCTACCTCAATGGCGAAGTGCTTTATAAGAGAAATTTTGACATGGTGCTGCTCAGATGCGTGGATAGACACGAAGCAGACTTGTTAATGACTGAGGTCCATGAGGGTTCATTTGGTACTCATTCCAATGGACATGCCATGGCTAGAAAGATGTTGAGAGCAGGCTACTATTGGCTGACAATGGAGTCTGACTGTTGCAAATATGTGAAGAAATGCCATAAGTGTCAGATTTATGCGGATAAGATTCATATTTCCCCGACACTTCTGAATGTGATTTCATCACCATGGCCTTTCTCTATGTGGTGAATTGACATGATTGGCATGATTGAGCCGAAAGCGTCCAACGGACACAGGTTTATTCTCGTAACAATTGATTACTTCACTAAGTGGGTTGAAGCAGCGTCATATGAAAATGTGACCAGGCAGGTCGTCGTGAAGTTTATCAAGAATCAACTCATATGCCGTTACAGACCCAAGATGAATGGGGCTGTTGAAGCTGCTAATAAGAATATCAAGAAAATTATCCAGAAGATGGTTGTTACGTACAAAGATTGGCATGAGATGCTGCCATTTACTTTGCATGGATATCGTACATCTGTCCGCACTTCAACAGGGGCAACCCCTTTCTCTCTTGTTTATGGCATGGAGGCCGTACTCCCAGTAGAGGTGGAGATCCCATCAATGAGAGTCTTGATGGAGGCCAAGTTGACTGATGCTGAATGGATTCAGAGTCGTTATGACCAGTTGAATTTGATAAAAGAGAAGAGATTGACTGCCATGTGTCATGGTCAGTTATATCAACAGAGAATGAAGAAAGCTTTTGATAATAAGGTCAAGCCTCGTGTGTTCCGGGAAGGTGACCTTGTGCTCAAGAAAGTCTTGTCTTTCGCGCCCGATTCCAGGGGCAAGTGAACTCCAAACTATGAAGGTCCATATGTTGTTAAGAGAGCCTTTTCAGGCGGTGCTTTGATACTTACAACTATGGATGGGGAGGATTTCACTCGTCCTGTGAATTCAGATGCAGTCAAGAAATACTTCGCCTAAAATAAAAACAGAATAGCTCGCTAAGTTGAAAACCCGAAAGGGCGGCTTAGGAAAAAATGAGCGTCTCGGTGGATTGAAAACCCGAAAGGGCGATCCAGGAAAAAGTTAGAGACATGAAAAAATGAATATAGGCATCCTGCTAGATTGAGTACCTCATCCTGGGGAAATCAGGCAAAAATTAGGGATTTGGCAAGTAACTGCATCCTGACAAGACTGTGTTCTACAACTGTCATCCATCAGAGTTTCTTGTTCATTCATCGTCAACTGATGCTTCGAATACATCGAACTCGGAATTGGTGTAGAAATGGTCATTATGTTCAATGTAGCCCTTTTCCAATATATATCACCAATTTCAAATTTGTAAAGATCTATGGAGTCTTGCCATTTGCAGGCTACCATTCCATCAAATAAATTTGAGCTTTTATCCAATTATTTGCACTCTTATTTGTTTCTATTCAACAAATGTTTTGCATGTTTTAATTGAGAAAATATCATTTTTTTAAACAAATGAATTTTTCACAAATTGTTTTTTAAACAAAGTGAACATTCACAATGATGAAAGGATACTTAAGGGATTCTCAGTGCTCTCCCAAGGGTGGCATGATTTCCAACAGGGTAAGACATTTGTTCATATACCTGGCATGACTGTATCCTCTTTCTCCAGAATATTGTGTTGTGGGTTTTCTCCCCATCAGAGGTGCTTGTTGAGGTTTTTTACCTCCCCTCCCTTCAGCAGAGCAGTGGTCTTCCCTCCTCAGCAGAAGTGTTTTCTTTGGAAGGTTCGATATTTGGTGGTTGATCCCCAGTATTCCTTCCCTTCCTCAGATAGTTCATCCCCAAAAGAGTTGTAGGTGTGATGGATTTTATTTATGATAGTTCATCCCCAGCGGAGTTGTTGGTGTGTTGGATCTTACCCTTGATGATGTTATCTTCCTCAGATAGATCCCCAGCGGAGTTGTTGGCGTGTTGGATCTTATCTATGATGGTGTTATCCCCTGCGGAGATATTGCTGTTTCTTAGCATATCTAATCCCCCGTAGAGTTATTTGTGTGGCAGATTCTACTTGTGCGATCTTTTCTCCTCAGCAGGTGTGATTTCCTTGGTGAGTTTGGTACTTGGTGTGGGATCACTAGTTTCCTTCATCTCCCTCAGTTGGATTTCCCAGTAGAGTTGCTTTTATGGCAGTTTTTGCCTGCACAATGAACTCTTTTCTCCAGCTGTGACCGATGATTCCTCCGGAGCCATTTGTGTTTTTCCTCCCGAGCAGAGTGTATGGTAAAGGTATTTTGGCCTCCTTCCTCCTCAGCAGGTGAGAGATATTAGTTCGTTTGACCTTTGGGAGCTTCTGGTTGGTGGTTGTATCCCCACAAGGGTCCATCACCCCCTTTTATATTTCCCCGGCGGAGTGGTCTCACCAGCAGAACTTATTTGCGCCGTGATCCGGTTCACAGTCGGAACGATTGCTGTTCATTCCCCTGCAGAGATTTTGTGATTTTTCAGATATCTCTGATTCCCCCGTGGAATTTCTTTTGTGGCAGTTTCTGCCTGTGCAATGAACTTTGTTCCTCAGCTGAGACTGATGATTCATCCCTGCAATGATGTTGTTGTCTCTGATCCCCGGCAGATTGGATATTCTCTGGTGATCCTGGCTTTCTCTCTTGAGATGTAGTACCGGGTGGTGGATTCCTGGACCTGTTTGTGTTAGATATGTCTGTTTGTCAGCATTCATCAAACATAAATCACGCATATACATGCATAATTTTAACATTCAGATATTCATGTTGCATTCTTTGCCATATATCGTTGTTTGTTGTCTCCTGCTATTTGGTGATATATGTATTTCCCCGAGCAGATGTGTGTGTCAGATCTCTCAATATAGAGTGAGCCCCATAAGCAGAAAATTTTTATCTTTCCTGCCATTTTCGCACTGAGTTATATCCTCGTGGACGACGGTTGTTTCCGTTTCCTCCCAACATATATATTGGGATGGGTTTCCCTATTGAGTTATATCCTCATTAGGATGAGTCTTGATTCAATTTGCCTTTTTGGTTTGATTCTAAATTGGCCTTTTGTGATTGTCTCTGGTGTTTCCCTGTGGTAAATGAATAATTGCTCAGTAATCAGTAATTATTCACCTTATCCTCAGTGGAGTTTGTGGTTTGCTACCCTTATACCGGTAGTTTGTAAATCCCATTTTTCCCTCCCCAACGGAGTTTGTGGTTTTCTACCCAGTAACCGGTAGTTGTAAATCCTACTTTCTTCCCCTGGCGGAGTTTGTGGTTTTCTACCCAGTATCAGGTAGTTGTAAACCCTTTGTTCCTCCCTTCGCAGAGTTAACCTTTGTTGTTCATCCTAGTTGATGACGGTTACTCTTCTGTTGGTTTCCTACCCAGTAACCGGTAGGTATAATCCCCTCCTTGATGGTTATCTTCATCCAGTATTCGATGTTGATATTCCCTCTTTTTCCTGGGTAATTTCCTTGCGCTCGTAATTTATCCCCGGCAAGTCATCTTTCGTCTACCCTGTTGTTGGTAACGATTGTTTCTCTCCTGAATTGGTCATCATTATATTCCTAGTTTTGGTATCCCGATGCCTTTTCCTTTTCGGTTGATTTATCCTTTATTAACCCAGTAACCGGTTGTGGATAATCTTCCATGCGAGTATACTATCTATGTTCTGACGGTAATAGATAGTATATCTCATGCACTCTCTGGTTGAAGTCTTTTGTCCTTCCCCCAGTTGAGTAAGTTTTTTCCCATTTGCAGAGTTAACCCTTGTTGTTCATCCTAGTTGATAACGGTTACTTTTTTGTGGTTTTCTACCCAGTATCCGGTAGTTGTAAATCCTACTTTCTTCCCCTAGCGGAGTTTATGGTTTTCTGCCCTTATACCGGTACTTGTAAACCCTATGTTCCTCCCCTTCGCAGAGTTAACCTTTGTTGTTCATCCTGGTTGATGACGGTTACTCTTCTGTGGTTTCCTACCCAGTATCCGGTAGGTGTAATCTCCTCCTTGATGGTTATCTTCATCCAGTATTCGATGTTGATATTCCCTCTTTTTCCTGGGTAGTTGCCTTGTGCTCGCAATTTATCCCCAGCGATTCATCTTTCGTTTACCCTGTTGTTGTTGTTGGTAACGATTGTTTCTCTCCTGAATTGGTCATCATTATATACCTAGTTTTGGTATCCCGATGCCTTTTCTTTCGGTTGATTTATCCTTTATTAACCCAGTAACCGGTTGTGGATAATCTTCCATGCGAGTATACTATCTACGTTCTGACGGTAATAGATAGTATATCTCATGCACTCTCTGGTTGAAGCCTTTTGTCCTTCCCCCAGTTGAGTAAGTTTTTTCCCCATTTGCAGAGTTAACCCTCGTTGTTCATCCTAGTTGATGACGGTTACTTTTCTGTGGTTTTCTACCTAGTATCCGGTAGATGTAATCCCCTCCTTGACGGTTATCATTATCCAGTATTCGGTATTGATATTCCTTCCCTCTTTCGGATAATTGCTCTGATTAAGCAATTTTATCCCCAGTGGGTCCTCTTTCATTTACCGTTTGCCGGTGATGTTTGTTACTCCCCTTTTTTGAGCATATCTCCCAGTAACCGGTGATATGTCTCCTAGATCGTTGCCTTTGTCAATGTATCCCCTGTGAGTCAGCTCTCATTTATCCTTTTTGATAATGATTGTTTCTCCCTTTGATTGGTCATCATTATATACCTAGTTTTGGTATCCCGATGCCTTTCTTTCTCGGTTGAATTATCCTTTATTAACTCAGTAACCGGTTGTGGATAATCTTCCATGCGAGTATATTATCTACGTTTTGATGGCAATAGATAATATATTTCATGCGCTCTTTGGTCGAAGTCTTTTGTCCTTCTCCATTCGAGTAAGATTTGTGTTCCCTTTGCGGAATCGAATGTCCATCCTATAAACAAGTTTACGTTTCTGCTCTCTTCTGGATGATGAGTGTCTTGGGAATAAAGCCCAATTCACGCCTCGGTCGATTTATCCTTTATTAACCCAGTAACTGGTTGTGGATAATCTTCCATGCGAGTATATTATCTATGTTCTGACGGTAATAGATAATATATCTCATGCACTCTTTGGTCGAAGCCTTCTGTCCTTCTCCAGTTGAGTAAGATTCGTATTCCCTTTGCGGAATCGAATGTCCATCCTGTAAGTGGAGTTTGCTTTTTCAGCCCTCCTTTTTGGATGATGAGTGTTTTGGGAATATTCCCCCAATTCACGCCTTGGTTGGTCACCTATTATATACCCAGTAACCGGTATCCATGGTGTTCCTTCCTTTCTGCTCCCTATTATGACCTTGGTCCCCTGTGGAGTCAGATTTTCCTGAGTTGAGATATACCTTTTTTAGGTCCTCCTCAGATGATTTGGTTGATTGATATCTCTCACCCTTATACCGGTCTTAGATATTCATTCTTCCCGAGCTTGTTACCCAGTAACCGGTAACACCTCATCCCGCTGCTTCCCCTGGAGAGTCTTTTTAGATTTCCCCAGCGGAGTCTCTGTTGTGGATATCCTTTTGCTGTGTTGGCTTTTTCCTCAATACATGCATTTTCCCCGACAGGGATATTTTGTTCTATCCTTTCCCCAGCCTGAGTCCGGATTTTTATCCGAAGTATCCGTTGTGGATAGTTTTGCTGTGTTGGCGTTTTCCCCAATACATGCATCTTTGAGTCAGCTTGAGTCTTTCCAATGGATTTATTCCCTTTGGAAACTTTTTTCCCCAATGTCAAGTCGTGACTTGCTCACGCGGTGTCAGTCTTTTAGTCCCAAGTTTTGAGTCGTGACCTGCTCACGCATTTCTTTTCTTATCCCCATGAGAGTCCCCGTTAGAGTCTCTGTTCCTTAGTGAGTGTATTACTCCTATGGATTGTCTTTTTTTCGATGTCTTTTCTTCTTTGTGGACACATATCCCCACAGAGTTTGTTTGTTTTGCATACATACATTTGCATCATGAGGTCTCTTAGGGACCAAAGTTTGTCTCTTTGTTATTATTTAAGCCCATTCTACCCTGTCAAGACGAAGATTTTAACCTTCACTTCTCCGGCTAGAATGACCTTAAATAGGGGCATCTGTAAGACCCCAATTTTGTCCCTAAGATCCCTCATGGCATCATAGCATTGCATTGCATAGCCTCAGGGATCATCGAGCATCTTGGCTTCCTTTCCCTTTGGGTGGGACCTCCTTGTGAGTGATTTGAGATCACCAGGCATACTTGTATTGTATATCATTGCTTTTCTTATTTTTGTTTACTAACCAAAAGCACAAAAATATGTCATTTAACCTTTTTGTTTTGTAGCATTAAGCAATCACAGGTCAAGCACTTCAAGAGCATCCTTTGTGCAAGAACTGAGATATTTTCCCCTGGTATAAGGACCACATGATCATTCTATTGAGTTTGCATGAGCTAGGGTTTCATTTTGAAGCCATTTCATCAAGAGATAAAGGCTCAAATTCATTCAGACATTTCAAGGTCATCTGAGGACCAAAAAAGTCAACTGTGCAGTCAACTGATGGCTTTGAGGTGGGGAAATGATTTGAAACACCTCAATCATGTTCAAATGAAGTCTATTTGTCATTTCAATCATCCATCTTGAAGATTTTGAAGTCATGGCAAAAGTTACTAAAAATGGAAAATGACCTGTAATTTCAAGTTTTCAAAAATGGCATGTTTTTAGTCCACTTTGAACGTGACTTTTCACCATCAAATAAGCTTCAAATGGATTTTTTCTGAATATGAAAGTTGTAGATCTTTGTCTCCCCTTTCCAAAAAGTCCTATTTCATGTTCATATCATGATTGGTGGAGACGTTATGGCCAAATAATCACAAGGTGTGCATGGAAGTTCAAAGTGACATAACTTTTGATACAAAGCTCCAATTTGGTCCATTCTTTTTGCTAAATACTCCTCATGACCAATACTTCTCAAAACAAGCCTTGCCATGCATGGAAAGAGTGTGAATACTCATTATTTTCCACATGATCATTTTGGAGGGAATTTCCATAATTCAAAAGTGGCTTATGATACAAGCAAAACAACCATTCCATGATGATCCTTGGTTGATTTGGAGTGGATTTGAAGCCTTGCATGGTACTGTACACGTGGGACATGGCTCCATGAGCTTAATTTGCAATTTTACAAATTAATCCACATCTCACTAATCATGTTTAACCAAAGCCTAATTTGGATTTCAGTGTCATTAGTGAACCATATAAAAGCTGAAACCCTAATCTCATTTGCCATAACAGAATTCTCAGATCTAGAATTTCAAAACTCCCTCCATTTTTCTCTCTCTTCGATTCTGGATTCTCTTCACACAAACACCAATAATTCATGTAGATTCATGATCCTGGTGCAATTCTAAGCAAGATTCATCATCCAATTGAAGCAATTCAGTCCATATTCGAGTTGTTCAAGTGCATCTTCATGGAAATGGATTTTGGAAATTGAGCTAGATCCAAGTGTTTTCAGTTGATTCTCTTTGCACAAAGCTTCAAGTCGAGGATATTGGAGCAGATCTGGAGCTGTAGAGAGCTTGAACACGCGTGAATAGAGAACTGCATTTCAAGTAAGTGAAACATTCATCATCTCTTTTTGCTGTTTTCTTGTTATAGTTGTGTAGATCTCACTGTGTAGAGCTTGTGCATGTGATTAGATTTGAATTTGGCTTAGAATTGAGCATGTATGGTTGAATATAAGTTTTGTTCATGATAATGTTTTGCTTCGATCCGTGCAAGTTAGGAAGAATTAGGTGAAATGATTGTGATATTTGGAATCCTGGTTGAAATACGGTTCGAATGATGTACGCATATTGAATTTCTGGAAAAATTTTGAAAGCTCCGCCGTGTGTGTGGCCGGAGATGACGACCGGAGCTACAGCTCCGGCGTCTGGTTCATTTTAGGGTTTAGGTGATGTGGCTGCTGACTGTGTGCCCTGCGTGTATGATCCATTGGTCCTAATTGCTTTGACCTTGCCACGTTACGTTTGACCTGCTGATATGTGTGCCAACGCGTTTAATGAAACGCATCGTTTCAATTGATGCTTACGTGTTGCCATGTGTTAGCTAGCGTGTGTGAATGATTGGACTGTGTTTGTTTGACTTGCCATGCGTACCGTTTGACCTACTGAGTGGCATGATGACTATGTTAAATGAAGCTGTGTGTTTTGCTTTTTAAATTTGGACCGTTGATTTGCATTTCGCGCCTGATCCAATGGTTGTGATTATTCTGAGTTTAATTCAAATATTTGTTTTCCCTCCATTTTATTTTGTTATTTCATATTATTTTGTTCATATTTAAAAAATCATTAAAAATAGAAAAATGCTCCAAATTAACTCCAATTTTTTTTCATAGATTTGTTTTAATGTCTAGTTTTTTTTATATTATTTTCATGATTTGTGGATGTCTGATTTTTAATGTGTGAATTTTTTGATCCATGCCATGCTATTCTGACATGTTGCATTCCATGCTTTGTGAAATCTTCATCTTTGAGCCAATTGATCTGATTTTTTGTGTTCTTATTATTCATTCATGATATGATTTTTTTAGCACTGGTTTGAATTTTTTCTCATAAGCTATCATTGTTTTTGACATATGAAGATGTATGTGACAATTTGTGTCACATTTTGGACCTTGCATTTGTGCATATTTATTCATCTATCATTTGAACTCTTCTGGATTTGATTTTTTGCACATTGCTTGTTCATAACATGAGAAACTTGCCTAAAACATTTCATAGTTATTGCATGCTTTTCTGTTTTAATTTGGATTTTCTAAATTTGAAGTTCACTCTATGCACATTTGCTTGCCTTTGCTTTACATTGATCATTTGAGGTACTTGCCTTGTAAATTGATGTTGGTCCTTTTGAGGACATTTTATTGAATGTTTGAATGTGCAATATGTGAAAGACTGGGTTCTGTTTTGATCATTTGGTTTGGTTTTGAACTTAGTCTTTGTACTAGTGTTTTGTGCATATACTAATTGTGCTTTGTGTTTCAGGTTTGGACATTTAGCATTGATGGTTGATTTGTTCGCACTTTGTGAGATGCAAATGATTTGAATACTAACATATGTTTGTTTTGTAGGTTCTAATTGAGCTCTTGAGCTCATGAGTCCTTGAGCATTATTCATTGAGTTGTGTAATTGTTGGAAAGATTCATTGTTTGTCTGTTTGTTTTCTGACTGAAATATTAACTGGTTAGCTTTTGTACAGGTACATTAGTTGCTTGCTTTTAGCTCTTGCTTGAGCTTTGGATTGTGGTTGATACACCAATTAGGTAGTTATCCTCTTACTCCATGTAGAATGGAAGTCCTGTCACCTTTTTGGCAGGCATTTGGCTGGCAAGTCCTCCTTAAGAGGCTCTGTTTATGTTTGTTTACAATTGTGCCAAAGACCTCCAAGATGAGGCATGTGCTACTTGATAAGACCTCCAATAGTTGAGGCAATTGACAGATAAAAGGGATTCGTAGCCAATCCCCCGTTATTCAGTGAGTCGTTCATTATGCTCGCACTACGTGCTGATGCTCTTGAACATGTACCTAATATCTTTGTCCAGTGTTTGTCAAGTGGAATAGGATCCCACTTTCTGGATCCCCACACTTTCTTTATCATGAGCTCACCCACGCCTGGGTTAGGAGCATGAGGTCTCATCCTCATTTCCATTTTGATCAGCTTCACCCTAACTCTCAATGTTAGTGGTTAAGAGCTACAAACTACCCTTGTACAGTTTGGCTTGTTTATCGAGGTTGATACGACCCCTCTTGACTAAAGCCTACCCTTTTGTTTGAGCCTCATGTATGTATATAGTGTGTGATGATTGTTTGCATGTTTTCTTTTGATGTGTTTGCTTTTGATATTTGTTTGTAATGGTTGGGAGTCGGATATAAGTCCATGTATTGGCATTCTGTTTCCGTTTTTTGGTTAGGAGTCGGATATAAGTCCATGTATTGGCATTTTGTTACCGTTTTGTTGTTAGGAGTCGGATATAAGTCCATATATTGGCATCTTGTTTCGTTTCACTTGAGGATCTCTTCTGAGACTTGTGCGATTGCTTTCGCTTTGTGCTTGCTTATTCCAAAGGAACTTACTTGGATCATCTATATGATCTCAAGAGAGGAACTCCTAATGTGGTTTCATTTCTTAACCATCACCCTTTTTTCTTCATTTCTCCATCCTAACCCAAACCAAAAACCTTTTTGTGCAAACATTTGACTTTGTTTTCAACATTAGAAACCTAAGCCTTATGCTTTTGATTTTCAAATTTTATTTTCATAACACTCATTTTGAATTGAATCTCTAAGTCAACTTTGACCATTTTTGTATATACTTCTAATTGGTTAATATAACCCATTCAAATGTTTCTTGTGGTTTCATGTCCACTTCTTAATCAAATTTTTTCATAACCTTTAGCTATTAGGTTTGAGTTATCTTTGTGATAGATGTAATACTCACCTATGTCCTTAGTGATGGACAATGAGCCTTCCATGCTTATTATAGGGTTAACCCCTCACTAGCATGTCGAAGTTATCCTCACATGGTGGACTTGTGGTTTTTCAGGTTGAGTTTTCTCCCTTTGATAACAAAAAACCTTAAGGCTTTTGGACCAATCAATCCACTCATTTGTTTTGAAATCTTTTACCCGAACTACGAGGTTTTGATCCTAATCTTTTCATAAGAGGGTACGTAGGCAATGGGTTCATCCATCCAAACACAAAAATGTAAATAAACTTGTATATTCTTTTCTCATCTCTTCAATCATGTTTGCATAAAAAATTTCACAAACAATAACCTTTGCAACAAGCGTGAAAAGGGCTCCCTAGGAGTACCTAGGATGTTTTGGGTGCCTAACACCTTCCCATTGCATAACTAACCCCCTTACCCAGATCTTTGTTTCTTTTACTAGTTTTGTTTGTAAAACTTTTAGGTTTTTGTTCGCTTTCTAACCTTTCCTTTTGATAAATAGAAGTACGGTGGCGACTCGACTTTGTATGATTTACCTTGGATTTAGTCAATATCTCCAATGGTAACGAATACACCGCTACACCAACATGACCTCCACCAAGTGAATGGACTTGCAAGTCAACTTGCTAAGGAATAACTCCACACAAGTCAACAAGACTACGCCATTCTCCTATGCTAAGTGCACTCGAGTCTGGGTATAGAACTCATCTCACAATGATAACCAAGCATACAAGGAATTAATATCAAGCAAATCAATCATCACATACAATACAGTAATCCCAAATTGCACAAAAATATGTCACAATACAATACAATACAACAAGCATGAAAAGTTGGCAAAACCCACTAGGCAAATGTCTCCCCAGCAGAGTCGCCACTTTTCTGTAGCGGGGTATTCGTTACCATTATAGATATTGACTAAATCCAAGGTAAATCATACAAGTCGAGTCGCCACCGCACTTCTATTTATCCAAAGGAATGGTTAGAAAGCGAACAAAAACCTAATAGTTTTAACAAAAACTAGTAAAAGAAACAGAGATCTGGGTAAGGGGGTTGGTTATGCAACGGGAAGGTGTTAGGCACCCAAAACATCCTAGGTACTCCTAGGGAGCCCTTTTCATACTTGTTGTAAGGTTGTTGTCTTTGGTGAAAATTTTGTTTGTGCAAACATGATTGAAGAGATGAGAAAAGAATATATAAGTTTATTTACATTTTGTGTTTGGATGGATAAACCCATTGCCTACGTACCATCTTAAAAGATTAGGATCAAAACCTCGTAGTTCAGGGTAAATATCTCAAAACAAGTTGGTGAATTGATTGGTCCAAAAGTCTTAATGTCTTTTTTTATCAAAGGGAGAAAACTCAACCAAACCACAAATCCACCATGTGAGGATAGCTTCAACATGCTAGTGAGGGGTTAACCCTATAATAAGCATGGAAGACTCATTGTCCATCGCTAAGGATATAGGTGAGTATTATATGTACCACAAGGATAACTCAAACCTAATAGCTAAAGGTTATGGAAAATTTTGATTAAGAAAGTGGCCATTGGAACCACAAAAAAGAAATTTGAATGGGTTATATTTACCAATTAGAAGTATGTACAAAAATGGTCAAAGTTGACTTAGAGATTTAATTCAAAATAAGTATTATGAAAAAAGAAAGTTTGAAAATCAGAAGCATAAGGCTTAGGTTTCTAATGTTGAAAACAAATGGTTAAATGTTTGCAAAAAAGTTTTTGGCTTGGGTTAGAGTGGAGGGAATAAGAAGAAGGGCTAAGTCCTAAGTAAAACAAAAAGAGAAGGGATGAAGAATCAAAACCACAATGGAGTCCCTCTCTTGAAATCATATTGATGATCCAAGTAGCTCCCATCCTTTGAAATAGCAACCACAAAGCATAAGCAATCAAACAAGTCTCTTAAAAGATCCTCAATGTATCTTGTATCTTCCATTTGGATGATCATGGCAATGGTCCTCCAATTAAGCTTAAATGGAAACTCCTAGCACAAAAGCACACACATTGAAAGTTTCATGAAGTAAAACAAGAATGTACAAAAGTGAGTCTAGAGACTTGGTTCCTTTAATCCATCTTCATCCTCAAAATCCTTTTACTCCAATTTTGCATAAGGAAGGTCCTAGAATCTAAGTCCAATTCTCCATTTCTTTGCATAGGGAAAGTCCTAGAAACTAAGTCCATTTCTTTGCATTTTGGCCCACAACAATCAAAATAAAAAAAAACACAAGCACAATAATATATACACAATTATGTGCTCAAGTGAGCAAAAGGCAAATGGCATTAACATAAACATGTGCTCAAGTGAGCAAAGAGAAAAGAAAATGGGTAATATGTGCAAGAATAGTAAATTGCATAAAAGTAAATTGCATAAGGTAAATTTTAATTGTCAATAGTTAGTGTTAGTGGTTAGTGTGCCATAAGGCAAATTTAGCGCTATGTTAAGCAATCGTAATTGGACTTATGTAAAAGTCACAACTATCTGAGACCAGTCAATAATAATGTAGGCAACAACACAAGTTAGAAGTCTTGATTAGAGAATGAGAATTGATCTTGTATTGGTTTAAGCCTTTTGCATGATTTAGAAGACAACCTATCCTTAATGCAAAGCCATTCACTTGATCAATTGATCAAGATGAATTAGATTTGAATCAAAGAAGATTAAATCTTCCTAATCAATGCTAACTTATCAACCTTCAACTCATTGATCAAAAGAGAGAAGAAGAAGAAGAAGAAAGAGGTGAAGAAGAGAAATGGAGATGGCAAAACAAAATGCATTAAATGAAATACCATGTACCAATCATCATATGTTGACCAAACAATCAAAAACAGAAGTGAGATGAAGATTGGAAGTCAAGAAATGAATAAACTATTTTTGGCATTTTCTAATATTTAATTAAACTTGAATTAAAAATAAATGGAAAGGTCAAACTTCAAAATTACTTCAAATCAACCTTGGAAGGTCCAAGTAATTTATCCCAAGTTCAACAAGGTCAAACAAAGTTTGACAAAAAATTTCAGCATTTTTTAAAGTCAAAAACTATTTTTAATCAATTAAAAATGAATAAAAATAACCTAATTGAACTAAAATCTCAAATAAATCTCAAATCAATTCAAAAATTGATGAGAATATTTTTCATAGATCCATCATCATTTAAGTAGGTTAGGAAAATATTTTTGCATTTTTTGAATATCAAAAACTATTTAAGATGAATTAAAAATAACCAGAAAAGAGAAAATTCAAAAAAAAAAAATATCAAATGACAAAATAAAAATTATTAAAAATCAAAAATAGAAACTAGAAATTATTTGGGAAATAATGCAATTGGTCCCATAATTTTTGGATAAAAAATGAAAGAGATATTGATTTTTGAAAATAATTGGAATTAAAGAAATTAAAACCAGAAAATAGAAAATGCAAAAAACGAGAGCCCTTGGATCTGAGCTCGTTAATTGAGCTGGCAGATCCAAGGATCTAGAGGCGCGCGCCTATTGTGATCCACGATCAACGCACTCACATGGAAAACAAATAAAAGTCATAATAAGCAAGAATCCTGATTGAATCTAGGAAATAGATCACACGGCCAGGAATGGATCTGGAGATGATGAAGCCACCGGAGCCACCGTCTTCTCCGGTGAGCTTGGATTTTCCGGCCAAATTGCAGAAATTCAAAATGCAACCAAAGTACACGATCCTTATATCAAAATGAAGCTGGGGTGATGTACATCACCCCTGTAACCTTGAATCACACTCAAGATTCCTATAAATTAAGAAATCTGAGGTGGAAGATTTAGGTATGGAAAATGCAGATCAAGGAAAAACGAAATTGAAGCTACCACTAGCTTGCCTCTCAAGTGAGGACTTCAGAAAACATTAGATCCAAGCAAATAGGTCCATGGATGATGAGAGTCGAAGAAAATACCAGTTGGAGTGTAAGCTTGAGTTGTGGTAATTTGAGCACGATGCCTTGCTTGCTTTGCTAAAACAGAAGACCAGTGAGAAGAATGGTGAAGGTTTAGAAGCTTAAGATCCAAGAATTCAACCAGATGAAGTTGAATTTTGGATCTGAAAAATTTGAAGAAAATGCAATTGCTTCTTTAGTGATGGCTATGGGGAGAATTCTGCAGCATTTCAGGTTGAATCAGGTGTGTGAAATGAATGGAATGAGGTCTCTATTTATAGAGGAAGTGGCAAGGAGAATGCGATCAATCCGTGTGCGTGGCATGTGGAGCTTCATTGCATGGACTTGCATGATCATGCACAAAGCCCAAAAACAATGCCAAATGAATTCTGAGCATCAGCCAAATGAAATTGGACGTGTGACTTGCAAGGCAATTGCTTATGCAACAAGATTTCAAGTGAATTCCTCATTTGTACCTAAACAATCATCTCTTCGAAAGTACCATTTAGAAAATCCAAACATAGGCATATGGGTAATGGTTGGAAAGGTCTTTGTATAAGTAACAAATGTTATGTTGGACAAAAACTCATTTGAAGTGTGGAAATTTATGAAATCTGAGTTTAAAGTGCAAGGTGCATGATATGTCAAGTCAAGGTTTCTAAAATTGGCCAATTTTCAAGCCCCTTTGTTTTAATGATGCAAGCCTCAAATGAAAAAACCTCCAACATCAAAATTGTAGATCTTTTCAGGACAATCAAAATGGACTTAAATTTTGCATCATTTGGATTTTTGATGAAAGAATTATGGGCACTTGAAGTTGGACTTTTTTGCCTTTTAATGCCTTTGGTAAAAAAGGACCTATAATGTCTTGCATTATCACATGTATTTCCTTTGAGATTTTGAAGTAGACATCTTAAGCTTTCCAATGCATTTGATCCCACCTCAAAATCATAAAAACTGAATGAGTTATGTCCTTGGGAAGTTGACCCACAATTAGGGTTTCAGTCAAAATGACCTATAATGTATTGGAATGGAAGATGGCCTTCTAAGATTCAAATCAATTTTTGATGGACATGAAAGTTGTTCATATTGTCCTTAAAAACATTTTTTCTTTTGGAACCATCTCCATTTGACCAACACATAAAACGTTAGGTGTCAGTGCATTTCAAAATAGTCAGATGAATTGACTGATCAACTTCTCAAGTCCATGTCTCATATCTTGATGAATTGATTATTGAGGACACTCAAATAAGTTCAAATATGCATGAAATGATGTATTAAAGAACTTCCCTTGATTGTATTTGATCATGGGCTGAGGTTGCTTCAGGAGCAAGGCATTGTGGTACATAGATGAATTAGGGTTTCCTTGAAGAACAAGACCTCAAACCCTTTGACTTGCTTTGATCAAAATGATGAATTGAGATACTAGGGAGGCATATTTGATGAATTAGAGCTTTGGGAACCATTACCATGCTTGCTATCATCTCTCCTTGACCATGTCTTTGTACCAATGATCTTCTCGAAGCTTTTGACCTTGTGATTGCTCAAGCTACAAACAAAAGATGTTAGTGACATATTTTTGTGCTTTTGGTTAGTAAACAAAAATGAGAAAAGCAATGATATACAATTCAAGCATGCTTGGTGATCTCAAACCACTCACAAGGAGGTCCCACCCAAAGGCAAAGGGAACCAAGATGCTAATGATCCTTGAGGTAATGCAAATGCAATGTTATGATGCCATGAGGGATCTTAGGGACAAAATTGGGGTCTTACAGCATAATCATCATATATACATATACATATACATATACATATACATATACATATACATATACATATACATATACATATACATATACATATACATATACATATACATATACATATACATATACATATACATATACATTCATATAGATTTCATAATTTGCATATCCCACATCTTCATATTTGATTTGTTTGAGATTCTTATTCTCTATTATGGCAATATTTTATCCCCATACCAAATCTGGTGTCTGTCCTCCTGCAATTGTAGAGTGTCAGCCCCGTAAGGAGAAAGACTTTAACCTTTCTCCGTTTCCCCACTGAGTTTGATTCCCCGTGGATGGTTGTTATTTCAGTCTCTTCTTTAGTAGATTTTCTGGATGGAATTACTCCCCTTGAGTTATGTCCTCATTGGGTGAGTCTTGATTGATTGTTTCTTTCTAGCTCTTACCTAGATGGATGCTTTGGTCCCCTAAGAGTCTATTACCCAATAACTTGTAATATTCTTCTTAGTTTGTAGTTTGTTACTTCTTGCCCAATACCCGACAAAAGTACCCTTATTTTCTCTCCTTAGTAGATTCCCCAGTGGGTATATTCCCCAGGAAGTATATCCTTGATATGTTCATCCTAATCGGTGACGGATATCTTTATTTCCCTTGCCTGAGTCTATCCTTGATATGTTCACTTTAACTAGTGATGGATATTCTCATTTTTTGGTATTCTACCCAGTAAAAAGGTAGTTGTAATCCCTATTTTGTTCCTCAGAGAGTTAATCCTTGATATGTTCATCTTAACCGGTGACAGATTTTCTCTTTGATTGGTTTTCTACCCAGTAACCGGTAGTTGTAAATCCTACTTTATCCCCTTTTTAGAGTCTATCCTTGATATGTTTATCTTAATCGGTGACGGATTTTCTCTTTGATTGGTTTTCTACCCAGTAACCGGTAGTTGTAAATCCTACTTTGTCCCCTCGCGGAGTCTATCCTTGATATGTTCATCCTAACTGATGACGGATTTTCTCTCTGACGGTTTTCTATCCAGCTTTCGATAGATATAATTCCTACCCTTTTTGTTCAGTTCGTATATCCTTGATATGTTCATCCTAATCGATGACGGGTATCCTCCTTGGCATTTCCAGGCAAGTCTATCCATGATATGTTCATCTTAACCGGTGCCGAATTTTCTTCCCTGTTGAGTTTATCCTTGATATGTTCATCCTAACGGATGACAGATACTCTCACCCTTAGTTTTCTGCCCAGTAACTGGTAGTTGTAAATCCTATCTTTTCTACATTTTTTCCCAGCAAGGCTATTCTTATCCAGTAACCGGTAATGAATTTCCTCCTCTAGAATCCTCAGTGAGTCATCCTTGATATGTTCATCCTTACCGATGATGGGTGTCCTCTCTGTCAGATCTTTATTATCTCCTTACCAAGTAACAAGTAGTAGATAATAATTTTCTGCTCCTCCTGCGTTGAAGTTTATCTTCCCCAGTTGAGTTGAGTGTGCATTTCCTTAGTGAAATCGTTTTTCCCCTGCATAAGTCGAGTACCTCAGTTTTATCCTGACTTACTCATGTCCCCTGCAGATGTTGTTATTTCCTCGGCTGAGTCTTTTCCATGTTTGTGTGGAATCCCTCGAGTCCCCCAGTAGTTTTAAGTCGTAGCCTGGCCTACGCATAACTCCTTTTTCCCCAGAGTCTCTGTCTCCCTAGTGAGTTTTCCTTACGAAATGCATTGTGCTCCTGCGGATTTTCGGTCTCTCTGATTTCGTTTTCCTTTGTGGTAATATTTCCCACAGAGCATTAACTTTTAAATTTATATCATATGCATCATTAGGTCTCTTAGGGACCAAAATTTGTTTCTATATGTTGTTATTTAAGCCCATTCTACTGAGTCGACATGAAGATTTTAACCTTCGCCTCCTCAGTTAGAATGTCCTTAAATAAGGGCAGCTGTAAGACCCCAATTTTGACCCTAAGATCCCTCATGTAATTTCATCATAAGCATTAGCATTGGGATCACACCTTGGCATCCTCCTTCTCCCTTTTCATTGGGTTTGTTTTGGGAGAGATCACCAAACACTTTGTGATTATATCATACTTGTATTTTATCCTTTCACTAACCAAAATACCAAAAATATGTCTTTGCATTTCTCTAACTCTTTTGTAGGAAGGGCATGATTCCATTGATTCATCAAGTTCACATCTAGGGTTTGAGACCTTCATGGACAAAGAGCACAACCAATAATTGATTCAAGAGTGGTTATGAACATCATATATGAGTCCCAATGTTCTCTAGATGTTATATTGATCAAGTTTTCTTCAAGAGTTTGAGGATGATTTGCCTTGGAAACCCTAGTTTGACTGGGTATCTTGAGTAACTTCTCCAATAAGTTGCCTCACCAATTGATCAATTTTATCAACGGACACTTCAAATTCATCATATTATGCATATATGATCTACCATGAGCCAATAAAGTCAAGAGAATTAGAAGTTAGCAAGTTGGTTGATGGTGGTTGGCCATATGGATTCATCTGATCAAAACTGGGTATCCCTAGACCCTATCTCCTACAATTTTCACCATATGAAAATGATTCCAAGAGAAAAATTACTCTAAATGACAATCCAAACAACTTTCATGTTGAGACCTAGAGCTAGGTTTGCTTGGAAAATCAATTTCTATGTTGAAACATTATAGGTCATTTTGTCTAAACCCTAATTTGAAAGTCAACTTCCCAAGGCCATAACTTGCTCAATTTTTATGAGATGAAAGATTTCCAAGTTGCACAATCAAATTAAATGTGTCTACTTCAACTTTTATGTTTGGAGTGGGATCTAATTCAACTTTTTTGAGCATGTGATATGAGGTTACATTATAGGTCACTTTTGACCTATACCATTGATCAAGTGATTTTTCCAAACTTCAAAAAAGCATAACACTATCATTTTAAATCCAAATGACATTAAATTAATGACCATTTTTAAGGTATTTGATAGAGCTACAACTTTGATGAAGACACTTATCTCATTTAAAGCTCATATAAAAAGTTAAGCAAGGTGGAATATTGAGACATATGACTTGACACTTAGAAAAATTTTGATATGTCAAAAATTTCCAAATCTCCACCTCAAATTTCTCCAAGTTCTAAGCTCCAAATGAAAAAGTGTTGAACATGAAATTTGTTCCTCTTGATCTCATCTTTCCAAAGAGCTCAAATTCATCAATTTTGGACAAAGAATGCATAGGCTGCGTATGGCATGAACAGGGTGACATCACTTGGCAAAGATCAAACTTCAAATCCAAATGCACACTTGCCTTGCAATCCAAGCTGAATTCAGACTATCCAACATTCATTTGTGGACTTATGGATATGATTTTATGGGCCTATGCGCGCCCATGCACCCATGCATCATCAATGACCAAATTTGGAAAGTGATTTCAAGTGTGCAAATATCAATGATTTCAGCTATAAATAGAGCCTTAATTGCTCAGAATTATAGACACATTCGCGTCAGCTTTGATCCCCCATCTCAAACCCTCACTTTACAAAGGATAAACCTGAGAAATTCCTTTGAATTTGAGGTTGAATTTCCACTGTTTTGAAATTCAAATCTCCAGAATCCATAGCCTTTTAAGCATCCAATCCTTCTTCTGCAAGCAAGTGGAGTGAGATCAAGCACAAGAAAGATCAAGATCAGTTGAATCTAGACCTCCATTGAAGGTATTTTCTAGAAATTTTGATCTCTTCGATTCTCTCAAATTCTTGCTCAATTCTATTGATTCTTTGGTTGTCTGAAGTCCTACCAATGTAGGCAAGAAGGTTCAGTTGCTTTGAGGCCAAATCGAAGCAACTTAGTTCATGTACCTCAAATTTCAACTCCCTGTATCTCTCAATATACTTAGAGTTTGAGTGAATTGAGGCCAGATTCGAGCTCAGTGTCATTTTTACTTTGAAATCATGTCCTTGTTTTTAATTTTGGTGATGGTTGATGGTGGACCAGTCCGGTGAGGTCCACCGGAGAAGAAGACCGGAGCTACAACTCCGGCCATGCGCTGACATGTCTCCTAGTCACATGATCCTCTTGATTTGTTTTAATCTCACGCTTCCATTGTGATTACCAACTGTGTAGCGTGCTGACTTGAGTCCATCGTGGATAGCGCGTTTCTGACCACTTGATCTGCCACCTCAATTAATGAGGGAGATCAAGTGGTCCACGTTTTTTCTGATGTTTTAATTTTCATTTTTATTGCATTATTTTCAATAATTCATACTAAATTCAATATTGATCCAAAAAATATGGGACTTTCACCAAAAAATTTCAAATATTTTTCTCTTTCATATTCTGAAGTAAAATTATTTTTTGGATCATTATTAATATTTTCCATGAATTAATTGATTTTGAATTTGTTTTTAATTGTTTAAAAATATTTTTAAATGTCCAAAAGTTATGAAATTTTTTCTCCAAGGTCCTTTGACCTTGTTTGACCTATGATAAACCTCATGGTCATTTCTTTGGTGTTTTAATGAGATTTTAGGAATTGGACAAACCATATTTAATTTAAATGTACTATTTTAGTATTTTTAATTTGAATAAATGCCAAATAAATTTGTTGACCAATTGTGATGGTTGGTTTATGTTTGACTCTTGTTGTTGGGCCTTGGTCAAGGTTGATTTGACTTTGTCAAATTAATATCATTGGATTTGGGGGATTGATGGAATGTATATTCCATCTCCCAAAATGAATGGATGATATTAATTTGGTAAAAGTCCTCCTTTGACTAATTTGTGTTTTGATCCATTCCCTCCCACTTCATCTTATTCCCTTTCCTCATTCATTCATTCCATTTGGCCTATGACATCTCAAAGTCCTAATGCTAGTTGATTGAAAAATTGACATGAGTATGGATGAGATTAGGCCACACCTTTTACATATTCATTTTGTGTGTGGTATGTTTCATGAGCATAGTCCATTATACTATGTCTCTAACATGCATTAACACCAAAATTCTATTGCCCGACCTCAAATAGTTGTGACTTCTACATAAGTCCAATTACGATTGCTTAACATAGCGCTAAATTAGTGACATAAAATGTTGGTGTAAGCCCTAGAGGTCAATACTTTTAGTACTTGTATCGAATTATTTATTAATAATAAAAGGCTTTTTCTTTATTATGTTTGTCTAATAGAGTCCTTAGAATAGATAGTCCGTTTAATGTATCTAGTGTGACTTAATCATGAGATCACATTAAATATAAGGACACTATTCTTAAAGTATCCATAGTCGAGCTTTATTGTGAAGTGGGATAACATTAAAGCATTAAGACTATTATGTATATAGACTGATGATCACATCTCATGGATCATGGATAAGGAGTTATCAAGTCTTAAACATAGGTATGAATATTAAGAGTAATATTTATACTGGATTGACCCGCTATGAGAATACTATATAGAATGTTATGCAAAGTGTCATAAGTTATTCTCATGGTGATAATGGTGTATACCACCCTTCGACCTGAAACCACTATGGACCCGAGATGTAGAGTCGAGTGCTTTATTGTTGAAATAACATTGTCCGTAACTGGATGACCATAAAGACAGTTGATGGGTACTCCACGAAGCGTGCTAAGGGACATGAGTGACCTAGATGGAATTTGCCCATCCTGTGTGACAGGATAAATGTCTATGGACCCAATATTTAACTGGACAAGGATGACTTGGTCTATGCCTTGTGTTCAATATAGACATAAGGGCAAAAGGGTAATTGTACATATAAGTATTATCACAAAAGGATTTGTCATATCACATGACATTTTCGTGTCTTGGGTAGCAGTGATGTGTTGCTAAATATCGCTCACTGTTTATTATGTTAAATACGTGATTTAATATAAGTGCCAATGCCACGAAAACCTACAAGGTCACACATAAAAGGACGGATTGATGAGAGATAGAGTAACTAAGGAATACCGTAATGTACGGTGCCCTTAAGTGAATTGTAGAACATCGTAAGGTACAATGTACTTAAGTAGAATACGAAATATGGTAAGGTACCACGCGCTTAAGTGATTTTGGCATATTATAAGATATGGGCCACATACACTTGAGTGGGTTTTTTAGCTTGCAGCCCACACAAGTGGTTCTATAAATAGAACCCTTGTGTAGAAGAATTTGTGCAGTTGCAATTTCATTTCTCTCTCTCTCTCTCTCTCTCTCTCTCTCTCTCTCTCTCTCTCTCTCTCTCTCTCTCTCTCTCTCTCTCTCTCTCTCTCTCTCTCTCTCTCGCACTCACTCAAAGCCTTCATTTGTAGCAGCTAGCACTGAGATTGAAGGATCCGTTCGTGTGGACTGAGTAGAGGCGTTGTCATCGTTCAACGTTCGTGATCGCTTCGTAGATCTGCATCAAAGGTTACACACAAGGGTCCCTAAAGGAGTAATTTTAAATTTCGTAGCGTTTTGGATCGCCCTTCTCCTTCATAAAAGGAATAAGCATTCTAGTTAGTGAGATTGTAAGTCTCCCCTCTTTCATGATATTGTGTGGAAACTTGGCCTTCTTTCCTTCCTTTGGAAGATGTTTTGGATCAAGGATTCATGCTTGTGATAAGTGGGTTGAGTGTTCTCCAAAGAATGTCTTGAAATGAAAAGCGAAAGCAAAATAATACTAACTTCTAACCAATTAACTACTAACTTTTAATTTCAAGCTTTTACTTTAATGCAATTTACTTTTAGCACTCTATTTTCGTTTGCCATTGTTCATATCATTCTAATTGTTTATGTTAATGCAATTTTCGCTTTGTCCATTTGGACCATATTGTGTGATATATTTTGTTTGTGTATACTTTGCTTGTTTGTGTGGTCTTTGACCATCAATGTACATAATAATAACAAAAACCCTAAAAACTTTTGAGTGGACTGTTGGCTTGATCTTGGACAAATGGACTTAGAATCTAGGCAACCTTCCTATGCTAAAGGACTTGGCCAATGCCAATTTGTTGAGAACCAAGTGCTTAAAATTTGAAATTCATCTGATACATCATTCAAGACCTCTCTAAGTTCATCTGCAACATGATCATCGTGAAGCTGTTATTTTGAACTTGTGACTTGTGGAATTCATCTGTTACATGGGCTATTTTGGAGAAGATCATGGAATGGATAAGCTTGAATGTGGCCATCTTTATTTGATGCCTTGTTCTTCAAGATAATATAATTGTGCATTTGTGTATTGCTTGATTCTAAAAGTCCAAGGGAATTCTGGGTTTCTATTGACATTCTTGTCTATTGGATTGCTACCCATTTGGTCAGATCTTTTCAACTCTAAACTTTTAATTTTGTGCATAGGATAATCTCTTCATCTTCTCCCCATTTCTTTAATTTCAGAATCTCTCCCTCCATTTTTTTTCAAAATCTTCTTTGTGTGAACTACTTTTGTTCTAAACTTTGACCACTTTTTGCAAAAAGATAGAAACTTTTGCCTTATGCCATTGCATTTTCAAACTTCTTTTCTTAAATCAAACTTGTAAATAGACTTAACTATACTTGACTTAAAGTTTCAAAAAGCCAAAAAGAACTAACTCATTCAAATCATTTTTAGGCCTTTGTGCCTTTCAAACTTAATTTTTATTAAAAGTAATGCATCCACTTTGAAATTTGTATCACGAACTACGAGGTTTTGATCCCTTATTTTTATGTTGGTACGTAGGCACAAGACCGAAGGTCTTGTCAAACACAAAAATATAATTAATGAATTCTTTTCTCATCCCCCCATTCTATTTGTTTGTGAACATCACTTTGTACAAAATACATATGCACACAAAAAGGGCTCCCTAGGAGTACCTAAGACACTTTGGGTGCTAACACCTTCCCTCTGTGTAACCAACCCCCTTACCTGTGATCTCTGACTTTTTATTAGTTTTGATTTGAAAACTTCTTACTTTTTGGGTTTTGTTCGTACTTTTTCCCTTTTCCCTTAGAAACAATAAAAGCGCGGTGGCGACTCTTGTTATTCGATCTATAGCTTGTCAATAGCTTGATGATCATGAATTTCCCGCTACACTTTCCACCTGTTAGTTTTATGTATATTTGAAAATTGATTCAATCGATTTTGAAATTTTCCGCCTGTTATCATGATGTATGTATTGATTTATTAAATGAGGAAAAAATTGGAGTGTGACAGCTTCCCCTATTTAATTATCTTCAACCCAAGAATATGAAGAAGGTCATTCTTGTTATGATCAGGTGGGAGATAGTTAAATACTAAAAGACTCAAATTTTATCCCTTTATGAAATAAATATGAATTTATGGAAGACTTTTTTTTTGTTTGATTTGCTAGGGATTTGTGATATGAGGTGAACCCTAGCATGATGTTTTTATGATGGATGAAAGAATGAAAGATGGACTTGGGGAGAATAATGGAGATATCGTAACGGTGTCCCACAAGAAATGAAAATGAAGGTGAAGACTCACTGGGGTAACAAATATGCTGGAGAAAAGACACTAGGGAAAATGCCAGACATCGTTGGTCTTTAAAAGATACAATTCCAGACGACGCTGGACTTTAAAAGATGGAAAGCCAGACGATGATGTACTTTAAAATGCAATATCATACATACGTTGACTTTGACCGCATGCATCACTACTATATATAATGGCTTCAAACAGAGTTTGCCAGACAAAAACTGGACTTTACCCGTAGGCATCAGTAAAATATATACCAACTTCAAATGGAGTTGTCCAGACCAAGCTGGACTTTGACCGCATGCATTAGTACTATATATATATATATATATATATATATATATATATATATATATATATATATATATATATATATATATATATATATATATTATATATATATATATATATATATATATATATATATATATATATATATATATATATATATATATATATATATATATTGGTTTCAAACAGAGTTTTCCAAACAAAAACTGGACTTTACTCGCAGGCATGAGTAAAATACATATCAACTTCAAACATAGTTGCTATAAACAAACTGGACTTTATGCCAACAAAAACCGAACTTTGGTTTAAGGGCACCAAATAAAAATTGGACTTTGAAAGAACTTCCAGACGATAACTGGACTTGAAGGATAGATTACCATATGGGAACTGGTGTTTTATTTTTGTTTGTTTTTCATTTTTCATACGAGAAATGACTTTTAGATAGCCTACCAGACAAGAACTATATTTGTTTCTAATTTATTGTCAAACGGGAACTGACTTTAAAATGGGATACCAGACGGGAACTGGCTTTTTGATGTTTGATTTTTCATGATATGGGCATATACTCGATGAATGTTATGATATGCATGGTTTAGCGCTAGAGCGAAGCGACATGATTAATGCATGATAATGATTTATGCAATGACTCGAAGGCTTACAAAGATTCCCCTAAGTGGGTATTATATGCAAGGTTTCTTTGCAACAAAGCTCTTTTGACAAAAGGCAAAAGTTTTTTTGATGGGGTACTAGCATGATTCTTCGACACTCATTTTGAACTCAATGGTTGTATATGTATGGAAGAGTTTGCTCGAGCATCTTGGAGGCATTGAAAGGACTTTCCTCTATATGCTCATCTTTTCCTAGCTTTTTGGTCTTTGAAAAGGTTCACCTTGACATGAGTTCGGAACCAACTTGCCATGACCTTGAGGTGGCTTGTTCCAATGTCTTAAACCTTGAAGGGGTCCTTGGCTAACCGACTCTGGGAGTGGTAGACTTATAATTGAATGACCTTTGGAGATTGGACTTCATTGTTCTTTTTATGGTAGCTCGCCCATAATCTGAATCTTGAAGTGATTTTCTCTTGACTAACCAACTCTTGGGGTGGTTGGCTCGGATAGACCGATGCTCTAAGTGATTTTCCCCTGACTGGACTTATTTCACATGATCAAGTTCCTTAGCTGACTTGCAAGTAAAATTGTTCATTCAAAAATGGTAATTTTAATGCAGCGCTGATGCAAAATTTTGAAATCAAAGATTATTGAAATGATGGTGATATATAGTGAACACGCCAATGATCACAACACAATATGGATCTAGCCATTAACCGAGTGGAAGATTGCAATCATACCAAATGATTAGCAAAGATCTTTTGGAGTCAGGTTAACACAGCCTTGTTGTAGCATGCTTTTAAAATAAAATCTACATCAATCAGGTCTTTTAAAAGTTGTTACATGGCATGGCTCACAGCTTTTGAAACAAAGGAAATAAGGCTAAAAATTTAATTTAACCCACCTCTTCTTCTTTATAATATCTATTCCTACGTTCAATTAATTAACACACGCATTCAACTTTCAAGAGGGTTTGAAGGTTTGATGGTAAAGATGAGGATTCAAGATGATATTTTCTTGAAATGGAAGTCACCTTTTTTTTTTTTGAGGATTTCGATGAACTCGTTTTTGTTATCCAAAATTTTACCCGGACCACTTCTTTGAAGCTTTTTGGTCCATGAGATACCCTGATTCTTCCTAAGTCGTTTATTTTATTTTATTTGACTTAATGGACATTTTTTTTAAAAGGTCTTGACTGCCATATTATTGGTGGATGAGGATCAACCACTATATTTTTTCTTGTATTTTTCATGACTTCTTTGAAACTTTGTGGTGTGTGCAAAGAATAACATGTGGTTGAACCTCATTTTGGAAGTTCGTATACGGACTGATTCTCTTGAAGATTGAATGCATAGTCAAACTATAAGAGCACAACTACCCTTCCCCTGGTTAATATTAAGTGAACCAAAAGAAACACCAACTTCTAGGCTCAAAGTGGTTGACTAGAGATTAACTCCTTATCTCTTCAGTGTTTGGGGATTTTAAACAATGCCTTACATCATCGAAAAAGTTTTACTCGAAACCATGCCACAATAATTTCAGGTATTTCGTTTTCATCATCCTCCCTCAAATCATGATTAAACAATTTTTTTGATAAAGATAAGTGAGTGGGAGAAAAAATGATATTTCTTTTTTTTGTTTTTTGCATAAATGAAGGAAAAATAGCAAGAGTTAATATGAATGGATTGATTCAAAAAATGCATGATCACTTCATTAATATCACCATTAAAAACAAAAATGTTTACAAATAAGTAGCATTTAACGGATAAAGAAAATATGAGTGCAAATGATAACAATGTCGCATTACTGTCAACGTTGAGCATGACTTCCTGTTTGATCCACTAACTTCAGAGGTTCCCCTTGAGATCTTCTTACTTATCAGGGCGAGAGGTTGACGTTCACCACCAGGTTTCCTTCTCAAAAGGTTATGTATTTGTCGTCGGTCAGATGTTGTACTTCAGCTTTGAAGGCTTTGCAATCCTCGGTCGAGTGCCCTATTAATCCAGCATGATAACCACATTGCATATAGGGATCGTACCCAGGAAGGAATGGTTGTGGAACTGACTTCAGAGGTTTGCGATCCACCAACAAGATTTGAATCAGTGGCTACATAAATTCATTGTACATCGTAGTAATTGTATCAAGATTAGCATTCCTTCTTTCCAAGTTATTGCGAGGCATATGCTGGCTCTGATGCTGATTCTGATACCCTCGGCCTTGGGCTCACTGATTTGAATGAGGAGTGGTCCATGGTCGTCGGTATGGCGCTCTATGCATTGCGGGTTTCCCATAAGGATAACATGGAGCTGCAAATGGTGACCACTGAAAAGATGAAGGACCATAAGGTCTTTCTGGTGTACCATGAGAATACTCGACATTTGCCACTACTGCATTAACTTGATCTTCTTCTTACTCTTGGGAACTTCTAAGGGATTCATTCACGCTAGCATGGCCGCTCGAGGCATCTTGGAGTGGTAGACTTCTGATTGAATGACCTTTGAAGAGTGGGCTTCATTGTGATCTTTGTGGTAGTTCACCCATAATTTGAATCTTGAAGCGATTTTCTATTGACTAACCGACTCTTGGGATGGTTGGCTCGGATAGACCGATGCTCTAAGTGATTTACCCCTGACTGGACTTCTTTCACATGATCAAGTTCCTCAACTAACGGTGCATTATTGGGACTCCCTTGATGTAAAGTGCTAACTTGTAGGTAAAATTGTTCATTCAAAAATGGTAATTTTAATGCAATGCTGATGCAAAATTTTGAAATCAAACATTAATGAAATGATGGTGATATACAGTGAACGGGTCAATGATCACAATACAATATTGATCTAGAAATTCACCAAGTGGAAGATTGCAATCAAACCAAATGATTAGCAAAGATATTTTGGAGTCAGCTTAATGCAACCTTGTTGTAGCAAGCTTTCAAAATAAACTCTACCTCAAATAGGTGTTTTTAAGAGTTGTAACATGGCATGGCTCACGGCTTTTGAAACAAAGGATATAAGGCTCAAAATTTAATTTTGACCCACTCCTTCTTCTTGATAATCTTCAGTTCTACATTCAGTTAATTGACACACACATTCAACATCCAAGAGAGTTCAAAGGTGTGATGGTAAAGATGAGGATTCAAGATGATATTTTCTGGAAATGGAAATAACCTTATTTTGTTTTTTTACTGAGGATTTTAATGACCTCTTTTTTGTTATCTCAAATCTTTCCCGGACCACTTCTTTGAAGCTTTTCGATCCACCAGGATGTCCTGATTTTTCCTAAGTCTTTTTTTATGGTATTCGACTTAGTGGGCTCTTTTTTTTAAAGGTCCTGACTGTCATATTATTGGTGGATGAGGATCAACCACTATAATTTCTCTTGGCTTTTTCATGACTTCTTCTACACTTTGTGTTGTGTGCAAAGAATATCATGTGGTTGAACCTTATTTTGGAAGTCTGTGTATCGACTGATTCTCTTAAAGATTGAATGCATAGTCAAACTATATGAACACAACTACCCTTCCCCTGGTTAAGATTAAGCATTTCAATTCCAAAAGAAACACCAAATTCTAAGCTTAAAGTTGTTGACTAGGGATTAACTCCTTATCTCTTCAGTGTTTTGGGATTTAAAACAATTCCTTACATCATCAAAAAAGTTTTACTCAAAAGCATGCCACAATAACTTCGGGTATTTCATTTTCATCATCCTCCCTCCAATGTTTCTTAAACAAAAGTTTTGATAAAGATAAGTGAATGGGAGAAAAGTTGATATTGCTTTTTTTTTGTTTTTTGCATAAATGAAGGAAAACAGCAAGAGTGAATACAAATGGATTGATTTTAAAAAACGCATGATCCCTTCATTAATATTACCATTAAAAATAACAATGTTTAAAAAGAAGTAGCATTTAAAAACAAAGAAAATATGAATGCAAATGATCACAACGCCCCGTTACTGTCAGCATTGAGCATGACTTCCTGTTTGATCCACTAAGTTCAGGAGGTGCTCCTTGAGGTATTCTTACTTATCGAGGCGAGAGGTTTACGTTCAACGCTAGGTTTCCTTCTGAAAAGGCTACGTACTTATCGTCGATCAAATGTTGTACTTTAGCTTTGAAGGCTTTGCAATCCTCACTCGAGTGCCCTATTGATCCGACATGATAACCACATTGCACATATAGATCGTAACCAAGAGGGAATGGTTGTGGAACTGGCTTCAGAGATTTGGGATCCAACAACGAGCTTTGAATCAGAGGCTACAAAAGTTGATTACACGTCATAGGAATTGGATCAAGAGGAGCATTCCTTCTTTCCAAGTTATTGTGAGGCTTATGGTGGCTCCAATGTTGATTCAAATATCCTCAGGTTTGGGCTCGCTGATTTGAATGAGGAGCAATCCATGGTTGTTGGTATGGAGCTTTATGCATTGTTGGTTTCTCATAAGGATGGCATGGTGCTATAAATGGTGACCGTTGAAAAGATGAAGGAGCATAAGGTCTTGCTGGTGCACCATGAGAATACTTGACATCTTTCATGACAGCATTAATTTCGTCATCTTCTTCCTCTTGGGAACTATTAAGGGGTTCGTTCTTGCTAGTAAGGCTGCTCGGGGCGTCTTGGATTTTTTTTCTCTTAAGACCTCTCATGATGTGTTCTCCCACCATTACCAAGTTAGATAAGATGGATGACACACTTCTTACCATCATTCCAAAGTATGGGCTTTATAGGGTGTCCATGAACATGTCAACCAATTCTCTATCTAAGATTTGTGGTTGTGTTTGGCTACCAATTCTCTCCACCGTTGTACATATCATTTGAAGGATTCGCTGCTCTATTGAGATAAGCTTTGCAGTTGTATTTGATCTGAAGCCATGCCCAAGTTGTACTTGTGCCATTGTATAAGGATTCCCATAACTGAATGTGGCTCGTTTCTAACCTCATGTACCAGCTAAATGTTGCCCTACCCAAATTATCTTGAAAACAGTGAATCATCGGCTTACCGTCGTGAGTATGAGAAGTCATTTTTCGACATAACATCACCAAATGGTGCCTTGGGCAGGTATCCCCTTTGTACTTCTCAAATTTGGGTACTTTGAATTTCTGGGTATAACTAGATCAAGCACCAATAATGTGTCGTCAAGACTCAACGTGCTAAAGCCTTCCATAGCCCTCAATTGTTTCTCCAAATCACGACTTCTTTTACAACTTCAGTAACTTGTGAACACTCTGTTTTGGTCATCAGGTGGCCACCTTGGTAATTTGGTATGTTTCTTGTAAATTAAGGATTCCCTTCATGAATATGAACAGTGGGGTTCCTATGCACAATGGGGACCTCATTAGGTAATGGGATATGCACCGGTTGAGGTTGAGTAGGAACATCCACTTATTGAGGAAAATATTCATGGGGAAGACCGTACATTGGGTTAGTCACCACAGTAAAGCCTGATGAGGGACCGAGATTCTCCACAACGGCCTACTGAAGGTTGTTATTTGTCATAGCTACCGCAACTCCCGACATCTAGTCTACTTGGTCTTTTAAGAAGTCTATATTCCCTTTTTTTTCCACTTGATCCTGCTTAAAATGCTCTATCGTCCTTCAACAGCTACTATACGTTCAATGTGGGTGCCGAGAAATCAACTTGTTGCTTATGGACAAAGGCAGAATGAGTTTTTTTTTGGGAAAACTCTATGCATACATGCTAATGGATGCAGATGCATGAACGTTTTTTGACACATGAAAGGAATCAATTAACAATTCCTTAGGTAATTACTGAGTTGGTTCAGAAAGTGTGTATTAGTTTGGTGCATCAGGTAATAGGTCATGGTCTTTAGATGAAGTGGTCGTTGGTGTTGTGGGACTTGAAGACAAATGAATAAGTGTAGTCTGGCTTAAGTTCGAAACATGTGTAGATTTAGGTAAAGACAAAACCATGTTTGTAGTTTTAGATGACTGGCCTAGTTGAGATTATGGAAGGTCATCTGATTTAAGGAAACTTGTTAAGCAGGGAAACTCTATTTCATTGAAAGTAACATCCTTGGAAATAAAGATCCTTCCTTCCTGGTTGATATACTTTTTCCCTTTGTGAGTTGATGAGACTCCTAAGTATATAGATTGAGTGCTTCAAAATTGCATCTTATTTTTGTTATATGTCTTGAGCAAAGGAAATCATACACACAAATATCTTGATTCTGTCATACTCTGGTTATTTGTTGAAGACTACTTGATAAGGTGAGTTATAATCATACAAGGCACTAGTAGGAAGCATGTTATCAAGTATACTGAAGTAGTGAAGTTATGATCCCAAAAGTTAATTGGCATGGAGGCATGTTCTAGCAAGGTGAGGCACATCTCCATAATTTATCTATGCTTCATCTGAGTTGTACTATTCTAATGATATATGTGAGGGCATGTTCGTCTATGGATGATACCTTGTTCATTAAGAATTTTTTTGAAAGCTCTTAATTCTCCACCAAAGTCATATTGAATCTCCTTGATCTTAACATTAAACTGAGTTGTAACATAACTCTTAAATATCTTGAATGCACTTAGTGCATCACTTTTATGCTTGGTGAAATTCTGGTATCAGATATAAGATGTCGAAGGTAATGTCACGACACTAATATCTGTTAACACATATAGGATAAAGATACATAATGGTAAAGCAAATGACACAAGAAATTGTTAACCCAGTTCGGTGCAACTCACCTACGTCTGGGGCTACCAAGCCAAGAAGGAAATTCACTAAAATAGAATTAGTTCAAAGACTCTCCGTACACTTCAACAAGTTACAGTCTTTCTCACCTAATCTCTACCCGTGCAATTTCTACCTAAGCACTCTTAGATATGAGAACCCACTCACTTCCCTACAATCACACCTGTGATCTTAAACAACAATCCCTTGAGAAAAGAAAATACTTTTCAATTACACACTCTTGATTTTACTTCACAATTTCAATCAAGAAGACACACTCTTGATCTTGCTTCACAGCTTTGATCAAGAAGACACACACTCTTGCTTAACAGCTTTAGAGTGACAAATTACAACCATAAATCAGTCCAATTCAATCATCAATGGTTAGATCTCCTTGGAAAATAAGTAAATCTGGTTGTAATCCATGATTGAATGCGCCAGCTAATCAGATCTTCAATCATACAAAGATTGCCATTAATTGTGCAATCATAAATTACCAGACATTCACACTAAATGTTCTGTGTACAGGATGTCGTGACATCGGGTCTGACATCCTGGAAAAATCCTGCATAATCCAATAATTCCTTTTATAACTTCCAGCAGGTACAACCATGTCAGATGCCATGACCTTATGTATGTCATCTGAAACAATCCTGCATGAACATGTCTTTCATTTAAGCTCCAACAGGTACATCCAATATCAGAAGCCATGGCATTGTATGTGGCATTCTGAAACAATCCTGCATGAACAAGTTCTTGAACTTCAGCAGGTACATAGGATATCTCATGTTAAGACATCACACATAACATCTTGTGAACATTCTTTGTTTTACCAAAATTGCTGCCAACACTTAGTATCAACAAACTCCCCCTTTGGCAAATTTTGGCTAAAACATATATTTGTCCTTTTTCTTCACAAGGTAAACTATCAGTAGTTAAACAATTTAACAGTAGTTTAAACAACAGCAGAAGCAAAACAATTACTAGCTATAGCTACTAGTAATACACACATGCACAAGGGTACTTCTCCTCCCCCTAAATTTGTGCAACACAAACAAAATTACTAGTTATGGATGCAACTAGTAAGATACACAAATGCACAAGGGTACTCCTTCTCCCCCTAAATCTGTGCACACAACAAACAGTCTCCATGAACATAACAGCTACTCTAACTCCAGCACCTGTACCAGCCAGAATGTCATTCTGACATCTGCTTCAACAACACCACCTGTGCACCATGTTAGACATCCTCTTTGACATCTGTAAATAGAATAACATTCTGTTTTAACACCTGTGCACTTCCTTTAATAATAGTTGTCCTCCAACTATATACTATCTCACAACTTCCACAACAGCTTCCATATCAGCACTTCTCCCCTTTTTTATTCAAAATTGACCAAAGGTGACCAATCAGACAAAATAAATGTCTATTAGCCTAGCAGAGAAAGTTAGATCAGATGTTATAACATTCAACATGTTAAACATAATATTCAGGAAGTACAAACCATCATTATCCACAACTGTAATAGCTGAGATAATGAACAAATCCAAGGAACTCTTTAAGAGCCCTAAAAATTACAAAACAGGCATCAATGAGGACTGCCACACATTACAAAAAAACTCCATATAGCAACAGCAGAACATCACCCAAAACAATAGACACAACAGCTTCACTGTCTTCACAGCACACCTCATACAGTCTTCAGTCTTCCACACACAGGAGGGGAATATGTAGCGGGGTATTCGTTACCATTAGACATATTGACTAAATCTAAGGTAAACCATACAAGTCGAGTCGCCACCGCACTTCTATTTATCCAAAGGAATGGTTAGAAAGCGAACAAAAACCTTAAAGTTTTATTGAATCAAAAACTAGTAAAAATGTCAGAGATCGGGGTAAGGGGGTGGGTTATGCAATCGTAAGGTTTTAAGCACCCAAAACATCCTAGGTACTCCTAGGGAGCCCTTTTCATACTTGTTGTAAGGTTGGTGTTTTGTGAAAATTTATTTGTACAAACATGATTGAAGAGAACAAAAGAGAATATACAAGTTTATTTACATTTTTGTGTTTGGATGGATAAACCCATTGCCTACATACCATCTTTAAAAGATTAGGATCAAAACCTCGTAGTTCGGGGTAAAAATCTCAAAATGAGTTGGTGAATTGATTGGTCCAAAAGCCTTAAGGTCTTTTGTTATCCAAGGGAGAAAACTCAACCTAAAACCACAAATCCACCATGTGAAGATAGCTTCAACATGCTAGTGAGGGGTTAACCCTATAATAAGCATGGAAGACTCATTGTCCATCACTAAGGATATAGGTGAGTATTACATCTACCTCAAGGATAACTCAAACCTAATAGTTAAAGGTTATGGAAAATTTGATTAAGAAAGTGGCCATTGAAACCACAAAAAGACATTTGAATGGGTTGTATTTACCAATGAAAAGTATGTACAAAACATGGTCAAAGTTGACTTAGAAGTTTAATTCAGAATAAGTGTTATGAAAAGAAAGTTTGAAAATCAAAAGCATAGGGCTTAGGTTTCTAATGTTGAAAACAAGTGTTAAATGTTTTCACAAAAGTTTTGGCTTGGGTTAGAGTGGAGAGAAGAAGAAGAATGGCTAAGGTCCTAGGCATACAAGAGATAAGGGACAAGAAGCAAAACCACAAATGGAGTTCCTCTCTTGAGATCATATTGATGATCCAAGTAGCTCCCATCCTTTGGAATAAGCAAACACATAAGCATAAACTCAAGCAATCAACAATCAAATGAACTCTTGGAAGATCCCTCTCTCTTAGGAGCTCAAGGCAATGGTTCCTCAATTTGGCTCAATGTTGGAATCCCTGGCACAAAAACACACACATCAAGAGGTTCTATTAACAAATCAAAGATTGGACAAGAGGGAGTTTAAAATATAGTCCTTTCAATGTTCATCTTCAAACTTTAAGCATTCTCAAGGCATGAGGCCTAGTTGCTCTTTGACATTTAAGCACTCTAAAGGCATGAGGCCTAGTTGCTCTTCAAACTCCACTAGCTTGGGTAGAGTCCTAAAGTCTAAGTCCATTTTGTCTAATTCTTTGCATTTGGTTCACAACAATCAGACAAACACAAACGCAGAAGATATATACACAATTATGTGCTTAAGTGAGCAAAAGGCAAATGGCATTAACATAAACATGTGCTCTAATGAGCAAAAGGAAAAGCAAATGGATAATATGTACAAGAATGATAAATTGCATAAAGTAAAGAGCAAAAAGTAAGTGTTAATGGTTAATAGTTAACGTTAGTAGTTAGTGTGCCATAAGGCAAATTTAGCGCTATGTTAAGCAATCGTAATTGGACTTATGTAGAAGTCACAAGTCACTGAGGCCGGTCAATAATAATGTAGGCAACGACACAAGTTAGAAGTCTTGATTAGTGAACCAAGTTCCAACAACTTGCCATGCCAAAAGAAAAAGAGAATTGATCTTGTATTGGTTTAAGCCTTTTGCATGATTTAGGAAACAACTTATCCTTAATGCAAAGCCATTCACTTGATCAATTGATCAAGATGAATTAGATTTGAATCAAGGAAGATTAAGTCTCCCCAATCAATGCTAACTTATCAACCTTCAACTCATTGATCAAAAAGAAAAGAAGAAGAAGAAGAAGAAGAAGAAGATGGATAATGAAAAGAAATAAGTGCATTAAATGAAATAGCATGTACCAATCAATAAGTGTTGACCAATGACATTGAGGATCATGGTCAAACAATCAAAAACAGAAGTGAGATGAAGATTGGAAGTCAAGAAATGAACAAAATATTTTTGGCATTTTTAACATTTGAAAATAAACTTGAATTAAAATATTAAAGAAAGGTCAAACTTCAAAATCACCTCAAATTAACCTTAAAAGGTCCAAGTAATTTATCCTAAGTTCAACAAGGTCAAACAAAGTTTGACAAAAAATTTCATCATTTTTAAAAGTCACAAACTATTTTTAATCAATTAAAAATGAATAAAAATAACCTAACAGAACTAAAATCTCAAATAAATATCAAATCAATTAATAAATTGATGAGAATATTTTTCATAGATCCATCATCATTCAAATAGGTTAGGAAAATATTTTTGTATTTTTTGAATATCAAAAACTATTTAAAATGAATTAAAAATAACCATAAAAGAGAAAATTCACAAAAAATATCAAATGACAAGATAAAAAAAATTAAAAATCATTTTTAGAAACTAGAATTTAAATGGAGAAGAATGCAATTGGTCCAATATTTTTTGGAATTAAAATGAAGAAGTTATGAATTTTTGAAATTAAAGGAAATAAAAGAAATAAAATAAAAAATTAGAAAAAAGAGGAAAAACCAGGAGCGTCTGATCAAGCCTTATTAATTGACGTGGCTGATCAAACGCTCCACATGTGCGCGCTCATGGTGGTCTCCAGTCAAACGCGTCACACAAGGCATTATTAAAAGTCATAAGATCCAAAGGCTGGGATACAAACTAGAGATCAGATCCAAGGGCTCACAATTGATCTAGCAAAGAGACGGTGGTGTACACCACCGTCTTCTCTGGCGAGCTCCGGTGAGACTCAAAAATTGCAGAGACGTAAATGTCCACCAAAATGGGCGATCTAGGTACCGTTCGAAAGAGGAAGTGATGTACATCACTCCTGTACCACTCACTTCCACTCTAGATTCCTATAAATGGAGAAATCAGAGATGGAAGCATGATGGTGTTCATCATGAACTTGCTTGATTTCAAAAATTAAACACACGGCAATGATGCCTCTACAGAGAGGACTTCAGACAACACAATATCCAGTTCAATAGGTCAAGGAATAAGGAGTTTCGAAGAAAAAACCAGTTGAAGTAAACCTTTGAATTGTGAAGATCTGAGCTCATTTTCTTGGTTCTTTTGGCAAAACAGAAGATCAATGGATCATATGATGAAGGTCTAGGAACTTTAGATCTAAAGATTCAACCAGATTCAGTTGAATTTTAGATCTGAAAAATTGAAGAAAATATGAACTAGTTCCTTTAGGTGTGGCTGGGTTTTGATTTCTGCAGCATTTCAGATTGATTCAGGGTCATCTTGGAAGTGAGCAATGCCTTCTATTTATAGATGGAGCTGATGCAAAGCAAGGTGAATTTCGTGTGCATGAAAATTGAAGGCCTCCATGCATGGGCCTGTACAGGCGCATGGAGGGCCTAAAAGCCAATGCAAATGGATGCTGAAATGATTTTGGAGAAGGTTTGGACATGTGGTTTGCACTCCAATTGCTTGCATATGAAGTTTCACCATGAAATGCATAATTGGTCATAAAACTTCATCTCTTCGAAAATGCCACTTGGAAAATTGAAACATAGGCATGTGGGTAATGGTTGGAAAGGTCTTGACATAAGGAACAAATGTTATGTTGGACCAAAACTCATTTGAAGTGTGGAAATTTATGAAAACAGGCCATGAAGTTCATAGTACAAAACATGCCTTTGAGAATTTTGTCAAAATGAACCAACTACAAGCCCTTCTATTTTAATGATGAAAGCCCCAAATTGAAAAACCTTCAACAGAAAAGTTGTAGATCCTCTCAATACAATCAAAATGGACTTATATTTTGCATCATTTGGATTTTTGATGAAGGAGTTATGGGCACTTGAAGTTGGACTTTTTTGCCTTTTAATGCATTTGGTCCAAAGTGACCTATAATGTTTTGCAATATCACATGTATTTACTTTGAGATTTTGAAATTTTGTTCAACATAACATTTGAAGTAGACATCTTAAAATTTCCAATTAATTTGATCCCACCTCAAAATTATAAAAAATTAATGAGTTATGTCCTTGGGAAATTGACCCAAAATTAGGGTTTCAGTCAAAATGACCTATAATGTCTTGGAATGGGAGATGACTCTCCAAGCTTCAAATCAATTTTTTATAAACATGAAAGTTGTTCATATTGTCCTTAAGAACATTTTTTCTTTTGGGATCATCTCCATTTGACCAACACATAAAAAGTTAGGTCTCAGTGCACTTCAAAATAGTCAGATGAATTGACTGATCAACTTCTCAAGTCCACAACTCCTATCTTGATGAATTGATGACTGAGGACACTCAAATAAGTTCAAATATGCATGAAATTATGAATTAGAGGACTTACCTTGATTGTATTTGACCATGGACTGAGGTTGATTCACTAGCAAGGCATTGTAGGTGATCAGATGAATTAGGGTTTCCTTGAGGAACAAACATCAAACCCTTTGATTTTCTTTGATCAAAATGATGAGTTGAGATACTTAGGAGGCATATTTGATGGATGAGAGCTTTGGGAACCATTACCATGTTTGCTTTCATCTTCTCTTGACCATATCTTTGCACAAAGAATCTCCTAGAAGCTTTTGACCTTGTGATTGCTTAAGCTACAAACAAAAGATGTTAGTGACATATTTTTGTGCTTTTGGTTAGTAAATAAAATGAGAAAAGAAATAATATACAATTCAAGCATACTTGGTGATCTCAAACCACTCACAAGAGGTCCCACCCAAAGGCAAAGGGAACCAAGATGCTCATGATCCTTGAGGCTTTGCAAATGCAATGTTATGATGCCATGAGGGATCTTAGGGCCAAAATTGGGGTCTTACAGATGCCCTTATTTAAGGTCATTCTAGCCGGAGAAGTGAAGGTTAAAATCTTCGTCTCGACGAGGTAGAATGGGCTTAAATAATATCAGAGAGATGAATTTTGGTCCCTAAGAGACCTCATGATGCAAATGTATGTATGCAAAAGGTAATACTCTGTGGAGATATGTGTCCACAAAGAAAGAAAAGAAATCAAGAGAAACTGATAATCCATATGAGTAATTCACTCCATGGGACCGAGACTTTGGGACTCTCATGGGGATAAGAAAAGGAATAAGATGTGTGAGCAGGTCATGACTCAAAGCTTGGGGAGCAGAAATCAATGGAAAGACCCGAGCTGACTCAAAGGCGTATGCATTGGGGAATATGCCAATACAACAAAAGTTATTCATAACGGATACTTCGGATAAAAATCCGGGCTCAGGCTGGGAGAATCCACTAAGGGACTTCGTTGGGGAAGACCAGAACAAAAACTCCTCTAAGGAAGCAACAGGATGAGGTATTACCGGTTACTGGGTAATAAGCTCAAAGAGACATGTGATCTGAACACCGGTATAAGGGTGAGAGATACAACATGTTCTGGGAGAATGAATATCTAAGACCGGTATAAGGGTGAGAGATATCAAACATCCGAAATCATCTGAGAAAGGCCTAAAAAGGTATACTTCAGCTCAGGAAAATCTGAATCCGCAAGGGACAAAAAGTCATAATAGGGAGCAGGGAGGAAGGAACACCAGGGATACCGGTTACTGGGCATATAATAGGTGACCAACCAAAGCGTGAATTGGGGAATATTCCCACGATACTCATCATCCAAAAGAGGGCTAAAAGCAAACTCGATTATAGAATGGACATTCGATTCCAAAAAGGGATACGAATCTTACTCGACTGGGGAAGAACAAAAGGCTTCGACCGAAGAGTGCATGAGATATATTATCTATTACCGTCAGAACGTAGAAAATATACTCGCATGGAAGATTATCCACAACTGGTTACTGGGTTAATAAAGGATAAATCGACCGACAAAGAAAGGCATCGGGATACCGAAACTAGGTATATAATGATGACCAATCCAGGGGAGAAACAACCGTCACCAACAACCAAGGGTAGACGAGAGATGACTTACTGGGGATGAATTGCTTGATCAGAGCAATTATCCAAAGGATGAGGGAATATCAGCACCGAATATTGGATAATAATAACCGTCAAGGAGGGGATTACATCTACCGGATACTGGGTAGAAAACCACGGAGAAGTAACCGTCATCGGTTAGGATGAGCAAAAGGTTAACTCTGCAAGGGGATAAAAATAGGGTTTACAACTACCAGTATGAGGGTAGAGAACCACAAAAAAAGGACTTATAACCATCGGTATTAGGGTAGAAGGACACAGACTCCGTCGGGGATAAGATGAATAATTACTGGTTATTGAGCAATCATTCATTTACACCACATGGGAGTGCAAGAAGCAGCCAAAAGAGGCCAATGCTAAAACAAACTTGTCCCTATGAGGATATAACTCAATGAGGAACTTCATCCCAATATATGTGTTGGGAGGAAATAGAAGCAACCATCATCCACGAGGGTATAACTCAGTGTGGAATATGGAAGAAAAGATGAACACTTTCTGCTTATGGGGCTGACCCTATATGGAAAGATCAACCACCAACATCTGCTTGGGGAACATAACACCCTCAAACAAGGGATAACAAACAAAGATATATGTCAAACAAATGCGACATGAATGTTATCAATATGCGCATATGTATGGTTTATGTATGATGAATGCTGACAAACAGACATATCTAACACAAACAAGTATAAATATCTGGTACTACATCTCAAGAGAGAAAGTCAGGACCACAAAGATCTCCGCAGGGGAATGAGCCTCAGTCCCTCCAACCGGGGCAAGGATCATCATACAAATGAAATCCGTCATGGAAGCACTCTACTGGGGAAATTATCAGGGGGGGATCAGGGAACTCCGTGGGGAACAACCACCAAATCAGAAGTTTCCAAGGGTCATCAAACATTGTCCCAAATAACGAGATCACATCTACCGAGGAGGAAGAATCACTAATCTGCTGAAGGAAGACGGGATGAATAATCTTACCCAACACTCTGCTCGAGAGAAAAAGCTACAAGAGGCTCCTGAGGAAGAGGACATGAGCATTCCAGGTGTAGCACCTCAAATTTGCACCCCCCCCATTCATGCATACATTTCATTTTTAGGACATTTATCATTACATATTGCATTGCATCTTATCAACAAGAACTGGCATCAAGAGAATTCATCTGTGCAAAGAGAGCAAGTTTTTTTTCTTGAGATAAAGGCCACATGATTATTTTGAAGAGCTTATATGAATCAAGGTTCATTTTGAAGCAACTTTGCCAAGTGCTAGAGGCTCAAAGTCATCAGTGCATTACCAAGTCATCTGGGGCCCATAAAAGTCAACTGAAAGTCAACTAAGGGCTCTGAGGTGGAGAAATGGTTTGAGACACTTCATTCATGTCCAAAAGAGGTTTATTCATCATGTCAAACATCTATCTTGAAGGTTTTGAAGCCAGATCAAAAGTTTCCAAAAATGGAAAGTGACCTGTAATTTCAAGTTTCCAAAAATGGCAAGTTTTTGGACCACTTTCAACTTGACTTTCCAACATCAAAGAAGCTTCAAATAAAATTTTGGTCAACATGAAAGTTAAATATCTTTCTCTCCCATTTCCAAAAAGTCGAAGATCATGAGCATCTGATGAATGGTTGAGGAGTTATGAGCAAATGATCACCAAGTGTGCATGAAACTTCAAAGTGCCATAACTTTTGGTTCAAAACTCCAATTTGAGTCCCTCTTTTTGCATTATGCTCCTTATGATTCATATTTTCCAAATCCATCATTGAATTGCATGAAATAATGTCACATGATCATTTGGCCATGCATGTGCTTTTTGGAGGGAAAATGAAGAATTTGAATTTGGTTGATCATATGAGTTTAATTCCAATCCTATCATGTTCATAAGCTCATTTTAAGTGTAATTGGACCATGCATGCTACTGTTCACATGGGATTGGGCCATGCATAAGGTGAATTTTGCAATTTGGTCATACACCTCATTTTGCATTAAACTTTCATTAGCCATTGCAAATTATCATTAGCAAAGTAATTAGCATGTGGTATAAAGGCTTAATCATAACAGAATTGTTCATTCTAACAAGTTCTAGATCTAGATTCTTCTTTTCCCTCCATTTTTGCTCTCATCTCAAACTTGAAAATTCTTCACACAACACCTGAATTTTCTTGAATAATCGTGTTCCTTGAGTGTCATTTGGTAGGGATCAAGCATTGATTTGAAGAATTCCATCAAGAATCAAGCAAGTTGAGCTCATGGACATGAACATGGAGATTTGAAGTTCATCTAGATCCAAGCCAATTCAAGAGCCAATTCGTGTACAGAGCTTCACCACAAGGTTCATAGAAGAGATCTGGACATTCTTGGAGCTTGAACACAAGGAATCAACTCACTGGTCTTCAAGAGGTTGGAAATTCGATCACCTTAATTCTTCATTTTATTGCCATAATTGTGTAGTGCTTTGAACACTGAGAATTCTGATGTAAATTTCGTTGAATTTGGTGAAGAATTGCATGAGTTATGATGAATTGAAGTTTTAATGTTCATAGATGTTTTCATTCGATCCAATTAATCCATGAAGAATTAGGACTAATAAATGTTGGATTCATGATCTACATGCAATGGCTTTTCGATCCATATATAGCATGCTCATTTCTGGAATTTTTGTTGAATTTGCTCCGCCGGTTCCTATGAAGAAGACGGTGGAAACCACCGTGTTCCACCGTCTGTGAACAGTACATCCACCGTCTGGTTTTTTGTACTTAGGGCTAACTGTAGCGCACCCTGAACCTTGTATCCCCATTCGATTCCCAACGAATGCATGTTAATTTCCACATTATTTCCTTCATTAAACCAAAACGACTGCGTTTCATCTCCAAACGCGCTCTAAACTCGTACACGGTTCGATCCTTGGCAATTGGCAAATTGTGATTTATTTTCCTGAGCGCCTCTATTTTCTGCATACAGGGTTCGAGTCCTTCATGTAGCATCTTTCCAATTTCATTTTCAATTAACATTTTCCAATTGATTCAACATTATTTCATTTTTTGTTCATTAATTCAAAAAATCATAACAAATAGAATATTGATCCAAATTGAATGAAATTTTTTCCTACATGTTCATCTTGATGTCTATTATTTTGTGGCATTTATTTCATAATTTTTGCATTGCTGGAAATTTGAAATATGCTTGATTGTTTGAATGTGATGCAAAATGTGACATGTTGTACCAATTCTTTCGTGAAATGCTCAATAATTGTCCAATTGCCATGAAATTTAATATGCTGATTCCCAACATGTTACATAATTTGTGAGATTTTGTTTGGCATTTTTAGCATTTTCCATCTCTATTTTAGGCACATGGATGTATGGTGTGACAATGTGTGTCACACAATTTGATGTTGATCTTGTTCATTTTCATTGACATGTCAATTGATCTTTTCTGATTCCAATCTTTTGCATGATGCTTGTGTTTAACATGTTGTATGCACATAAAAGATTTCATGATTGTTTGATTCATTTCTGTTTTAATATGGAATTTTCATTCTTGATGACCAATTGTGTGCTTTGTAATTGCCTTTGCCTTAGCATGATCATTAGATGGATTGGCCTTAGGATTTGAGTCTGGTCCTTTTTAGGACATGTTCTTACTTGAACAAATATGCTTCATGTTGGATATTGGCTGCTGTTTTGACTTTTTGCTTTACCTTTAACCCTAGTCTTGGTACTAGTGGTTTGTACTCATCTTTTGAGCTTTGTATTTCAGGTTCAAGTTATTAGCTCTAGTGGTTGATGCAATCTTATGACTTGAGATGCACATTTGCTTTGTCCACTAACCTTTGTTGTATTGTAGGTCCCTTGGTGATGAACTCACTTGAGTTGTTGACTTGCCTTGTGTGCATATTGGTTGTAACATTGTTGATTGACTGTTTGGTTTGTCTGAATGTGAATATTGACTTGTTTGACTTTCTTACAGGTACATTAGTCACTTTAGCTCATTGCTTGAGCTTTGCTTTGCTTGTGGTTGGCATACCACCTAGGTAATCATCCTCTAACTCCATGTAGTCTGGAAGCCCTGTCGTTTTCTTTTGGCAGGCATTTGGCTGAAGTCCTCCTTAAGAGGCAATGACTGTGTTTGTTTACTCATTGTGCCATGTTACTTAAGTCCTCCTAAGTGAAGAGGCAATTGGCAGATAGAAGGGACTAGCAGTCAGTCCCCTGCTAATCATTTGAGTCATTCATTATGCTCGCACTACGTGCTGAGGCTCTTGAACCTAACCCAAGATCCGTGTGTATAGAGTCCGTCAAGTGGAGTAGGGTCCCTCATTCTGAATCCCCATGTTTTCATTGATTGAAGCTCACCCAGGCCCGGGTTAAGAGCTATGAGGTTCAACCTTCATCACCTTTCATCTGCTCACCCTGACGGTCAATGTCAGTGGTTAAGAGCCTCAGATACCCTTCCAGTTGGCTTGTTTGTCGAGGTTGATATGACCCCTTGACTAAAGCCCGACTTGTTTGTCGAGGTTGATATGACCCCTTGACTAAAGCCTTACGCTTGATGTTTGAGCCCCTTGTTGGTGTGTTTACTTCATGCTGTATGTGTTTGTGTGGTGTGATTGTATCCCCATAGGTTTGCTAGACTTCGCATAGTCTCTCGTTTGCATGTCAGTTAAGGTAGCACGGTTCCTTCGTCTAGGACTTCCTTTCTTGCGTAAGCTTTCCTAAAACACAAACAAACATTATCTTCCCTTAAGGACACGTTAACTCCTTCTACTACAGGTGACTAAGTCTCCAAAGGTCGAGCATCCGGTAGATTGCGTAGTGACGTTGTTCACCTAAAAAACACAAAACAAACAGAAATAGTTTAGCCGAACTACGGCAACTCTGATTCTCATGTCCAGATGAGATATGTAGGCATGAGATGTGATGTCTTATCGAGTTTGACTGACGACTAACTTTATCCTTGCTGGTTTTCTCCCTTGTTGCGATTCTTTTCTCTCGCCCTCATTGCGATCGAGACCTTCCTTTTCTCTTGCCCTAGTTGCAATCGAGACCCCTTTTCATGTTTGTTTGTTCGGAGTCTGATGTAAGTCCAGCTATTGGCATTCAGTTTCCCGTTTGTTTGTTGTTTGTTCGGAGTCTGACATAAGTCCATTTATTGGCAGTCTGTTTCCTGTTTGCGTTTGTTTGTTCGAAGTTGGATGTAAGCCCATTAATTGGCCTTCCGTTTCCTGTTGTGCGTTTTGTTTGACGTCTCAGCGTCTCTTTTCAGCGTTTTGTTTCGGCGTGCGTTAGCCGAGCTACGAGTGCTCTGATTCTTACTCTGGTTAGAGAAGATACGTATGCATAGGATGCGAGGTCCTAGCGAGCACGTTTCCCATTTCCCCGAACTACATCGACTCTGATGTTTGTTTCTAACAAACTACGTAGGCCCAGGATGCGACATCCTGTCGAGTCCGCTTTCTCCGTCTTCCTTCATCTGTGTTTTCCAGTGCGTGCAGTTTTTGAGCAGTTATTTAGCAACCTTATTCTATTCTTTTGAGCATGCATCCCGTCGAGTACGACGGACGTGAGGGGTGCTAATACCTTCCCCTTGCGTAACCGACTCCCGATCCTAACAATCTCTAGTCGTAAGACCATTCCTTTCCCTTTTTCAGGTTTAGTTCGAGCGTTTCCTTTCCCTCCTTTGGGATAAATAACGCACGGTGGCGGCTCTATGTCTTTTCCCGCCGGTTCTTTTTCGCGAATGCGACAGCTGGCGACTCTGCTGGGGAATTGATATTTTAGAGAAGTTGACCTCTTGCTGGTCCATCTTCCCTAAGCGAGTCAATCCTAGCGCTTTTTAGGATAGTTGTGGTTGCTTTTACTGCTTTATTTATGGCATTTATGATTATTATGCTATGATTGTGCACATTTGCATATATGTTTGCATGCATCATATTATCATTGTGTTGGATCCTGTACAGGTTGTTCCTCTGATTTGGGGTGGGTGTTCTGAGTGGGGCTAAAACCTAGGTCCGAGTATACACCTAGGATTAGCGTGGTCTCATGTTTCTTCACATGTTGTCATGACATGATGGGGAGGCGTGACATACCACAGCTGGACGAGGTTCATTGGAGAAAGCCCTTCCGGGTGGAGTTATTCCGCTTTGGTTGGGTTGCCTCTTTTGAGCTGTTGACTTCGGTGACTATTCTTTCCTGGATCTTTGGTTTAGATGATCTTATGAGAGCTACAACGGCACACCCGTTGAGTACCTTGCCCGATTGTCGAGACCATTATCCGCCTTAGGATGACCTTGTTAGAATTCACCTGTGAGGGGAGGGTTTGATCCTTACAGATACAGTTTCTGCCGGTGATCCTGTGATGGTGACTTTGTTTCAGTCGGATTCATGGATATTTATTTCTGAGACGCCGGAGGTCTGTCCGTGGTATTTATCAGCGACTTCCATTTATTTCGGATCCCCGGGTTGAATCCAAAGGTACTTGTTCAGAGGATCTTGTTGTCATCCGTTCAGTGGATGTTCCTGTGATGATGGTGATGTATCCTCCGGTTCCGTTTATTTCGGAACCTCATGAGTTGGATTTGTGGTTACTCGGGCCCTCAGATGGCTGCGATCAGTTCAGAGACAGGAATCCAGTACAGTGGGTGTTCAGATGACTTGGAAGATGGCACAGTGACTTGCATTCATGCATTTGCATCATTCCCATTTTGCATTCATCCGCATCTAACTCATGTCTATCCATACTCAGGGTACATTCTCGATTGAGAATCTGGTTGAGAGACATCCTGATGTCAGAATGTTATTGTCAAATTATTATCTGTCTCGATGAAGCCAGAATCAAAAGACAGAGTGTTCTTCATACGGATAGACATTGCATTCATGCGTGAGTCATAATAACCTGTCTTCTGTTTTGCAGGTGTCAGTTTCTAACCTGTTTGGTTGACAGAAGAATCACTGCTCGCGCCCACCGAATCATTCCTCCGCTCAGATACCCTACCAAACGTAACAAACCCAGACTGATGGATCCATCCAACGCTGACATTCTCGAATTGAAAGAGATGATGAGGGAGTTGATTAACGTCATGCAAGGGTTCGCCCTGGGGCAGAAAGCGATCGCCGAAAAGGTGGATAAGGTCGAGGCTTTAGCCAGGGCAAAAGGAAAACAGGCGGTGAAAGAGGACAGATTTGGGGTTGGCTATCAGCCGGGCCAAGACTCATCTGGGCAAAACAGAGGACGTCGTCAACCGTTCACGTTCACCAGTGCCGAAATGCTAGATCCAGGTCACGCCTGTGCGGTGGGTGAAGAGATTGACGGTGACCGCAAGCTTGATTCGTGGATAAAATCGTGCGTACCATGGAACTGGAAGGCCTCAAAGATCATCATTGTCACTCATCATGAAGAGTAATATTTCTGTTTTTCAATTCTGTTTGCATGAAAGCCATACGTTTTGCCCGAAACGTAATGGTCCATTGTAAGGGCCACCTCATGTGTTTCATTTTGCAACATTTTGCATCATTAATAAATGGATGTTTTGTATTAAAAGCGGTGTTCCCTGTTTTTCATTTATTTTTGCAGTTTTAAAAAAATCAAAATGGCAATGTTTGTTTTCATTTTCCTTCCCTTCGATCTGTCTCGTTCCGACCTCAAAAGCAATGCATGAATCAATATTCATGTAGATGCAGTCATTCTCCTGATCTCATTGATAACAATTTTGTTACACCCTGTATGACTTCGACAATCCGATCTATCATGCCGAAGAAGAAGGCGAAGAAGATTGTGAACTGCCGGAAGAATTAGCCAGTTTGTTGAAACAAGAGGAGAAGGTGATTCAGCCGCACGAGGAGCGAGTTGAGATTGTCAATTCAGGCACCGAGAAGGTCAGGAAGGAAGTAATGGTTGGGGCCGCCTTGGAGGCGAGTGTCAAGAGTGGAGGTGATGCCATTCGGTCTCAAGAGCCGGTGCCACGTATCAAAGGGCTATGGTGACTTTGTTTCATAATATGATTCATCATGAAATTGAATGTTATATTGATGACATGATAGCAAAGTCCCAGACAGAAGAGGGGCATCTGGCAGATCTGGCCAAGTTGTTTGACCGGTTGAGACAATTCAAACTGAGGTTGAATTCGAATAAGTGCACTTTTAGAGTGCGGTCCGGTAAGTTGGTGGGGTTTATTGTAAGCGAAAGAGGAATCGAGGTTGATCCTGCTAAAAAAAAAAGCAATACAAGAAATGCCTGAACCGAGAACAGAAAAAGAGGTTCGTGGTTTCTTAGGTAGATTGAACTACATTTCATGGTTCATATCTCATCTAACAGCCACGTGTGAATCCATGTTCAAGCTGTTAAGAAGAGATCAAACGGTCAGGTGGAATGATGATTGCCAAGTGGCATTCGGAAAAAATAAAAGAATATTTGCAGGAACCTCCGATTCTGATGCCTCCCTGTGGAGGGACGACCATTAGCCATGTACTTGACAGTCCTCGAGGGGTCTATGGGGTGTGTACTGGGGCAGCATGACGAGTCTGGTCGAAAAGAGCATGCAATTTACCTTAGCAAAAAAGTTTACCGACTGTGAAACAATATATTCATTGCTCGAGAAAACTTGTTGTACTTTGGCATAGGCTGCTCGCCGACGGAGACAGTATATACTGATTCATGCCACTTTGTGGATTTCCAGGATGGATCCGATCAAGTACATGTTTGAAAAACCAGCATTGACCGGACGGGTTGCGAAATGGCAAATGATTTGGACTGAATACGATAGTCAGTATACCTCTCAGGAAGCAATCAAGGGGAGTGTATTGTTTGATTACCTCGCCTAGCAACCCATTCAGGATTATCAACCAATGAAGTTTGAATTCCCTGATGAGGACATCGAGGTTCTCAAATCGAAAGATTATGAGGAACCGATCCTGAAGGAGGGGCCTGACCCTGAATCCGAACGGATTTTGATGTTTGATGGGGCCGTTAACGTGAATGGTGTAGTTGGTACCGTTTTGGTTACGCCGAAAGGATCCCACATTCCTTTTGTTGCCCGGATAACATTTGAATGCACCAACAATGGTGGCTGAGTATGAAGCTTGTATCCTGGGTATCGATTTTCGGTGCGTACGTCTACTGGGGCAACGCCGTTCTCGCTCGTGTATGGGATAGAAGTGGTATTACCTATTGAGGTCCAGATCCCATCGTGGAGAGTCCTGATGGATGAAAGTTGGAAAAGGATGAGTGGGTAAGGACTCGGTATGAAAAGTTGATCCTGATCGAGGGAAAAAGGCTGGCAGTTATTTGTCGTGGGCAGTTGTACCCAGTGAACGAAACGTGCTTTTGACCGCGAGGTGCAACCTCGTAGGTATCATGTGGAAGATACGGGGTTGAAAAGGATCCTTCCTCCTCAGAACGATCTTTGGGGCAAGTGGACACCCAATTTTGAATGCCCATTCGTGGTCAAAAAGGTTTTCTCTAGCGGAACCTTGTTGCTGACAACCATGGATGGTGAAGATTTTCCATCCCCTGTGAATGCGGACGCAGTTAAAAAATACTTCGTGTAAGAGACCCGCTGGACGAAAAGAATAAAATAGTCCAGGCAAAAAAGGGCATCCCGGCGAACCAAGAAAAAAAAATGAAAAAGGTTCGGGCAAAAATTAGGGATAAGAAAGAACTGTACACCCGGCAAGTCAAAAACCCCACAAGGGCGGCTTGGGCAAAAAAGGGTATCCCGGTGGACTGAAAACCCGAAAGGGCGGTCCAGGAAAAAGAGGGATTGAAACGAACAACTGCGTCCAGCATGATCGTTTGTGTTTTGGTTAAGACACCTGGATAACCCCGGCAGAGATTGGTCGGAAGCGCCTTGTTCGGAAGGCAGAAAGTGCGGAGAGTCTTGAGGACATATGGGGTGTAACCGAGTTGGAACTCGATGAGATCACGGTTTCACATTGCCATTAGGATAGATTTTTCCTTTTGTGCGCAATTACCTCTTTTCAGGGATTGCTTCCTGTGTTTTGCTCAGTCACGAGCCTCCTTTTTCAGTCAATAAAATGCATGTTCAGTCAAATAATTTTGTTTTTGTTTTCATTACCGCTTTGATTGTAAAAACATTTGTTTCTTTTGATAAAGAATCTTTGCATTTTGAGACATAGGGGTCCCTTCCAATGCATGTTCATAAGATTGAAAACTTGAAATCTTATTCGGAAGTTTGATTGACCTAGGTGTTGAAATGTTGGCACGCCTGGGGCACATTTTTATCTAACGATCTCTTTTGCAGGTGCTGTTAGATATTTCACTCACTTGCAGGTTGTGATGTGAAGCGTTTTGACAAGAGATCCCCGCAGAGTCCAATCAGGGACGAGGGATAGAATAACGGTGAAAGGACGGCGAAAGAATGACGACGATCCTAGAGGGTAATCAAGAAGACTCTTCAAAGTCTGAAGAATAGAGAGTTGGCCCGGATCTGAGGAGATCGTTTGTCTCGAAGTGGAAAAAAGCCGAGAATGCAAGGCGATGAATCAGAAGAGACCAGATGAGTCTGGGAGCTCTCAAAAGTGGAAAGCCAACACTGTGGTGGGATGGTGAACACCAGTGTTCGACGAGTCGACGGGCGGTCCGTGTCAAGTAGGTCGTATCTCCCCAGCGGGTTCGAGGTCGTTATCTCCCCAGCGGATTCGAGATCAGTGTTTCCTCAGCAGCCAAGTCTGGAGTCTGCTGTAATCCCCAGCAACGGCGCCAGGGTTGAGAATGTAATCCCCAGCAAGTCTGAGGTTGTTGTTTTCCCTAGCAAGGTCAAGATAGTTATCTCCCCTAGCAGGGTTGAGAGTGTTTTTCCCCAGCAGGTCTGGAGTTTGCTATAATCCCCAGCAGGGTTGAGTATGTTTGTTCCCTCACCAGCCAGTCCGAAGGTTGCTGTTTCCCCAGCGGAGGTGGGCGTTGTTTGTTTTCCCCCAGCGAAGTCCCCAAGCGGATCGAGTTCAGCGGAGGTCGTCCCCAATGAGGATTATCCGTTCCCCAACAGCAGTGCTATTCCCCAGCATGGTGGAGACTGGAGTGATATTGAGTTCCTCAGCAGAGTTCCTCGAGCTCCCCAATAGAGTCCCCGGAGGGGGATATATTTTTTATGCATTCATCATTTAGAAAAGCATAACATATTGCATCATTAATTGCGTAGCATTTCCATGGTTATGGAGCATTACGCTGTAAAATTCTTGCATCAGCATTGCAAGCATAAGCTAGTCCCCAACCGTGGTTACCATCCGAGAATGGGTTTAGCTGGTCGGTGATGTTATTCTGAGGAGTTTAGCATCGCGACGTTGGGTCATCTGGGTCGATTTTAGAATTGGTTTCCCCAGCATGGTGGAGAGGTTGGTGTTTTCCCAACAAGTGACTCCCTAGTTGAGTGGGTTTCTCTGCCGTCTCGAGAATGACAGATCAGCAAGCATCCCCAGCAGTGCTACTCCCCACAGAGTTGGGCGATCGAATCAGGAATTATATGCTGAGCCAAGTGATCACTTGCTTTCCCAGCAGGAGTTTTCCTCCCCTTGCATCTTGCAGGCTTGAATCAATAATCCCCAGTAGAGGCGGATCATCTGTTCAACATCTGTATGGCACATTTGCAGCAGTTGCTCTTGGTATCATTCAGAACCAGTAATCCCCAGAGAGGTTTATTTCCTCACCCGTCCGTGAAAGGAAAGTTTGACTCCCTAGTGTAGTCCCCGGCAAGCGTCTGCCTCGTTTGGACATGTGTAGGTGTCATCCTTGTGATACCGGTAAGTGTCGTGTTGATCCCCGTGTGGGTCCTTTCTTTTGGTGTCAGTAGACATCATCTTTCGATGTCCGTAGCATCGAGTCTCTTCCCATTCGTCTGTTGACGCCTGGTCGTGGTTTCTCTTCCCAGTCATTGGTAAATGTCTGGTCGTTCTTTTTTGGGTGTCGGTAAACATCATCTTTCGATGTCGGTAAACGTCGAGTTCCTTCCCAGTCATCGGTAAATGTCTGGTCATTCCTTTTTTGGTGTCAGTAAACATCATCGTTCGATGTCGGTAAATGTCGAGTTCCTTCCCAGTCATCGGTAAATGTCTGGTCGTTCTTTTTTTGGTGTCGGTAAACATCATCTTTCGATGTCGGTAAACGTCGAGTTCCTTCCCAGTCATCGGTAAATGTCTGGTCGTTCCTTTTTTGGTGTCGGTAAACATCATCTTTCGATGTCGGCAAACGTCGAGTTCCTTCCCAGTCATCGGTAAATGTCTGGTCGTTCCTTTTTTGGTGTCGGTAAACATCATCTTTCGATATCGGTAAACGTCGATTTCCTTCCCAGTCCTCGGTAAATGTCTGGTCGTTCTTTTCTTGGTGTCGGTAAACATCATCTTTCGATGTCGGTAAACGTCGAGTTCCTTCCCAGTCATCGGTAAATGTCTGCTCGTACTTTTTTTGATGTCGGTAAACATCATCTTTCGATGTCGGTAAACGTCGAGTTCCTTCCCAGTCATCGGTAAATGTCTGGTCGTACATCTTTTGATGTCGGTAAACATCATCTTTCGATGTCGGTAAACGTCGAGTTCCTTCCCAGTCATCGGTAAATGTCTGGTTGTGCTTTTTTGATGTCGGTAAACATCATATTTCGATGTCGGTAAACATCGAGTCCTTCCCATTCATCCTTTGATATCTGGTCGTGGTTTCTCTTTCCCATTCATCCGTTGATGTCTGGTCGTGGTTTCTCTTTCCCATTCGTTCGTTGACGTCTGGTCGTGGTTTCTTTTCCCATTCATCTGTTGATGTCTGGTCGTGGTTCCTTTCTTCGATAAATATCAAAATCCCCAGTGGAAGCCGCCATTGGTGAATAGCCTCGTTTCTTTGATCCATCCCCCGCAGAGTGCAAATTCCAGATTCTTTTGGTATTCAATCCCTATGTACCTTGAAAGTCTGACAGTCGTTGCTCTCATCCGTTCAGGTTCTCAGTTGATTGAATAAGGGAAGTTGTAGCACCTCAAATTTGCACCCCTCATTCATGCATACATTTCATTTTTTAGGACATTTATCATTACATATTGCATTGCATCTTATCAACAAGAACTGGCATCAAGAGAATTCATCTGTGTAAAGAGAGCAAGTTTTTTTTTCTTGAGATAAAGGCCACATGATTATTTTGAAGAGCTTATATGAATCAAGGTTCATTTTGAAGCAACTTTGCCAAGTGCTAGAGGCTCAAAGTCATCAGTGCATTACCAAGTCATCTGGGGCCCATAAAAGTCAACTGAAAGTCAAATGAGGGCTCTGAGGTGGAGAAATGGTTTGAGACACTACATTCATGTCCAAAAGAGGTTTATTCATCATGTCAAACATCTATCTTGAAGCTTTTGAAGCCAGATCAAAAGTTTCCAAAAATGGAAAGTGACCTGTAATTTCAAGTTTCCAAAAATGGCAAGTTTTTAGACCACTTTCAACTTGACTTTCCAACATCAAATATGCTTCAAATGAAATTTTGGTCAACATGAAAGTTGAAGATCTTTCTCTCCCATTTCCAAAAAGTCCAAGATCATGAGTATCTGATGAATGGTTGAGGAGTTATGAGCAAATGATCACCAAGTGTGCATGAAACTTCAAAGTGCCATAACTTTTGGTTCAAAACTCCAATTTGAGTCCCTCTTTTTGCATTATGCTCCTTATGATTCACATTTTCCAAATCCATCATTGTATTGCATGAAATAATGTCACATGATCATTTGGCCATGCATGTGCTTTTTGGAGGGAAAATGAAGAATTTGAATTTGGTTGATCATATGAGTTTAATTCCAATCCTATCATGTTCATAAGCTCATTTTAAGTGTAATTGGACCATGCATGCTACTGTTCACATGGGATTGGGCCATGCATAAGGTGAATTTTGCAATTTGGTCATACACCTCATTTTGCATTAAACTTTCATTAGCCATTGCAAATTATCATTAGCAGAGTAATTAGCATGTGGTATAAAGGCTTAATCATAACAGAATTGTTCATTCTAACAAGTTCTAGATCTAGATTCTTCTTTTCCCTCCATTTTTTGCTCTCATCTCAAACTTGAAAATTCTTCACACAACACCTGAATTTTCTTACATAATCGTGTTCCTTGAGTGTCATTTGGTAGGGATCAAGCATTGATTTGAAGAATTCCATCAGGAATCAAGCAAGTTGAGTTCATGGATATGAACATGGAGATTTGAAGTTCAGCTAGATCCAAGCCAATTCAAGAGCCAATTCGTGTACAGAGCTTCACCACAAGGTTCATAGAAGAGATCTGGACATTCTTGGAGCTTGAACACAAGGAATCAACTCACTGTTCTTCAAGAGGTTGGAAATTCGATCACCTTAATTCTTCATTTTATTGCCATAATTGTGTAGAGCTTTGAACACTGAGAATTCTGATGTAAATTTCATTGAATTTGGTGAAGAATTGCATGAGTTATGATGAATTGAAGTTTTAATGTTCATAGATATTTTCATTCGATCCAATTAATCCATGAAGAATTAGGACTAATAAATGTTGGATTCATGATCTACATGCAATGGCGTTTTGATCCATATATAGCATGCTCATTTCTGGAATTTTTGTTGAATTTGCTCCGCCGGTTCCTATGAAGAAGACGGTGGAAACCACCGTGTTCCACCGTCTGTGAACAGTACATCCACCGTCTGGTTTTTTGTACTTAGGGCTTACTATAGCGCGCCCTGAACCTTGTATCCCCATTCAATTCCCAGCGAATGCATGTTAATTTCCACATTATTTCCTTCATTAAACCAAAACGACTGCGTTTCATCTCCAAACGCGCTCTAAACTCGTACACGGTTCGATCCTTGGCAATTGGCAAATTGTGATTTATTTTCCTGAGCGCCTCTATTTTCTGCATACAGGGTTCGAGTCCTTCATGTAGCATCTTTCCAATTTCATTTTCAATTAACATTTTCCAATTGATTCAACATTATTTCATTTTTTGTTCATTAATTCAAAAAATCATAACAAATATAATATTGATCCAAATTGAATGAAATGTTTTCCTACATGTTCATCTTGATGTCTATTATTTTGTGGCATTTATTTCATAATTTTTGCATTGCTGGAAATTTGAAATATGCTTGATTGTTTGAATATGATGCAAAATGTGACATGTTGTACCAATTCTTTCGTGAAATGCTCAATAATTGTCCAATTGCCATGAAATTTAATATGCTGATTCCCAACATGTTGCATGATTTGTGAGATTTTGTTTGGCATTTTTAGCATTTTCCATCTCTATTTTAGGCACATGGATGTATGGTGTGACAATGTGTGTCACACAATTTGATGTTGATCTTGTTCATTTTCATTGACATGTCAATTGATCTTTTCTGATTCCAATCTTTTGCATGATGCTTGTGTTTAACATGTTGTGTGCACATAAAAAATTTCATGATTGTTTGATTCATTTCTGTTTTAATATGGAATTTTCATTCTTGATGACCAATTGTGTGCTTTGTAATTGCCTTTGCCTTAGCATGATCACTAGATGGATTGGCCTTAGGATTTGAGTCTGATGCCTTTGCCTTTGTAATTGCCTCATTCTGGATCCCCACGTTTTCATTGATTGAAGCTCACCCAGGCCTAGGTTAAGAGCTATGAGGTTCAACCCTCATCACCTTTCATCTGCTCACCCTGACGGTCAATGTCAGTGATTAAGAGCCTTAGATACCCTTCTAGTTAGCTTGTTTGTCGAGGTTGATATGACCCCTTGACTAAAGCCTAGCTTGTTTGTCGAGGTTGATATGACCCCTTGATTAAAGCCTTACCCTTGATGTTTGAGCCCCTTGTTGGTGTGTTTACTTCATGCTGTATGTGTTTGTGTGGTGTGATTGTATCCCCATAGGTTTGCTAGACTTTGCATAGTCTCTCGTTTGCATGTCAATTAAGGTAGCACGGTTCCTTCGTCTAGGATTTCCTTTCATGCGTAAGCTTTCCTAAAACACAAACAAACATTATCTTCCCTTAAGGACACGTTAACTCCTTCTACTACAGGTGACTAAGTCTCCAAAGGTCGAGCATCCGGTAGATTGCGTAGTGACGTTGTTCACCTAAAAAACACAAAACAAACAGAAATAGTTTAGCCGAACTATGGCAACTCTGATTCTCATGTCCAGATGAGATACGTAGGCACGAGATGCGATGTCTTATCGAGTTTGACTGACGACTAACTTTATCCTTGCTGGTTTTCTCCCTTGTTGCGATTCTTTTCTCTCACCCTCATTGCGATCGAGACCTTCCTTTTCTCTTGCCCTAGTTGCAATCGAGACCCCTTTTCGTGTTTGTTTGTTCGGAGTCTGATGTAAGTCCAGCTATTGGCATTCGGTTTCCCGTTTGTTTCTTGTTTGCTCGGAGTCTGACATAAGTCCATTTATTGGCAGTCTGTTTCCTGTTTGCGTTTGTTTGTTCGAAGTTGGATGTAAGCCCATTAATTGGCCTTCCTTTTCCTGTTGTGCGTTTTGTTTGACGTCTCAGCGTCTCTTTTCAGCGTTTTGTTTCGGCGTGCATTAGCCGAGCTACGAGTGCTCTGATTCTTACTCTGGTTAGAGAAGGTACGTATGCATAGGATGCGAGGTCCTAGCGAGCACGTTTCCCATTTCCCCGAACTACGTCGACTCTGATGTTTGTTTCTAACAAACTACGTAGGCGCAGGATGCGACATCCTGCCGAGTCCGCTTTCTCCGTCTTCCTTCATCTGTGTTTTCCAGTGCGTGCAGTTTTTGAGCAGTTATTTAGCAACCTTATTATATTCTTTTGAGCGTGGATCCCGTCGAGTACGACGGACGTGAGGGGTGCTAATACCTTCCCCTTGCGTAATCGACTCCCGATCCTAGCAATCTCTGGTCGTAAGACCATTCCTTTCCCTTTTTCAGGTTTACTTCGAGCGTTTCCTTTCCCTCCTTTGGGATAAATAACGCACGGTGGCGGCTCTGTGTCTTTTCCCACCGGTTGTTTTTCGCGAATGCGACACTAGGGATAGGAATAAATGTCTTACCTTGTCAAGAATCTTACCATATTTGGGAGAGCACTGAAGACATCCTCAGTATCCCCTCATCATTGTGAATGTTCACTTTGTTTAAAAACAAATTATGAAAGATTTAGTTAAAACAATGATATTTTTCAATTAAAACATGCAAAACATTTGTTGAAATGGAAACAAATAAGAGTGCAAATAATTGGATAAAGGCTCAAATTTATTTGATGGAATGATAGTCTGCAAATGGCAAGACTCCATAGATTTTTTTCAAATTTAAAATTGGTGATGTATACTGAAAAAGGGCTACATTGAACATAATGACCATTTCTCCACCAATTGGGAATCCGATGTATTTGGAGCTTTGGTTGATGATGAATGAGCGAGAACCCCTGACGGATGACAGTTGGAGGACAAAGTCTTGTCAAGATGCAGTTACCTGCCAAAATCCCTATTTTTTGCCTAGATTGCCCCAGGGTGTAGTACTCAATCTAGCGGGATACATATATTCATTTTTTTTATATGTCTCTAATTTTTGCCTGGATCGCCCTTTCGGGTTTTCAATCCATCGAGACGCTCATTTTTGCCTAAGCCGCCCTTTCGGGTTTTTAACTTAGCGAGCTATTCTGTTTTTATTCATTCAGGCGAAGTATTTCTTGGTTGCATCTGAATTCACAGGACTAGTGAAATCCCCCCCATCCATAGTTGTAAGTATCAAAGCACCGCCTGAAAAGGCTCTCTTAACAACATATGGAACTTCATAGTTTGGAGTCCACTTGCCCCTGGAATCGGGCGCGAAAGACAAGACTTTCTTGAGCACGAGGTCACCTTCTCAGAACACACGAGGCTTGACGTTCTTATCAAAGGCTTTCTTCATTCTTTGCTGATATAACTGTCCATGGCCCATGGCAGTCAATCTCTTTTCTTCTATCAAATTCAACTGATCATAATGACTCTGAACCCATTCAGCATCAGTCAACTTGACTTCCATCAAGACTCTTATTGACGGAATCTCCACCTCTACTGGGAGCACAGCCTCCATGCCATAAACGAGAGAGAAGGGGGTTGCCCCTGTTGAAGTGCGGACAGATGTACGATATCCATGTAAAGCAAATGGCAGCATCTCATGCCAATCTTTATACGTGACAACCATCTTCTGTATAATTCTCTTAATATTCTTATTAGCAGCTTCAACAACCCCATTCATCTTGGGTCTGTAAGGAGAAGAATTATGATGTGCTATCTTGAACTCGCTACACAGCTCTTTCATCATTTTGTTGTTTAATTTAGATCCATTATCAGTAATGATCTTATCTGGCACACCATATCGGCATATGAGCTGATTCTTGATAAACTTCACAACCACCTGCCTGGTCACATTTGCGTATGATGCCGCTTCAACCCACCTAGTGAAGTAATCAATTGCTACGAGAATAAATCTGTGTCCATTGGACGCTTTCGGCTCTTTCATGCCAATCATGTCGATTCCCCACATGGAGAAGGGCCATGGTGACGAAATCACATTCAGAAGTGTCGGAGGAATATGAATCTTATCCGCATAAATCTGACACTTATGGCATTTCTTCACATATTTGCAACAGTCAGACTCCATTGTCAGCCAATAGTAGCCTGCTCTCAACATCTTTCTAGCCATGGCATGTCCATTGGAATGAGTACCAAATGAACCCTCATGGACCTCAGTCATCAACAGGTCTACTTCGTGTCTATCCACGCATCTGAGCAGCACCATGTCAAAATTTCTCTTATAAAGCACATCGCCATTGAGGTAGAAACTTCCTGATAATCTCCTCAGAGTTTTCTTATCTTTCACAGATGCCCCAGGTGGGTAAATCTGGCTCTGAAGGAAACACTTGATATCAGAATACCACAGCTTATCATCTTTCACTTCCTCAATTGAAAATACATGAGCTGGTCTATCCAAGCGCATCACAATGATATTGGGAACTTCATTCCAAAGTCTGACCACAATCATTGAAGCAAGTGTAACGAGAGCGTCTGCCATCCGATTTCATCTCGAGGAATATGATGGAAGTCAACCTTAGTAAAGAATTTTGAAATCCTCCTCGCATAATCCCTATATGGAATGAGGCCAGGCTGATTCGTTTCCCACTCACCCTTAATCTGATTAACAACGAGGGTCGAATCACCATAAGCATCGAGATGTTTGATCCTAAGATCAATACATTCTTCCAATCCCATAATACAAGCTTCATACTCAGCCATATTATTCGTGCATTTGAAAGTTAACCTTGCTGTAAAAGGAAAATGTGTGCCCTGAGGAGTAATAATCACTGCCCCAATACCATTTCCATATTGATTTACAGCGCCATCAAACACCATGCTCCATCGGGAACCAGGCTCTGGCCCTTCGTCGAGCGTAGGCTCATCGCAATCTTTCATTTTCAAATACAGAATCTCCTCATCTGGGAAGTCATACTGAACGGACTGATAATCCTCAATCGGCTGATGTGCCAAGTGGTCAGCCAAGATACTTCCTTTAATAGCCTTCTGAGCTCGATACTCAATATCATACTCAGATAATAACATCTGCCAACGGGAAATCCTCCCTGTTAAAGCAGGATTCTCGAAGATATACTTGATTGGATCCATTTTGGATATCAACCAAGTCGTATGATTTATCATATACTGACGTAAGCGCTTAGCAGCCCAAGCCAAAGCACAGCATGTTTTCTCAAGCATTGAGTATCGAGACTCACAATCAGTAAACTTCTTACTTAAATAGTAAATAGCATACTCTTTCTTTCCTGATTCGTCCTGCTGACCAAGGACACAACCCATTGAGTCTTCAAGAACAGTCAGATACATGATCAATGGTCTCCCTTCCACAGGCGGAGACAGAATCGGAGGCTCAGACAAATACTCTTTAATACTATCAAAAGCTTTCTGGCAATCCTCGGTCCAATCATGGGACTGATCTTTCCGGAGGAGCTTGAATATCGGTGCACATGTGGCAGTCATGTGGGATATGAATCTGGAAATGTAATTCAAGTGGCCAAGAAAACCTCGGACTTGCTTCTCAGTTTTGGGCGCAGGCATCTCTTGTATCGCTTTGACCTTTGCAGGATCAACCTCGATACCTCTTTCACTAACGACAAAGCCCAATAGCTTGCCGGAACGGACTTCAAATGTACACTTGTTGGGATTCAGACGAAGCTTGTACTTTCTCAAACGCTGAAAAAGTTTCAACAGGTGTTCTACATGTTCAACTTCCATTCTTGACTTTGCAATCATATCATCAACATATACCTCGATCTCCTTATGCATCATATCATGAAACAAGGTAGTCATAGCTCGTTGATACGTGGCTCCGGCGTTCTTCAAACCGAAGGGCATTACTCGATAACAAAATGTTCCCCAAGGTGTGATGAATGTTGTCTTCTCCATATCCTCGGGTGCCATTTTAATCTGATTATATCCGGAAAATCCGTCCATAAATGAGAAGATATTGAATTTAGCTGTATTATCTACCAACATATCAATATGTGGTAGTGGAAAATCATCTTTCGGACTAGCTTTATTCAAGTCTCTATGGTCCACACACATCTGGACTTTTCCATCTTTCTTAGGCACGGGCACAATATTGGCCACCCATTGAGGATATGTAGAAGTCACCAGAAACCCCGCATCAATTTGCTTCTGAACTTCCTCCTTGATCTTCACTGCCATATCGGGATGAGTTCTTCTGAGCTTTTGCTTCACAGGCACACACTCAGGCTTCAAAGGTAGGAAATGTTGCACGATATCAGTATCTAGACTAGGCATGTCTTCATATGACCAAGCGAAGACGTCAACATATTCTCGTAGCAATTCAATTAACCCTTTCTTAACAGACTCTTCCAGGAGTGCCCCAATCTTTACTTCTCGCACACAATCTTCAGACCCCAAATTGACTGTTTCCAAATTCTCAAGGTGCGGCTGAATGACTTTCTCTTCATGCTCAAGTAGACGGGTAATCTCGTCAGGAATCTCTTCAACATCATCTTCTTCCGCCTCAAATACAGGGAATTCAAAGTTGGGAGATGGTGTTGGATCATTATGTTCAATGGGTTTGATCAACCTGCATAATGATTTTGGATATAAAAGCAGCTTTAGAACTCAAAACAAGGCAAATCATTATGCAGATGAAAAGATTGGTTTTATTCTTATCTTTAGGGTTTTATGTGATCACCAATTTCATGCAAAAAGCAAAAAGGGGAAATAATTGGAAAAACAAACATTTAACATGAATTTATTGAATGAAAATATCATTGCATTTATGCGCCAACAATGTCACCACTCCTCCTTTTGGCATGGGAGAAGGGTTTTTTAAACATAATGAACATTACTTTGACTTATGGATAACTGTTGGAATATCCACAGCGACCCAATTATTGCAGATCCCTCCAGGGATAATGAAATTGTCAGAATCCTCTTCGTCCTCTTCCAAAATGGCAGCAGCATCTTCGCCTTGACTGGTGTGGATAAATCCACCACTCTTGAACAAACCTTGCTTGTGGAAGACCCCAGAGGAATAGCCTATACCATCCCGTGACTTGTTGTCTTCCAACTTGATCATTTGCCCCAATCCAGCAGTTGCACCATGCTCAATGGCCAACTTTGCATCTTTGTAGGAAGCAAATGAGGGAGTTCTCTTCTCAACAGGCTCAGTAATAGATAAAGCTTGGAAGGGAGTTCCAACTTCATCCTCAACATCTATATATGAGAAGGAAGACAAATGGCTAACCAGGAGAGCCTTTTCTCCCCCTACCACCACCAGCTTCTTATTCCTTACAAATTTCAATTTCTGGTGTAGGGTGGATGTCACGGCGCCAGCCTCGTGAATCCATGGTCTGCCTAAGAGACAGCTATACGATGGGTGAATGTCCATAACCTGGAAGGTAATCTGGAAATTACTTGGTCCGATTTTGACTAGGAGATCAACCTCACCAATCACAGTTTTGCGAGACCCATCGAAAGCCTTCACAATTACTCCACTCTGCCTCATGGGAGGCCCCTGATATGACAACTTCGTAAGGGTGGATTTTGGCAATACATTTAATGATGACCCAGTGTCCACCAACAAATTGGACATGGCGTCATCTTTGCAGCTCATAGATATATGTAATGCCAAGTTGTGGTCTTTTCCCTCCTCGGGGAGATCAGAGTCACAAAAACTCAGGTTGTTACAAGCGGTGATGTTTGCAACAATGCTATCAAACTGCTCTAGCGTGACATCGTGATCTACGTACGCCACATCCAACACCTTCTGCAGAGCTTCTCGGTGTGGTTCTGAATTCAAAAGTAGTGATAACACAGATATTTTGGATGGCGTTTGTAGAAGCTGGTCTACAAAGTTGTACTCGCTTCTCTTGATGAGCCTCAGCATCTCATCACAATCTTCTTTCGTATTGCCACTCGGGCCAACAGAAGCAGGATTTCTCAACGTAGAGGAGGGCTTAGCAACAAGTGCTGGATTCGGAGTGCTCACAGCATTCCTAATCGGGCGTTTAACAAAATCAGTATCGATACTTCCTCGAGCATCAGCTTGAGGCTTCAACGGGGCTGAAAACACACGACCGCTATGGGTCAAACCGCTAACATCAGCAATGTTTACGACAGATGAAGAGGGAAGAGACACCTCTTCTCCTTTTTCCACTGCTACAGCATTGTAGCGATAAGGAACCGCCTTCTCGGAGGAGTACGGTACAGGTCCGGCTGGCTTGATAGTCAGAGCTGGAGAAACCTTCTGCTTGCTACCATCATACTTGATGGCAACAGGCTCAGGTATCCGGAATACTGGAGAAATTACATTGACTTCGGGAGCATCTTCGTCAACATTTCTTTTCTGAAGGATCTCAATTACTCCTTCGTCCAACATCTCTTGAACATCTCGGCACACCTGGCGACACCCTCTCCGATTGATAGAACAGACTCGACATCTATCATGGTCATGTTCATAATGACTATAGTCATACAGCAAGCGATGCAACTCAACCAGCGATTGTCGGATATGGCTGACATATTTAACTTTGTACTTGCCAGGACAGCCCTGGACCATATTAACTGACTTCCCATGCTCGAGCAATGGGTTCTTCTTCACATTCGGACCTACGTCCTCGAAAAACAAAATCCCACTTCTCACAAGGTCTTGCACCTTGGTCTTCAAGGGATAACAATTCTCCACATCGTGTCTGGGAGCACCGGAATGATTTACACAATGAAGCTCAGGCTTGTACCACCACTGGGGGTTAGCAGGTACAACGGGAGGGTCTCGCGGAGTGATTAACTTTCTATCAATTAGCGATGGATAGAGTTCAGCATAAGTCATCGGAATTGGATCAAAGGTGACCCTCTTCCTCTCGTAGCTGGTGCTGGAATTGTTGTTGTTATTTCGAGGCTGGTAGGCCTGCTGTTGTGGACGCTGTTGTTGTTGCTGATATTGCTGAGTTTGCGGTTGCTGATAATGTTGAGCTTCCCTGAAAACTGGTGCTATATGAGCCACCTGATGCTGATTATTGACTGGGCGAGCAATCTTCCTCTTCACAGAGGGTCTTCCTTTGACATGGGCAGACACAACGTGTGCCTCTCCCTCCTTCTTCTTCGTAAAGCTTCCATATCTCTTTGTTGAAGATCCTTCATCTCGAGTTAAGCGTCCTTCTCGGATCCCCTCTTCCAATCTCATCCCCATATTCACCATCTCGGTGAAGTCTGAGGGAGCATTGGCTATCATTCTCTCGTAATAGAACGAGCTCAAGGTCTTCAAGAAGATCGTGGTCATCTCTTTCTCCTCTAAGGGTGGCACTATCTGAGCTGCCAATTCGCGTCATCTCTGGGCGTAATCTTTGAAGGTCTCTTTCTCTTTCTGGGACATCGCTCTCAATTGGTCCCTATCCAGAGCCATATCCACATTATATTTATATTGCTTGACGAAGGCCTCGCCAAGATCGTTGAAAGATCGGATGTTCGAACTCTCCAAACCCATGTACCACCGGAGAGCGGCGTCGGACAGACTGTCCTGGAAATAGTGGATACGCAGTTGATCATTATCAGTTTGTGTTGATATCTTGCGAGCATACATCACAAGATGGCTGAGTGGGCATGTGTTTCCCTTATACTTCTCAAAGTCAGGCACTTTGAATTTGATAGGGATCTTCACGTTGGGCACAAGGCACAACTCAGCAGCACTCTTACCAAAAAGGTCCTTCCCCCTCAACGTCTTCAGCTCCTTGCGAAGCTCAAGGAATTGGTCCTTCATATCATCCATCTTCTCATAAACGTCTGGGCCCTCAGATGGCTCAGAATGATTGATGGTATCTTCGACCCTTGGTAGCATGTGCACAACGAGAGGTGGCACTGAAAGGACCGGGCTAGATGCCGGCAGAGAAGCAAGAGTAGGAGCAAAACCTTCTGGTGCAAAGTTGGCGGGTATTCCCCAAGGGAACCCGGCTGGCATGGATGGTGCAAAGTGAGCAGTTGCAGCAGGCACAATAGAAGCTACGATCTCAGAAATGACCGTCCTCTGGGGAGGAGTTGATGGCGTTGGAGAAGACTGGCTCTGAGCGGCCAAGAATGACTCCATCAGGGCAGTCAATCTGGCTACTTCCTCCTTCAGCTCGCGGTTCTCTTGTTCCAAATGATCCATCAGTCTCGAAGAATTGGCTCTGGTGTAGTACCGGTGAGTCAGCTTGTCTTCAAAATAAATGAAGAACACAGAGTTAGACCATAGGACAAGGAGCCTGGAGCAAAACCTGCTTATGCACATGATGCATGCAATGTTTGTGCATATGATTTATTTTTTATTTCAGAGGAACTTTAGAACTCTACTTGCAAATTTTGGGAAATATTACATTTTTATCACATATGGAAACATCTCATCAATAATATCTGGAAAATATATTTTCACACCAAAGGAGTACAACATTGGTAACCAAATACAAGAAAAAAAGGAAAATAATCATCCTATGGATCCCTAAAAACAATGATATAAAGCTCGGGATACAGGAAGATAAGATGCACGAAGCCTCTAACCTCCTCCTCATAGGCTGCCTCCATATCTGCCTTCTCCTTGGCGAGTCGATCGTACTTCCTCTTCCTGAACCTAGAAGACTGAGGAAGTAGAGAAGTCAATGCATCATCAAGATCATCGATAACCTGATGCTCGAGAAACTCAATCAAAGCATCCTTCTTCTTAATCTGCTGAAGCAACTCTTCTCGTTCACGGATCCAGGCACGTGAACGGTCTTCGTCTCTCAACTCCTTTACTCCTTGGTCAGGAAGGGTTGAAGGCCCAGCCATAACCAAAGGCGTGGGTCTTGGATACTCGTACTACACGAGATACTCAGAAGCTCTCCTTCTAACCCAAGCAGTGTAAGGCTCCAAAGCGACACAATTCTTAGGACCTAACTCATTCCTTCCTTTCCAATGAATGTCGCGCCAAACGCGGACCATCCTAGCCTTCAAGCCTTGGGGATCTTTACCCTCCTGAAAGAACACACCCTCTAACAGAATGTTATTGGGTTTATCCTTTAGGGGGAACCCAAGCTGACGACGTGCCAAAACAGGGTTGTAGTTAATTCTACCACATGTACCAAGAAGAGGTACATTGGAGAATTCACCACAAGAATCGATAATCTGCACACCATCATACACACGGTTGTACCAAGAGATATCATCATTAGTGAGAGACATAAGTCTCATGGACCACCATAGACATCCCTTGTTCTCCTTGAAAGCGACCGTCTGCGGTAAGTGAGAAATAAACCACTTATACAGCAGAGGCAAACAGCACACAATGGCACCACCACCCTTTGCATTCCTCATATGCGAAGAAATATAAGTGTCACCCAATAGAGTTGGAACGGGATTAAGAGTAGTGAAAATCCTAATAGCGTTCACATCTATAAACTTGTCGATGTTGGGGAATAACACTAACCCATAGATGAGAAGTACAAATATGGCTTCAAAGGCATCCTCACTCATGGCCTTCCCATACATAGTAGCTTGAGCAATGAGGAACTCAGAAGGGAGACCTTGAATTCCACCTTTGGTAGTCATATGAGTACTAACCAGAGATTCATCTATATGCAACATGTCAGCTATCTCTCGAGAAGTAGGAATACTTTCCAAGCCACTGAACGACAACTGGTCTAGAATGGGAATACCCACAAGATAGGCGTACTCCTCAAGTGTAGGCAAAAGTTGGAAATCCGGAAATGTGAAGCAACGGTATAAAGGATCATAAAACTACACCAATACACTCATCAATCCTTCATCAACCTGAGTAGTCAGAAGAGGAAGAAGCTTCCAAAAACGAGCCTTGAAACCCAAGGGATGTAATACATAGGATGTCAAATTCCTTAGTTCTTTCAAATCTGGTTGTCTGAAGCTGTACTTCTTTGCATTCCTTCGTTGTCTTTCTATGTCTGAAAATTTTGCAAATAGACCTCTTAAGTTCCTTGAAAATTTTCTTATTATTTTTTTTTGATGATATGAATGCAAATGGGTGCACGAATGCATGAATGCAATAATCACACTCAAGGATCAAGCAAAGCACACCAAACATAGGTCATGGGATGGATCACATTATCCTTAATACCAATCATCCATTTTGGTGGATTATGGTTTACACCTTATCAACACCCAAGTTCCATTGATATTAAGGATACATGAACGGATCAACCATGAATCAAGGGTTTGTTGCAAGTCACGAGCATGGAGTCTCGGTTTAGAACCACCCAAAGGGAGTGTACTAGGGTTCAACCTGCCAAACATGTTCTACAAGAGGTTCCCATAGTCATCATCCCATCTTTCGGATATTATCGGAGAAACGACTACTCGTATTCCAAAAAATATTCTCAAGAGAGACTCTTATGAGTGTAGTATCGCGTAACAATCGTATCAAATCTTACACTTGAACGACTTTCGCACTACATCCTAAGAAGAGGCCAAGATGGGCTTGGTAAACTAAGGTCCTTGGCTTCTAAGGTCTATATTGGAAAGAGTAATGTCTAACCACAACTACTTGTGTGACATTATTGATTCCAACATGACCTCCACCAAGTGAATGGACTTGCAAGTTAACTTGCTAAGGAATAACTCCACACAAGTCAACAAGACTATGTCGTTCTCCTATCCTAAGTGCACTCGAGTTCGGGTAAAGAACTCATCTGACAAAGATCACCAAGCATACAAGGAATTAATATTCAAGCAAATCAATCATTACATACAATACAGTAATCCCAAATTGCACAAAAATATGTCACAAAACAATATACAACATAATACAACACAATATGAAAAGTAGGCAAAACCCACTAGGCAAATCACTCCCCAGCAGAGACGCCACTTTTCTGTAGTGGGGTATTCGTTACCATTAGAGATATTGACTAAATCTAAGGTAAACCATATAAGTCGAGTCGCCACCGCACTTCTATTTATCCAAAGGAATGGTTAGAAAGCGAACAAAAACCTAAAAGTTTTATCGAATCAAAAACTAGTAAAAATGTCAGAGATCGGGGTAAGTGGGTTGGTTATGCAATGGGAAGGTTTTAAGCACCCAAAACATCCTAGGTACTCCTAGGGAGCCCTTTTCATACTTGTTGTAAGGTTGGTGTTTTGTGAAAATTTATTTGTGCAAACATGATTGAAGAGATGAGAAGAGAATATACAAGTTTATTTACATTTTTGTGTTTGGATGGATAAACCCATTTCATACGTACCATCTTTAAAATATTAGGATCAAAACCTCGTAGTTCGGGGTAAAAATCTCAAAATGAGTTGGTGAATTGATTGGTCCAAAAGCCTTAAGGTCTTTTGTTATCCAAGGGAGAAAACTCAACCTAAAACCACAAATCCACCATGTGAGGATAGCTTCAACATGCTAGTGAGGGGTTAACCCTATAATAAGCATGGAAGACTCATTGTCCATCACTAAGGATATAGGTGAGTATTACATCTACCTCAAGGATAACTCAAACCTAATAGCTAAAGGTTATGGAAAATTTGATTAAGAAAGTGGCCATTGAAACCACAAAAAGACATTTGAATGGGTTGTATTTACCAATGAAAAGTATGTACAAAACATGGTCAAAGTTGACTTAGAAGTTTAATTCAGAATAAGTGTTATGAAAAGAAAGTTTGAAAATCAAAAGCATAGGGCTTAGGTTTCTAATGTTGAAAACAAGTGTTAAATGTTTGCACAAAAGTTTTGGCTTGGGTTAGAATGGAGAGAAGAAGAAGAATGGCTAAGGTCCTAGGCATACAAGAGATAAGGGACAAGAAGCAAAACCACAAATGGAGTTCCTCTCTTGAGATCATATTGATGATCCAAGTAGCTCCCATCCTTTGGAATAAGCAAACACATAAGCATAAACTCAAGCAAACAACAATCAAATTAACTCTTAGAAGATCCCTCTCTCTTAGGATCTCAAGGCAATGGTTCCTCAATTTGGCTCAATGTTGGAATCCCTAGCACAAAAACACACACATCAAAAGGTTCTATTAACAAATCAAAGAATGGACAAGAGGGAGTTTAGAATATAGTCCTTTCAATGTTCATCTTCAAACTTTAAGCATTTTAAAGTCATGAGGCCTAGTTGCTCTTTGACATTTAAGCACTCTAAAGGCATGAGGCCTAGTTGCTCTTCAAACTCCACTAGCTTGGGTAGAGTCCTAAAGTCTAAGTCCATTTTGTCCAATTCTTTGCATTTGGTTCACAACAATCAGACAAACACAAACACAAAAGATATATACACAATTATTTGCTCAAGTGAGCAAAAGGCAAATGGCATTAACATAAACATGTGCTCCAATGAGCAAAAGGAAAAGCAAATGGATAATATGTACAAGAATGATAAATTGCATAAAGTAAAGAGCAAAAAGTAAATGTTAATGGTTAATAGTTAATCTTAGTAGTTAGCGTGCCATAAGGCAAATTTAGCGCTATGTTAAGCAATCATAATTGGACTTATGTAGAAGTCACAACTATCTGAGGCCGGTCAATAATAATGTAGGCAACAACACAAGTTAGAAGTCTTGATTAGTGAACCAAGTTCCAACAACTTGCCATGCCAAAAGAAAAAGAGAATTGATCTTGTATTGGTTTAAGCCTTTTGCATGATTTAGGAAACAACCTATCCTTAATGCAAAGCCATTCACTTGATCAATTGATCAAGATGAATTAAATTTGAATCAAGGAAGATTAAGTCTCCCCAATCAATGCTAATTTATCAACCTTCAACTCATTGATCAAAAAGAAAAGAAGAAGAAGAAGAAGAAGATGGATAATGAAAAGAAATAAGTGCATTAAATGAAATAGCATGTACCAATCAACAAGTGTTGACCAATGACATTGAGGTTCATGGTCAAACAATCAAAAACAAAAGTGAGATGAAGATTGGAAGTCAAGAAATGAACAAAATATTTTTGGCATTTTTAATATTTGAAAATAAACTTGAATTAAAATATTAAAGAAAGGTCAAACTTCAAAATCACCTCAAATCAACCTTAAAAGGTCCAAGTGATTTATCCTAAGTTCAACAAGGTCAAATAAAGTTTGACAAAAAATTTCAGAATTTTTAAAAGTCAGAAACTATTTTTAATCAATTAAAAATGAATAAAAATAACCTAATTGAACTAAAATCTCAAATAAATCTCAAATCAATTAATAAATTGATGAGAATATTTTTCATATTTTTTTAATATCAAAAACTATTTAAAATGAATTAAAAATAACCAGAAAAGAGAAAATTCACAAAAAATATCAAATGACAAGATAAAAAAAATTAAAAATCAGTTTTAGAAACTATAATTTAAATGGAGAAGAATGCAATTGGTCCCATATTTTTTGGAATTAAAATGAAGAAGTTATGAATTTTTTAAATTAAAGGAAATAAAAGAAATAAAATCAGAAATTAGAAAAAAGAGAAAAAACCAGGAGCGTTTGATCAAGCCTCATTAATTGACGTGGTTGATCAAACGCTCCATATGTGCGCGCTCATGGTGGTCTCCAGTCAAACGCGTCACACAAGGCATTATTAAAAGTCATAAGATCCAAAGGCTGAGATACAAACTGGAGATCAGATCCAAGGGCTCACAATTGATCTGGCAAAGAGACGGTGGTGTACACCACCGTCTTCTCCGGCGAGCTCCGGTGAGACACAAAAATTGCAGAAATGCAAATGTCCACCAAAATGGGCGATCTAGGTACCGTTCGAAAGAGGAAGTGATGTACATCACTCCTGTACCACTCACTTCCACTCTATATTCCTATAAATGGAGAAATCAGAGATGGAAGCATGATGGTGTTCATCATGAACTTGCTTGATTTCAAAAATTTAACACACAGCAATGATGCCTCTACAGAGAGGACTTCAGACAAAACAATATCCAGTTCAATAGGTCAAGGAATAAGGAGTTTCGAAGAAAAAACCAGTTGAATTAAACCTTTGAATTGTGAAGATCTGAGCTCCTTTTCTTGGTTCTTTTGGCAAAACAGAAGATCAATGGATCATATGATGAAGGTCTAGGAACTTTAGATCTAAAGATTCAACCAGATTCAGTTGAATTTTAGATCTGAAAAATTGAAGAAAATGTGAACTAGTTCCTTTAGGTGTGGCTGGGTTTTGATTTCTGCAGCATTTCAGATTGATTCAGGGTCATCTTGGAAGTGAGCAATGCCTTCTATTTATAGATGGAGCTGATGCAAAGCAAGGTGAATTTCGTGTGCATGAAAATTGAAGGCCTCCATGCATGGGCCTATACAGGCGCATGGAGGGCCCAAAAGCCAATGCAAATGGATGCTGAAATGATTTTGGAGAAGGTTTGGACGTGTGGTTTGCACTCCAATTGCTTGCATATGAAGTTTCACCATGAAATGCATAATTGGTCATAAAACTTCATCTCTTCGAAAATGCCACTTGGAAAATTGAAACATAGGCATGTGGGTAATGGTTGGAAAGGTCTTGACATAAGGAACAAATGTTATGTTGGACCAAAACTCATTTGAAGTGTGGAAATTTATGAAAACAGGCCATGAAGTTCATAGTGCAAAACATGCCTTTGAGAATTTTGTCAAAATGAACCAACTTCAAGCCCTTCTGTTTTGATGATGCAAGCCCCAAATTAAAAAACCTCCAACATAAATGTTGTAGATCCTCTCAAGACAATCCAAATGGACTTAATTTTGCATCATTTGGATTTTTGATGAAGGAGGTATGGGCACTTGAAGTTGGACTTTTTTGTCTTTCAATGCATTTGGTCCAAAGTGACCTATAATGTTTTGCATTATCACATGTATTTACTTTGAGATTTTGAAATTTTATTCAACATAACATTTGAAGTAGACATCTTAACATTTCCAATTCATTTAATCCCACCTCAAAATCATAAAACATTAATGAGTTATGTCCTTGGGAAATTGACCCAAAATTAGGGTTTCAGTCAAAATGACCTATAATGTCTTGGAATGGGAGATGACCTTCCAAGCTTCAAGTCAATTTTTGATAAACATAAAAGTTGTTCATGTTGGCCTTAAGAACATTTTTTTATTTGGGATCATCTCCATTTGACCAACACATAAAAGGTTAGGTCTCGTGCACTTCAAAATAGTCAAATGAATTGACTGATCAACTTCTCAAGTCCACAACTCATATCTTGATGAATTGATGATTGAGGACACTCAAATAAGTTCAAATATGCATGAAATTATGAATTAGAGGACTTCCCTTGATTGTATTTGACCATGGGCTGAGGTTGCTTCACTAGCAAGGCATTGTAGGTGATCAGATGAATTAGGGTTTCCTTGAGGAACAAACCTCAAACCCTTTGATTTGCTTTGATCAAAATGATGAGTTGAGATACTAGGGAGGCATATTTGATGGATGAGAGCTTTGGGAACCATTACCATGTTTTCTTTCATCTTCTCTTGACCATATCTTTGCACAAAGAATCTCCTAGAAGCTTTTGACCTTGTGATTGCTCAAGCTACAAACAAAAGATGTTAGTGACATATTTTTGTGCTTTTGGTTAGTGAATAAAATGAGAAAAGCAATAATATACAATTCAAGCATACTTTGTGATCTCAAACCACTCACAAGAGGTCCCACCCAAAGGCAAAGGGAACCAAGATGCTCATGATCCTTGAGGCTTTGCAAATGCAATGTTATGATGCCATGAGGGATCTTAGGGCCAAAATTGGGGTCTTACAGGAACCATCAATCAGAATAAGTATCACCTTCACCTTCACCTTCACCTTCACCTTCAGAGCTTTCAGAACTACCACTGGATTGGGCTTTTGCATCTGAATTCTTAGCAGCCTTCTCCATTTCTTCCTTTTCCAGGCTACAAATAAGAACTTCTAAAGCTTTTTTTCTTGCTTTGGCCACCTTTATACCATTCTCTAATTCCTTGCAGGTATCTTTCAGTTGATCAATTAAGCTTCCTTGAGATACAGGCTCTCTTCTGGAAGATGTCATGACAACATCATTTACATGACTTCCTTCAAACATCTTATAATGAATGGATAGAGGGGGTTTTCTTCTGCTTGGCATGTCCTTTGTATTAAGAATGCCTGGGTGTTGACTCAAGATAATCCCATAAATAGTGGATGGGAAGGCAATGGGTAACTTCACAGCATTTGTAGAGGCATGTCTGATGGTTTGATCAAATATAAACTTGCCAAAATCATAGTTAACCCTTGTTCCAATTGCATGAATGATTCTTCCAAGACTAATGGAGATGGTAGAGATATGATTAGTAGGTACCCAATTAGCTGTACTAATCTTGTGTAAGATGGCATATTTAACAGTGAGCTTCCCAGCTGATAAGTGATTCCGACTAGGCCATTCCTTAACTTGGCCAGTTGTAATAACCATACAGACCTCATTGTCTGTGGTCTCTAGGTTCACTCCTCCATCAGTTCCTCTTCCTAGGAACTTGTTGATAATACTTGGTGAGAATTTCACACATTTTCCCTGCTGCTCTTTTCATAAATATCCTCAGGGATATTAACAACAAACTCTTTTACCAACCCCTCATAACATTTGGGTAGAGCTGCCACAATCTTCATTAGTACAGCATTTTTTATCAAATCAATTACTTCCTTTACCTCTACAGCCTCTTTACCAAGCTCTCTTTCAACGGCTACTCTCCTCTGAATGACGAATTTCCATTTTATAGCACCATCTTCTAAATGAAAGGAGATATTGTCAAGGTGCACAGCAGCAGCTTTGCCAGGAGACTTCTGAACAGCCTGCCTTTTTGCAGGGGAGATGTCTGGGACATCGTCTTCGACATCCTCCTCAGAGTCAGAGCTGTCTCTTTCTTTCCTTTTCCCATCCTCAACTTTGCTCCAGGATTTTGAGGGTCCTACACCAGCAGCCTTTTTCACTCTTGTTGTTCTCATTTTAGCCACACTTTTCCCTTTCCTAGTTCTCAGTTTCTCAGCTACACTAGGTTTTACAAGATGAACCAAATGATCATCCTCTTCTTTAGAGATTTTTTCCTCTAGGTCAATAACCTTCTCCTGAGACACATTTGGTTTCTTGCTAGGTAGGGTTTTACCTAGAGAGCATAGCCCTTCAGCAGCAACTTCCTTTTCTGATCTAGATGAGTCATCATCTTTATCAACATGAGGTTCCTCCTCAGGAGAGGGGTCCCTTCTGAACAGAGGGGTAGAAACCCCTTTGACTTCATGCCCTTCACTTAGAATCCTAGTGACTAGGTTCCTTATGGCGCGATCAGCATAATGCATGTCTTTTGGAAGAGAGGAGTTACTAGAGGTATTACCTTGCTTATCTCCAGCCTTGGAGGAGGGACCTGGGGTGTCGCCTGGTATCATGCAAAGTGGAGTAACGTCCATCACGTCTTCATCTACAAACTCCATGGAGGGAGTCTTTGCATGGTGAGAGGATTTTGAACCAGATGATGATGGATGTTGAGACATGTTGTAGGACTTTTGAGAAACGTTTCTTTGCCCTAGCTGAGCTTCTCTGAGAAGTTGAATGGAAATGGAGATTGTTGTGTTTAGGTAGCGTGTGCTAAAGGAATAGATACTATTTTCAATGCTAGGGAATGATTTATCATTAATGTGGCTCTTTCTTTTAAAAGGACATACACTATTTTTATTTCTTTTATTGTTCCACTTTAATTGCCATAATTTCACAAGAGTCCAAATCCCTAATTTTCCTCCATCATATTCAATTTGAATTTCACCGAAATTCCTTGCAACCCTGTCTGCTAGTTCCAGTCCATGCTTTAGACCTCTGAATTTGTCTTCCACGAATTTTCTAGTGAAGTGATAATAGCAACAATAATACTTTGTCCATCTGTGCTGAGTCTGATTTTTGGACCTAGTTTCAGCATTCAGGTTGTCATAATACAATGTCATGACATCGTGTGTGACATTGTATGCAATCATCAATAGTTTCATCCAACCCAGTTGAGCCCAACTGCTTCCATCTTCTATACCTTTCACATGTGTAGAAGCAGGTGTCATTCCAATCTTTTCTACATTGTTCTTGGCCTTTTTGCTTCGAGATAAACATAAAGTCCCTTGTGGCCTAGTCCTAACAGTTCCATTCTGCCTATGACTGGTCATATGTCCACCTATTTGATCTAACCTCTAAGTTGTTTGAGCCATCATAACCTTTTCTCCTCTGAGCTTCTGGTGTGACATCTTTGTCTGACATTTCCCACAGACTTGTTTTTCATCACTCTTGAGAGCACCTATACTCATCCAATACTTTAAGGGATAATCCATTTGAGAGCTCCACATGTAGCAGTTGTCTTTGGTCCTGATTCCTTTCATAATCACTTCACTATTTTTGTCAAAGATTAGACATTCAGTTTTGGTGAAGTTAACATTCAGACCTTGATCACATAGTTGACTGATGCTTATTAGATTTGCAGTCAAGCCCTTAACTAGCAGAACCTTGCCAAGTTTAGGAACTCCAAGACAATCAAGCTTACCTGTTCCCTTGATTTCACCTTTTGCTCCATCTCCAAAGGTTACATGGCTTATGGTATGATGATGCAGATCAGTTAGCAGGTCTTGGTTTCCAGTCATGTGTCTGGAACATCCACTATCAAAGTACCATTCTTCTCTGGCTGAGATTCTGAGGGGAATGTCAGCTATCAGACCAGTAACATTAGTCTTAGGAATCCATTGTTTCTTAATTATAGGCCTGTGCTGTTTGGGTCTGGATTGATAGTGATTCTGATGATGAGTATGCCTAGGATAACCATATAGTTTATAGCAGAACGGCTTCAGATGACCAAATTTCCCACAGTGATGGCATATCCATCTTTGGTGTTTCCCTTTCTGTTGTTTTCTCCTCTGATGTTGGAACATATGATGTGACATCACAGGTTTACTTTTATTATGGATGCACTTAGGTTTGGCTTGAGATTTGGCACCAGTGTAACTGCTCTCAGGCTTTGAGTCATTATACCCAATGCCAGATTTGTCTCCTGTTACTTGTCTAGTTTGGAGAATCTTGTCTAAGGAGTCAGATCCATTGCTTAACATCCTTACATACTTGGTCATCTCGTCTAGTTTAGAATTTAGAAACATGACTTTAGTTTTAAACTTAGAGATGGTTTTCACATGGTCTGCCTTCTCTCTTTCCAGTTGTGCTATCTTCTGACTTTCAGCTTGTGGATTTTCAACAAGCTTGGCATTCAGAACTACTGCTTCTGTTTGTAAATTGGAGATGGTTTCCAAGTATTCTACCTTCTCATTCTCAAGTTAAGTTATTTCTTTCTTCTGGTTTTCAACCTGTTTGCTCAGCTCTACACTTTTGTGACATAGCTTTCTGTAGGTAGAGGCCAATTCTTCAAAGGTTACTTCACCATCACTTAAGTCTTCATCAGATCCCTATATTCCTGTTAAAGCAGTCACAAGATTTGCAGCCTCCTCTGTTTCACTCTCATCAGACCAAGTGTCTGCAAGACTCATCTTCTGTTTCTTGAGGTAGGTTCCACATTCAGTCCTGATGTGTCCATGCCCATCACATTCATAGCACTGTACCTCTTTGAGCTTCTCATCTGATCTTTCTTTTCTTCCAGCATTGTTGGATTTACTGATGTCAGATGAGATGTTCTTGATATTTGTCTTAGATCTTACATCCATTTTTTTTAACAGTTTATTGAACTGTCTTCCCAGCATTGCTACATCATTGACCAAATCTTCATCAACCTCCTGACTCTTTTCCTCTTCTGTGTTTGACATAAAGGCCATGCTCTTTGTTTTCTTTTCAAAACCATCATTCAATCCCATCTCAAAGGTTTGGAGGGAACCAATTAGCTCATCTAACCTCATGTTGGAAATGTCTTGAGACTCTTCTATGGCAGTCACCTTCATTGCAAATCTCTTAGGGAGTGACCTGAGTATTTTCCTTACCAGTTTTTCATCTGTCATCTTCTCTCCTAAGGCTCCTGAGGCATTAGCAATTTCAAGGATACTCATGTGAAATTCATGAATGTTTTCATTTTCTTTCATCCTTATGTTTTCAAACTTGGAGGTGAGCAGCTGAAGCCTAGACATCTTAACCCTAGAGGTGCCTTCATGAGTGGTCTTGAGAATGTCCCAAGCATCTTTGGCCACTTCACAGTTGTTTACCAGCCTGAAAATATTCTTGTCTATCCCATTGAATATTGCATTCAATGCTTTAGAGTTTCCAAGAGCAAGATCATCCTCCTCCTTGGACCATTGTTCTTCAGGCTTCTTCTCAGTAGTGGCTTCTTCTTCTTTGGTAATGACAGGATGCACCCAACCTGTTAACACAGCTTTCCAAGCCTTGTTATCAAGAGATTTCAGAAAAGCTACCATTCGAGGTTTCCAATAGTCATAGTTAGAACCATCCAAAATTGGTGGCCTATGAACAGATCCTCCATCTCTCTCCATTGTACCAGAAAGTATTGTCCCTAGATCTCACCCAGAACTAGAGCAGGATGCCTGCTCTGATACCAATTGAAATTTTGGTATCAGATATAAGATGTTGAAGGTAATGTCACGACACTAATATCTGTTAACACACATAGGATAAAGATACAGAATGGTAAAGAAAATGACACAAGCAATTGCTAACCCAGTTCGGTGCAACTCACCTACGTCTGGGGGCTACCAAGCCAGGAAGGAAATTCACTAAAATAGAATTAGTTCAAAGACTCTCCGTACACATCAACAAGTTACAGTCTTTCTCACCTAATCTCTACCCGTGCAATTTCTACCTAAGCACTCTTAGATATGAGAACCCACTCACTTCCCTACAATCACACCTGTGATCTTAAACAACAATCCCTTGAGAAAAGAAAATACTTTTCAATTACACACTCTTGATTTTACTTCACAGTTTCAATCAAGAAGACACACCCTTGATCTTGCTTCACAGCTTTGATCAAGAAGACACACACTCTTGCTTAACAGCTTTAGAGTGACAAATTACAACCACAAGTCAGTCCAATTCAATCATCAATGGATGACTTGAATGGCTTACAAGTCTCACGAATAAACAGACACAAACCCTAGCTCTCTCTCTATATTTCGCTTAGTATTGGTTGTGTGTTTAAACAGGTTTTCTAAGTCCCTTTTTATAGAAGCTTTCAGCTGGGCTTGGACATCTTGAAAACCCTAAATCTATTTTCCAATCAAATCTTTTTATAACAGCTGGTTAGATCTCCTTGGAAAATAAGTAAATCTGGTTGTAATTCATGATTGAATGCGCTAGCTAATCAGATCTTCAATCACACAAAGATTGCCATTAATTGTGCAATCACAAAACACCAGACATTCACACTGAATGTTCTGTGTACAGGATGTCGTGACATCGGGTCTGACATCCTGGAAAAATCATGCATAATCCAATAATTCCTTTTATAACTTCCAGTAGGTACAACCATATCAGATTCCATGACCTTGTGTATGTCATCTGAAACAATCCTTCATGAACATGTCTTTCATTTAAGCTCCAGCAGGTACATCCAATATCAGAAGCCATGGCATTGTATGTGGCATTCTGAAACAATCCTGCATGAACAAGTTCTTGAACTCCAGCAGGTACATAGGATATCTCATGTTAAGACATCACACATAACATCTTGTGAACATTCTTTGTTTTACCAAAATTGCTGCCAACACTTAGTATCAACACTTGGCAAGTAAATCCAAGTATACCTAGAAAAAGCATATATAAATGCATTATATTAGGAGTATCCATTGCTTGGAGGTATGTAACTTAATAGTACAATCTAAGAGGAGGAGAGAATGAATTAGATTTTCTAGATTTTTCTTACTTAATTTAAGGATTCTGATTTTTTATCTTAAACTAAGTAAATTTTGTTTTTTATGGTTCTTAGAGAGAATAGTGCCAAAAATAAATTGCAAAAAATAAATGACACAATTATTTATACTAGTTCTCCTTTTCAATTTAAGGGTACATCTAGTCCCTCCACATCTTGGAGAATTTTTCCACCATGACATGATACTTTTACAATTCTTCACCAAGACCAAATTACAAACTTCAATCATAACCAAATAAAGCACACCACTTTCTTTTTCACACCTTTAGAAAGCACACCACTTTCTTTTATACAAACTTATCATCACACACTTTGATGATTAAGTTATCTCAATATACACTTTGAATAATTTGAATAAGATTGATTATTGAAATAATTCCAAGATGATAGTTTGATCTTCTCTTTCCCAATGATACATTTCAAACTATAGTAGTTCAAGTGCTCGGAATGAAGGTGGAGAACTTTTAAATAATTTGAAAAATGATGGTGAAAGTTTTCCAGTATAAAAATAAATGAACACTTTGATGATTTGTTTGAATTGATATAAAGATTATTTTTTGGATAGAGATAACATTTTTTTATGTTGTATTCATTATTATATACATTGTGAATTATTGTTATGAAAAGATGTACAAGTTTAAAAACAAACCATGAAGCATTGCAATATTTTAGAAACATTTTGAATTTGAGAAAATGCATTGCTTCAGTATGGTAATCGAATACCATCATGTGGTAATCAAATACCGCATATCAAACTGTCAAAAGTTTGAATTTCAAATACAGGTAATCAAATACCACTTCATCCATAAGTAAAATTGAAGCAGTTTTTCATCTTGTATTTGGATACCATATTGTGGTATTCTAATATCACTATGCCATTTTAATTAAAACTTCATTTTTAATGTATGACACAATGTATGAACATGAATGATAATGCAATAAGGGTTTACACCAAGTGAAACATGTTTTGTTATAAGCAATTGAATGTGTTATAGTATAAATTGCAACATGTACCTTTGGTTAAGCTTCTAATTATTTAAACTTCACCTAGTTCTTGATAATCGTCATTTGTGATATAAAAGATATAACTTGGTTTATATTCTCCTTTTTAAAATTTTCTCTTCATTAAAAGTTATTCTTGATACAAGATGCATTTATAATCTCTCCTCTTTTTATGATGACAAAACTTGTGAAGCTTGTGTTATGATTGGATTTGAGAAAATCTCCCCCTTAATATATATCTTCTTCTTTGATAACCATTTTAGAGAATCTCCCCATCAATGTATGGCGCCATTTTTTATGATAGAGATTTTAATCATATACTTTTTGTATAACTTGTAGAATTGGTTATTCTAGACAAAAACACAACACACCTAAATTTTCTCCCCTTTTTTGACATTATCAAAAAGTTATGAAGCATATATGAACATTAATTCGATATATAAGATATATAATACACTTAAGTACAGTTAAAAAGGTTTGAATACACACATGATGACATAATTGAAATGCATATGACAACAAAACATAAGTCCTAAATAAAGTTTTCAAAATAAATAGAAAGGTAGATTATTCTAGATGAAAGATATTTTCTTTCATTATGAGCATCTGAGAATCCTGTGGTTATCTGATTTCTTGTTTAGTCACTAATATTTGAATGTGGAGAAGTTTGTTCATGAGCATTTGGTTAGTGATAAATTGAGGTCCAAAATTTTATGAGGGTGAAATAGTTAATGGTGATGGTAAGATATCTCTCCTATGAATGAAAGCATTCTTATCATTATCCTATTAAACACTTAGTTTTCCTAACACACTTTTATCAATCAAACATTCAGATTCCTTCATTTTCGCTTTCAAATCTTCCCTTAAGTCAATGTTGTTAAGAGTAAGAATCTTACTAATTTCATGAGCATATGGTAATCCGATTATTTTTCCGCAAGATATAAGCATAATGGTTTTTACAATATATTCCAAATGTAAAGGAATGTTATTTGTTATCAAATACACAATTTGAAGTTAAAACTCACTTATATGGGAAAGGTTTGAGGTTTTCGGTACAAACACATAACGTAGAAGATGATGTAGTATTCTATCTCCTAAGAACATGTTTCTACTAGAAAGAATATGTTTGTTTCTAGAGGTGCCTTGGTCTAGTCGTTGTTTCTTTCCTATTATTTCTTCCTCTCATAAACAACATAAGGATATGTAGACTTATTTCTTGTTAAAACCTTCTCAAGTACAGGTTATTTCAGGATGAATCATATATCCTTAATTAGGAAGATCAAGAAGTTTTCCTATTATTGTTGAGAATAGTATGATAGGTACCATCTTTTACACAATAGTAAAGGTTATTTCCTTGTAATTTAAAATTATAATAAAATGGTCTTATCAAATCAGGATAGATATCACAAGAAAACTCTACAAAAAATGTCAACCCATATGTCTTAAGTAAAATTGGAAATGAGAAATCATAGAATTCAGAAAGATCATTGTATTTAGGAGTTAGTAGAGGCCTATTCTGGAATTTTGATTTGAATAGAATTATTTGTTCTTTAGTTTCAAGTAATCGATATAAATCTATATTATTTGAATATGAATATTGGCCTTGTAACCTTCTATAGGGAGAATACATAGTTCTGAATTTATATTTTGTATCCATGGTAACATATTTTTTTTAGGGTTAAATGTGTTTGTGGCCCTCTTCAATATCTCAAATTTCATATTTAGTCCCTCAAAATATTTCCTTCAAATAATGGTCCTCCTAAAATTTTTGACCCACACCTTTGGTCCCTAATACTAAAATCGTCGCTAAAACTCTCGCTAATTCAGTCACTAAGTAATAAGTCGTCGCTAAAACCATTACTAATTATGTCGCTAAGTTGTAAAAATCGTTGTTAATTTGCATGAGGGACTAAAAGCGTGGATGAAATTTTTTATGATGGTCATTCTTTGAAGGAAGACCTAAAAACAAAATTTGAGATATTTATCAGGACTACAAACATATTTAACCCTTTTTTTATTCATGGACAATGAAGAAGTTGAATAAAAGGAATATAAAATTCCATATAACTATTTAAAATTTGAATTTGGATAGTTTTTCTCCATGGTATTCAGATACCATTATATGGTATTCGATTATCACCACAACCAGCAGTGAATTTCGGCAAATTTTCTTCATGGTATTTGGATACCAATATATGGTATTTGAATACCACCTTCGAATATTGGAAAATTATGAATTTTAAGGTCTTTTTGGCTCATGCTTTTGTGCTAGGTCGTATTTAAAGATGTATTTTAAAACATACACCCTAAATATCATGAAGAATCGTATAAGAAAGCATAGAATTAAGACACGTTTGTGACAATATTGTGTACTTCTTGAAGATTTGAAGAAATCAATTAATCAAATTTATTTTAAGATAATTGTGCCTATGTAATAGATGAATATATGATCTTTAGATATTGCCTTCATCCAAAGTTCCAAGTTCTCTTCTTATTTTATAAAATGGTTCTTTGGCAAGAGGTTTTGTAAAATATCTGCCAACTGGTCATGAGTTTCCACAAATGCTATTTCAACATATCCTTTTAGAACATGATCTCTTAGGAAATGATGTCGGATGTATATGTGTTTAATTCGGGAATGCATGTTTGGATTCTTTGTCAAATTGATGGCACTTTTGTTTTCACATTTTAGAGAAATGCATGCTAAATTCAAGCCATAGTCACATAGTTGTTACTTTAACCATAATATCTAAGCACAACAACTTCCAGCCACAATGTATTCAGCTTCTACAGTACTAAGAGCAAAACATGCTTTCCTTTTACATGACCATGAAACTAGAGAATTAGCAAGAATATGGTATGTCCCGCTTGTGTTTTTTCTATATGTTTTACAACCTGCATAGTTCAAGTCAAAATAACCTACTAAATCACATATACTACCTTTTGGATATCATAGCCCGACATTTGTTCTTCCTTTCAAATACTTCACGATCCTTTTTAGAGAAGAGAGATGGGATTCCTTTAGAGAAAACAAGCACATAGACATGCACTTAACATTACGCCAGGATGACTAGAAGTTAGATAAAGTAATGATTTAATCATACCTAGATATTTTGTAATATCAATTTGTGTACCAGACTCATCTTGATCCACATATGTACTCAAACTCATTAGAGTGGCAATTACTTTGCAATTTTCCATGTCAAATCTTTTTAGAAGCTCTTTGCAATATTTTTACTGATTCATGAATATGCCATTATATTTTGCTTGATTTTCAACCCTAGGAAGTAGTTCAATTTCCCCATCATAGACATCTCATATTCTCCTTACATCATTATTGATAATTCTTCACAAAAGTATTCGTCTGTAGATCTAAAGATAATGTCGTCTACATCGATTTACACCAATAGTGTATGATTATCAATTATTTTGATAAAGAGTGTAGTATCCACCTTTCCATTTTAAAATCCTCTTTCACGAAGGAAGTTGCTTAACATATCATACCATGTCCTTGGTGCCTCCTTTAATACATAGAATACCTTCTTGAGTTTGTACACATGAGAGGGGTTCTTTAAATATTAAAATTCTTGAGGCCGACTTACATAAACTTCTTCATGTATGTGACCATTCAAGAATGTGTGGAACCTTGTTTTGCAGGTTATTATAACGGAAGCTCCCTTGAACACAAACCTTCTTTTGATGATGACAACTAGTCTTTGATGACAACAACTAAAAAGTCAAGCATAAAGCAGTTAAAGGTCCAACTAGAGGAATAAGCTTTGATAAGTATGATTTTATGATCAAGCAAGTGTCTATAAGAATTAAGATAAAACTGAAATATCTTATAAAGCCTTGAAGAATGAAAGCTCATCGTAATGCGTCTGAGTGGCCATTGAAAAAGCATAGGAGCTTTCTCATAAAGTTATATGATTAATCACACAAACACTAAAATATTATTTTAAGCTTATTTTTCTCAAGAAAATCTTTCTAAAATTTTTTTGAAGTCGTGCTAGATGATTTGGGAATTGTCACAAATATTTTGTGTGATTTTTTTGGTCATGTCAATCGATTCGGGTAGTGCAAAAATATGCCCTAAAAGTTTAGGACAACACTTTAATGATTGGAAATAACAATATATATTTTTTTGCATTTTTAAAATTACCAAAAACTTAATTTAGGCTAACCAATCAATTTGTGCATTATGCTAATCGATTGGTCCTTCAATATTGGCGACAAAAGTTTTCCTTTTTTGAGTCAACCTCTAGCCTATAAATAGACGTTCTTCCCACATATTTTCACATCCATAATTGTGAGCTCTCATATCCCATTCCTCACTCCCTCTCTTAAAATATTTCTTCTTTCCTTTCTCTTACTAAAGTTTAGTCGTAGTGCTTTTGAGATAGTTGTTTTGCAAGTGAGGAAATTGTATAATGTGAAGTCAAGACTCTCCATCCAATATGTTTTGATAAAGATAAAGTGCAATTCAAATGATCATGTCAAAAGTATGAAAAAATATTCAAGTGAATTTACTCAAATCAAGTACTTAATATTCAACATGTGTGAAAGCTAACATCAAAGGATTCAAGACTTATTTTGAAGACTTGCTTTGATATTGAGTTTTTAAGATACAAGCATGCAATATATATTGATAACTTAGTGCTCAAAATTACTCCAAATACTCATTGCATGCATGATCCATTGTGTCTCACATGTCTTTGTTTCTATACTATTTTTCCAAATATTTTTCAAATTTTAGTTCAGGAAATCAATTACCCTTTTATCAGGAACCGATTTCCACTTCATGTCCTGCCTTTCTGTTTTTCTAGAACTTATTTGTTTAGGAAAGGAAGTCGATTACCCCCTTTTGGGAAATAGATTTCCCTCACTAAACTTTGAATATTTCTATAGCAACACTTCAGTGAAGTCGATTACCCTCTTTTTGGAAATCGATTTGCACTGAAGCAGCAGTTGTTTCAAATCTGTTTTGTGATCTGAACGTTTTCTAAATATCATCCTTTAACAATTGCATATCTTCATTTAATCACATTCATTTATAAAGCTGTCAAGGTGATATATATATATATATATATATATATATATATATATATATATATATATATATATATATATATATATATATATATATATATATATATATATATATATATATATATATATATATATATATATATATATATATTCCTATTTTCATAAATCAAAACTCACATCTTCCATTGCAATTTGAAATCTTATACACATTCATTTTCAATTAAGTGTTTTGATCATTGAACTTTCATTAATAATTTTTTTGCATTGTTCACATATATTAGTCCAGAAAATTCATCTCATATTCATAAACACTTGAACACTAATATATCCTTATAAATTGCTTGTTTGAAAGAGAAGATAAGTCATAGTGATTTATATATAGTGATATACTTTCTTTACTTAATATTTTCAAGAATTGGTTGTAAACATCTTGTTGTCCAGGATTGTTGGAAGCAAGGGAGTTGAGTTTGAGAGGATTGTTCTCATATCAACTTGATGAATCACAAGAGGTTGTTATTTGTGATTGTGTTTGTCTTGTACAAGTCATAACAGATAGTAAAATATCTTTCGTGTTGAAAGGGGACTAGACGTACCTATGGATTTTGAAGGGAACTAGGATACATCCTTGTGTTCTTTATTTTTCTGCACTATTATCGCTTTCTAAACTTATCACCAAACCATAAAACCAGAATTTTTAATTGGTCTTAATTCACCCCCCTTCCCCCCTCTCTCTTAGGTGCACTCCGAACTTACATATAATTCGTGAAGGAAAGTATTGTAAATTCACTAGGGGAGTGTTTTTTACATTGGTTGAATAGTTCATCCATTTACGGATTATTTATTTGGTTTCAAAGCTAAACTCGTTAAAACGCTTGGTTTGGGGGATTCAGCTTCTAAGTCACCAGTCCAATTCAAATGCTCATCCCATTCAAAGGCTTTCCTAGGTTCGAGATCATCCTGGTATTAAAATATCATAGGTTCTTGGTTAGCCCAGTGTAAAACCAAGTTTAGGTTCAACCTTAGCCCAGTGTTGAAAACTTGGTTCAATTCAAGATCATGCTAGTGTTAAAATCTCATAGATTATTAGTTAGCATGGTAAAGAACCCAAGTTTCGAGAGCTCAATTCAGTTGTAAAAGCTCTCCCAAGTTCAAGATCATCCCGTGTAAAATCTTGGTTTGAAGCTTGAAGACTAAACCCTTCAAGTTTCTTGTTGAAAGAAGACTAACCGACTTGATCCATTGTTTAGAAGGAAGACTCACTGCTTCTCTCTGTGTTTGTTAGTTGGTTAGAAGTTAACCACAAACTTAATTTTCCTTTGTATAGGGGGTTCAAGAGTTCAACATACTAAAAGCTCGTAAAAATTATTGGATACTTTCAAGAAAAAAATCTTGTGGAGAAGATTAGGTCTTTTTCTTTTGGCCAAACCTTTATAACTTTTGGTATATTATCTCTTCCCTTAACTTTTACTTTCCATGTTTTACTTTATGAATTTTATTTTCCGCTACTTACTTTCAAAGCTTTTCTAAAATGTTTTCTAACTCAGAAGTTGTCCATTTTTTTAAACTCAAGTTTTTCTAAAAACATAATTGACCCCCCTCTTGTGTGTGAAGTCACATGTCCAACAAGTGACATCATGACTTAACTCATGTTTAAGGACTAATCCTCTCAGGAGGAAGTAACTTCCAACAAGTGATCCTTTCTAAAAATACCTCCATCTTTCAATAGTATTATGTTTGAATTATAGAAAGCTAGGTTCAAGATCTTTATTCAAAGTATCAACTTTGAATTGTGGGAAATTATAATCAATGGTCCATTTATCCCCACTTACCAAGTAAATGGAGAAGTAGTGGACAAAACTGATTTCCTTTGTACCAAACAAGAACATAGAAAATTTGAAATAGATTTCAAAACCAAAAGTTTTATAGTAATATCTATAATTGATATCAAGTCTTTCTATGTTCACCATTGCAAAACTACCAAGGAAATGTGGTATTCTCTTGAAATTATATACGGAGGTTCTTCAAGTATTGACCAAGAGGAGATCACCACACGAGGCCAAGAATATGAAGATTTTACTTTCAAATGTTTTTCAAAGTTTAGAAATATTATAAATTAAATTAGAAGGTTTGTCACTAAGCAATATCTACGAGTTAAGAATTGGAAGTTTAATCCAATCCTTAAAACTAAAGATGGGAGCCTTCATAAATTTCAGGAAAATCAAAAGAAGTCAATTATATAGAAATTGAACATACTAATTCAATTACTCAAAGATGAAGAGGCAAAAATCGACGAATCGTCAACTTTATCAAACTCCTATCAAATGACTCTGATATAATCCTTCGAAAGGACATACTCATTAGTTGAAGAATCTTCGGAAAATTCAACATTGAGTAAAGGAACCTCATGTTTAATAAACTGTGAAGAAGAATTACCTTCCAGTGGAATCTTCAAAAGAAGAAAAAGAGGAGAGACGTCAACCTCGGGGAGAACTATAAAAGAACATTTTTCCAACGAAGAAGATGAAGTTTTCTTAAAAGTATCCTACGAGGAAGATAATGTTGAGGTAACTAAACAATCTTATAAGCAATAGTTTAGAATGAGTGCTAAGTTAGTTAAAGAGAGTGATAAACTTAGAAACCACAACCTACACCTTAAGGAGTATTTAGGGTTTCTTAAAGAAAGAAATAAATCGCTTAAATTAGAAATAACTAAGATTATAAACTCAAGGAAAATATGTGAGATATTTGTCTCTTTGAAAAATAAAGTAATTGAACTGCATAAAACCCTTGGTAAGTTTACCCAAGGGAAATAAAAGTTTGACCTAATCATATCAAGTCAAAGACCCTCGTTGAATAAAAATGGACTAGGATTCAAAAATGATAGAAAACTTAGCAAGGATTTAAATCACCTTAAAAAGAATTGTACAGTTTATAAATGCACATACTACAAAATATTGGGTCATTTAGATCCTTTTTGTCTTGACAAATTAAAAAAGGTTTAAAGGTTATATCCCTAGACCTTCTTGAAAAACTAAAGCACCTCGTGTTGGAGAATAGCCATCCAAGGCGCAGCAGAATTTAAAAATTTCTCCATTTAGTGATCCTTACGAATGGGCATGATCAGTGATAGAATCGCTACCTCTTGTGGCGATTCAAACCTTTGGTGCAGATCTCTGATAATGATCAAAAACCTTTGATACAGATCCACGGGGCGATCACGAACGTTGAACGATGACAACGTCTCTACTCAGTCCACACGAACGGATTCCTTCAATCGCAGTGCTAGCTGTTATGAATGAAGGCTTTGAGTGAGAGAAAGAGGGAAACAAAATTCCAAGTCTCTACTTGAATTTCTGTCTGAGTGGATTGGAGTGACAATGCTTCTACCCAAGGGGTTCTATTTATAGAACCACTTGTGTGGGCTTCAAGCCAAAAAGCCCACTTAAGTGTATTTTGGCCCATATCTTATAATATGCCCAAAATCACTTAAGTATTTGGTACCTTACCATATTTCGTCTCCCACTTAAGTGCATCGTACCTTACGGTGTTCCTTAGTTACTCTATCTCTCATCAATCCGTCCTTTGTGTGTGACCCTATAGGTTTTCGCGGCGTTGGCAATTATATTAAATCACGCATTTAACATGATAAACAGTGAGCGGTATCTAGCAACACATCACTGCTACCCAAGTCACGAAAATGTCATGTGATCTGACAAAACCTCCTGTGATAATAATTATGTGTATAATTACCCCTTTGCCCTTATGTCTATATTGAACACAAGGTATAGACCGTGTCACCCTTGTCCAGTTCAATATTGGGCCCATAGACATTTATCCTGTTACGCAGGATTGGCAAATTCCATCTAGGACACTCATGTCCCTCAGCATGCTTCGTGGAGTACCCATCAACTGTCTTTATGGTTATCCAGTTACGGACAACGTTGGATCAGCAATAAAGCACTCGACTCTACATCTAGGATCCATAGTATTTTCAGGTCGAAGAGTGGTATACACTATTATCACCATGAGAATAACTTATGACACTTTGCATAACTTTCTATATAGTATTCTCATAGCGGGTCAATCCGGTATAAATATTACTCCTAATATTCATACCTATGTTTAAGACTTGATAACTCTTTATCCATGATCCATGAGATGTGATCATCAGTCTACAAACATAATAGTCTTAATGCTTTAATGTTATCCACTTCACACTAAAGCTCGACTACAGATACTTTAAGAATAGTGTCCTTATGTTTAATGTGATCTCATGATCAAGTCATACTTGATACATTAAACAGACTAGCTATTCTAGGGACTTTATTAAACAAACGTAATAAAGAAAAAGCCTTTTATTATTAATAAATAATTCGATACAAGTACCAAAAGTATTGGCCTCTAGGCTTTAACCCTAGTGTTTTACATGTGTACTTTATAACTCGAAGCTTTAACGATTATCAATGGAGTTGTGCAAAGCAAAGAGTTTACTTTCAAGTATAAAATATGTATGAAGTCTTTGATCCAAGAATGTATGATGATGGTGAATATCAATTACAGTGATCAAAGCAAGTGTTTTAAGAATATCTCAAGGTTTATGATCCTTAATGATCAGTTGAGCAAATATGTCTATAATGGATATGTTTACATATTTATTTATCCAACTATCATATCAAACAATGTGTAGATAATGACCCACCATAATGTGATTGGTGTTCCCTTCTCCGGGAAGTTTTATTAAGACATCTTGATAATTAGAGGTAGTACACTATTTTTAGGTTGAAATTATTGGAAAATCTTATTAATCCTTTAAAATAGTGAATTTAATTTGCTCATCTCAATAAATTATTTTTGCTAACAAAAAGAATGATTTTCCAAGAGTTTTAAAGAAAGGAGATGCAAATAAGCTGAATAGGGGTGTAGAAAAGCAATAAAATCTAGCACAAAGCTCAAAATGCACCAAGAAGGGTGACCAACGTAATCCTAATCGATTGACACCTTATGACAATCGATTGGAGAAGCCTTGTCCGAATATTTTCAAATCAAAACCAAGTTAAAAGTATTCTCCAACATAATAAAATCCCATTATTGATGAAGATCACTCAAAATCTTGAAGGATTTGATTATCCAATCGATTGGGGCCATTATCCAATTGATTGACACACCCAATTTGGACTGATTTCGATTCAATTTCCAATCAACATAATCTCTATGGATTGCTTTCCATAAATATACGATCAAAATTAAATGAAGCATTATAAATATGTATCCTACTCTCACTCTTTTTGCATCTCAAACTTTTCATCTCTTCTAGCATCTTTCATGGGGGGGACTTTATTTTTTTGCCATGAGCATCATCATCTCTTCAAAGGGTCAGAAATATGAAAAGTTCCAAAAATATATTCATTCATTTCTTGGTTGATAAATAGAAATCAAGAAGAGAAGATGATGATCCTAGGGAAGAAGGTGATTAAACCTTGGTACATGTAGCCAAGCCTCTTAAGAAGTCATAAACTATACCATAAAATCTACTAAGCCTATTGTTGTACCCCAATTTTTGACTATCCTTTGTTTTATTTTTCTAACTTAGGATTCAGATTACTAACTTACCCAGAGCCTATATAAGTCATATGGTCAACCCCAATGACCTAAAAAGTCAAAGTGGGACCATTGTGACTTTTTAAGAGTCTATATGATCCCATCATGGTCAATTATTATTTTAAGGCATTATAGGATTCAGTTTAACAGGATAATTTGTTTTATTTCTCTACTATCTTATTAGGAGATTAGAGTTTAGGGGTCTGCACTATTATTAAGTAGTAGATTAATGTTATTGATTTATATTATAAAATTAATTAGATGTTGATTAATTTATATTGATTAATTAAATTAATTGGATTTTGATTAAATTAATATCGATTAAGGTTATTAATTAAATTAATTTTTGATTAAATTATTTAGATTAGATTAATTAAGTTATTTAGACTAGGTTAGATTAAGTTTATAAGTATTAATTAATTTAATTGGATTATTGTTTTATTAATAGTTATTTTATTAAAATGGTGATGATAGGTTTTTTAGTTGTTAAGGTCGGTCAATATGTGGACCTAGCCCAGGCCCATAATTCAAGTCAATTGGGTCAGGAAGACCCAAGTCCACCACTTCACTGGGTCATGTCCATGACCCGGATTCATCCCAAATGCCCCAATTCTCAGAAATCCTAGATGGCGCGTGATCAGAAACACAATTAGATCAAAACGTTAGTTTAAAATTTCAAATCAATTCTTTCCAAACTTTTTTCATAGATACATCAATAGAATAGAATTACAAATAATTCGGACCAAATACATCAAGTCCTAAAAACCCTAATCCCTAAATCTAATCAAATCATCAATCAGATTAAAACCTGCCTGATACATCAATATAATTAAAATCGAAACCTTAAAACTAATTTATAAATAACTTAAAGAAAGATCAGAAAGGGGACGGAAAAATAAGAACCCTACGCACATTATTGCCAATGCAATTCCCAACCTCCATTAAAGCTCCAATTAAATAGTAATTAGGTTTTCACATTGAAACCATATTTCCTCCAAGCTAAACCACCATCATAATTTGAAGGACCTCACACAATCAGAAAGATAAGAAATTAGAGTGAGTAGGAGAAGTAATCAGAACATACAAGTTAAAAGGAAAAGAAGAAGAGTTCGAAAGTTGTTACCTTACTAACCGGAGGAATTCACTTCTCAGTAGGTTGGTCACCTTCTTCTTCATAATGTAATCTTTAACTTGTATTGTTGTACTTGATTGCTTGTTTTTTATTGTGGTAGTTATTTAGGGGTTTATTTTTTGGGAGAGGTTGATTTTATACCGAAAAATGGTTTAGGGTTAGGGTTAGAAACTATTTGATTTTGAGAATTTGGACGTTTGATAGAGGTTATGGTTTGGTGGAGGTAGCATATGAATATTCATCTTCTTAGGGTTAGGATTCCTCACGAAGTTATTAGGGTTCATCTGAACACGGCTAGGTTTCATCACCTAGGGTTAGGTTTCAAAGGGTTTTGGGTTAGGGATCTTGAAGTATGCAGGGATCTGGAAATTCCAGATCAAGATTTGAAGTTTCCGATTGAACTTCAACCGGAAACTGAGGTTTGGTGGTGGTTTTAGTTGCGGTGATCCACTGTCGCACATGGGTCAAAAACGAGTAATTAAGAATGGTAGTCTAGGGAAGTGACACTCGAATATCGTATGGCAAGGACTCTTGGGAAGTTTACCAAATAAGAAAACAAAGTAGAGAGTTTCGATTTGATTTAGAATAAGTGATTATAAAAAATGATTATGAAATAAGCTGATCTACTGATTTGGTTTCCCAAATTATCACTGGTTAATATAATTTTCATGCCCTAAGAGGATTCTAATCCCTTTTCGATGACAGCAACGATAACAAGTGCATTAATACTAATATATGATATGTGTTCCTAATTTCTAAATTAAGCAAACAGATTCTGAATTAAGCAAACGGGTTAAGCATACACGAATTAAGCAAACATGGTTATGGAATATATATCAATCTAAATTAATCAACACATATTCTATAGAACTTGAATAAAGCATACAAGACATAGAATAAAATATTGAAAGGAAAAATACATTTGATTGAAAATTAAGAAACCTCAAAATATCGACGGAAATCGTATACAGCAGATCAACCTTGTAAACTTTAGATCTTCATGAAATTCGTATCCTAGCCTCTAATTTTCATGAATACATAATAGGATTACTGTAGGAGCGAAAATCCTTATAAGACAAAAAAAATTGGGCCCTTATGGGATTTGGCCCGAAAATTACAAAAACTCGTTCAAACTAACTATTTTAATTAAGTCTGGAACTTCAACAAATTATTCGACCCTCCTTCACTCCGAATCTGCTTTTGACTTCAACATGAAACTTGTATCTCTTTCTATCCAACACATGTCAGAAAGTGGCAATTCTATTCTTATAGCTCAAGTTATGATCTACATAGTAACAAGGTATCAAATAATTGTTTATGCTGAAAATAGAGTACGAAAATAAAATAAAGGCAAAGCCAAAAATAAACTTAAATATAAAAACACACTAAAATAGTAAAAATAATAGAATAAACTATAGAGTTGCCTAAGTAGAATAGTAGAAGAATGTGCATCAAAATGCACTGATCAGGCGGTTAAGGGTTGGGGATGGTGGTCTGAGGAAGGTTCAGAGGAGAAGAAGGAAGAGAGAGTGAGAGAGAAGAAAGAGAGGGAGACTGAGGAAATGAAATGGAAAGTGAGGGAAATGGATTATATACTCTCCATGGATGGTGATTTGTGAGAGACACGTGGGTCTGTCTCAGCCAATGAAGTTGCATACTCTGACCCACCTTAGTATACACATGCCCACCATATGCCATGTTGACTCTCAATCCCAACCTTATGTCATACCCTAAATCTGTTCTACCGTCTAACTTGTTACATTGCATTGCATAAGTTTAGTTTTTATTCATCTGCATGTCTTGATCATTTGGTCATAGAGCCTCAATGGCATTCTTTAGTTGAAAGAAGAAAAGAAAAGTTGGATCCATGCATAAAGTCCTAAGAGAAACAAGGTCAAAAATTTGACTTTTCACATGGTCATTTGTAATTTTCATGCAATTATGACAAGTGAAATTCTGGTATCAGATATGAGATATCGAAGGTAATGTCACGACACTAATATCTGAACAATACAAACAGGATAAAGATAAAGAATAGTAATGCAAGAGAACAAGCAATTGTTAACCCAGTTCGGTGTAACTCACCTACGTCTGGGGGCTACCAAGCCAGGAAGGAAATCCACTAAATAGAATCAGTTCAAAGACTCTCAGTAAACTACATAAGTTACAGTCTTTTTCACCTAATCTCTACCTATATGACTTCTACCTAAGAACTCTTAGATATGAGATCCCATCTCACTCCCCCTCAATCACACCGGTGATATTAAACAAGAATTACAATGAAAAGAAGACACTCTTCAAAGACACACACTTGATCTTACTTAGCAGCTTCAATCAAGTAGACACACACTCATGCTTAAAAGCTTTGAGTGACAAATTACAACTCAAAAATCAGACCAATTCAATCATCTATGGATGAATTGAATGGCTTACAAGTCACACGACCACACAAGACTTACACCCTTATTCTCTCAATATTTTGCTATGTATTTCTTGTGTATCAAATCAGGTTTTCCATGTCCTTTTTATAGAAGCTTTCAGCTGGGCTTGGACATCATAAAACCCTAAAACTATTTTCCATTCACATCTTCTTATGACAATTGGTTAGATCTCTTTGGAAAATAAGTTAAATCACGTTGTAATCATTGATTGATTGCGTTTGCAATTAACTCATCAATCAAACATAGATTGCCATTAAAAGCGCAATCACATAACACATAACATTCTGACTGAATATTCTGTGTACAGATGTCATGACATCGGGTCTGACATCCTGGAACAATCCTGCATAATTCCATTTTAAATATCTAGTAGGTACATTATATCAGATGTCATGACATCGGGTATGACATCCTGAAATAATCCTGCATAATTATATTTTAAACCTCCAGCAGGTACAAGACATCTTATGTTAAGACATCATATGTAACATCTTGTGAACACTCTTTGTTTTACCAAAATTGCTGCCAACACTTAGAACCAACAAACTCCCCCTTTGGCAAATTTTGGCTAAAACATATATCAGTCCATTTTGTTCACACAAAAAAACACATCAACAGTTAAACAGCATAACAGCAGTTTAAGCAATAGCAGAAGTAAACAAAATTACTAGCTATAATAGCAACTAGTAAAACACACAAATGCACATGCTAAAAGACATGGGTACTTCTTCTCCCCCTAAGTCTATTAAACACAGACATCTCTTTTAACAATAACAACACCTATAACCTTCAGAGTCACCCTCGTACATCTCCTTCAACATCTCCTGTGCAACACAAAACATGCTTAGAACATCAGACATCTCCTCCAACATCACAGAACAGAACATAATTCTGTTCCACATCAAACATCTCCTTCAACATCATCAGCTGCTCATCTGTTTATCACACCCTGTAGTTCTCCATACACAGCTCCACTTAATACACAACTCCACATAATTAACACACTCTGCAGTTCTCCACAAAATACCTTCTCCCCCTTTTTAGTCAAAATAGACCAAAGGTGACCAATTAGACAAAATAAATGTCAATCAGTCCTGCAGAGAATGTCACAAGAGATGTTATAACATATAAAATGTTAAAACATAAAAGTCATGTGGTACAAACCATAATTATACACAGCTGCAATAGATGAGATAATCATAAATCCATGGAACTCATAAAGAGCCCAAATAATACATCATGGCATCAAAAAGGACTTCCAAAAATTACAAACATTCAAACAGAAAAACAACAAAACATCCAAGCTTCCAAAACATCCATAACAGCATCCAGAATAGCAGTCTTCATAACAGGGGGACCATCACAACTTAGTCTGAGGAAGTAGCATCTTCTTCACCTTCAGATTCAGAACTTCCACTAGATTGATCTTGAGAATTAGACCTCTCACTTGAGGTATGGGCATCTGACTCCTTGGTTGTACCAACCTTATCCATCTCTTCCTGCTCCAAGCTACTAATGAGAACCTCTAAAGCCTCTTTCCTAGCCTTGGTAACCCTAATCCCAGTTTCCAGCTCCTTACAAGTTTCCTTTAATTGCGCAATCAAGCCACCTTGAGAGGCTGGCTCCTTTCTTACAGATGTTATGACAACATCATTGACATGTCTTCCTTCAAATAACTTGTAGTGAATGGACAATAGAGGTTTCCTTCTGCTAGGAATATCACTTATGTTTAGAATACCAGGTTGCTGGCTTAAAATAATTCCAAAAATGATAGAGGGAAAGGCAATAGGCAGCTTTACTGCATTAGTGGAGGCATGTCTAACAATTTGTTCAAACATGAACCTTCCAAAATCAAAGTTGATCATGGTTCCAATGGCATAGGTTATTCTTCCAAGACCATTAGAGATAGTTGAGATATGGTTTGTTGGCACCCAGTTGTAGCACCTCAAATTTGCACCTATCATCATGCATACATTTTCACATTAGGTCATGGCATATCATGATCCATTGCATAGCATTTGCATTATCCCTCAGTTGCCTCAAGAGCAAGCAATCAAGAATTAGGTCAAACTAATCTCCTGATCAGTCAACCAAGCAAGCAGAGGAATTTCTCATTGAATCAAGGCCTTGGGGTTTGTCCAACAAGTTCACATGGCTTGGAGGTCTATTTGAAGTATTTTGGTCAAGGGTTGAGGGCTCAGAGGTCAGCAGTTCATACACAGACAGTCAAAAACCCTAAAAAGTCAACTGTCAGTCAAAGCAGTGGATGGTGGCCATTCTTGTGGAATTTGGGCACCATGGTCAATAATCAAGAGTTCATACAACTTGGGACATCATTTGAAGTCAAGTTCTCAAGGAATCAGGGTTTGGAAGTCATCAGTCAATGCACAATCAGTCAGAAACCCTAAAAGTCAACTGTTGGTCAACTGTCCATTTAATCAGTGATTTGATGATTGGATTTGGTTTGTGAGAGCTCATTCATGTCCAAATAGTCATCATACATCATGCCAAACACCATCATGGAAGAATTTGAAGCCAGATCAAAAATTTCCAAAAGTAGAAACTGGGCCTGTAACTGAAACCTGCCATAAATGGAAAGTCTTGATCCTCAAACTTACATTGTGATACAAGCCTCAAATGAATTTTTGCCCAACATGAAAGTTGAAGATCTTGTTCTCCCATTTCTAAAAAGTCCTAGAACTCTCAATTCCCATGTGTGGTTGGCAAGTTATGATCGAATCGATTTCAGAAAATCTTGAACTTCAGAAGGCCATATCTCTCAAACCGTTTGGCCAATTTTGGTGGGGTTTTTTCCTACAAGTCACATTTGATCCCCTCTTTCCAAAAATATAAGTTTCATGAGCCAAAACTTCACCAATCAAAATGGCATATTTTGACCTTTTTCATTTAAATGTAAGTTTGACCAAGAGTTGACTTTTTGACTCAAACTTTTTTTCAACATTTGGCCAATTGGAACAGCTCATAAATGTCATTTAGAAGGTGTTTGCAAAGTCAAAATATGCAGCACATGTGAATATTGCTTGGTTGCTTGAATTGTAAGAAAAGTACCATTTAACCATACTTGTCCATGCCTTGCCTTGTACCTCAAAAGGACAGCATTATGCAGCAACTTTTCTGTCATTAGAGCCTCACTTACAGCCTAAAATTAACAGCAAAACAAAGAACCATGCTTAGTTGCTTAAGAATTGGAAAAAGGACATGTTTGTATCATACTTTCACAACCATAACTTGTACTCTCACAACAGAATTTTCCCCCCAATTTTCTGTCATATTGCCACACAAGACAAGGGCTTGGCTAGTACTGTCACAAAAAGGCAGCTACAAACCACACACCATTGGCATTTCTCTTCAAAAAGACCTGTCACCATACTGCAGCAGAAGAGAGAAAGCCTTGGCAATTGCTCCATACCATACTGGTACTGTCACATGGCTTGAACATATACTGCATCATATACTGCATCATATACAAAAGGCTGACATACCATACTTGTACCTCCATGCCATGATTTGAACTGGCCAACACAACACAGCAGCAAGGGTGCATCTTTCCTTTCTGTCATCTTTTGGGATACACAAAAAGGCTACACGATACCACAGAATTGGAGGCTGCAGAAATCTCATCTTAGGCTTTGGCATTCCTATTTTTTCTGTCAAAAAAACATAGCAAGACTAAGTTGAGCTAACCAACAAAGCCAATTGCCTGCAGCATTCAAAAACCTCACCAACAAAATCAACAGCAGCATAACACAAACAACTTCCATTTATTTTCCAACCAAAGCCTTTGCTCACTTGGATTTTCTGTCCCAGCAACCAAATGCATACACTCTCTCACCCTAAGACTGCATTAACTTTTGCCTTGGCCATTTTGCATTCCAATGGTTCTGTCAAAAACCCCCAATGATTCAACCTTGCATTTTTAAAAAAAACTGCATTTTTTCCTGTCATAAGACCAACAACAGCTCTTCATTTTTCTGATGGTGATTCTCAAACTTGCACACACCCTTGGCCATTCCTCAAAGAAACTTGCTGACTGCCCTTGCCTTGCCTTGTGTGATTAAACCTTGCCTTGCCAACAAACAGCTCCACCATCTCTTTTTTTTTCCTGTCATGAAGCAGCAATAGAACCACCCCACTTTGCATTTTCTGCCCAAGTTTCCAAGTAATTCAAACCTAGCACACCACAAAAAGAACCTTCACTGAATTTCCAACCAGAAAACCCTTGGCCATTCCTCAAGAAACCTGCTAACTGCCCTTGCCTTGGCCTTGGCAGCCCATTTCTTCTGCCTAAAACAAAGCAGCACCAAGACCCTGCATTACACCCTTGTTTTGCATCTCAAATATTCTTGCCATGAAAAACCAACCTCTCACACTCTCTCCAACTCACCTGCTACTTTGCATTTTCTGACCAAGTTTCCAAACAAATTAACCTGGCCATGAAAAACCAGTCACACCCTCCCAAATCACCTTTGGCTACTTGCATTTGAACTTCACTTGGCCAAACTCAAAAGAACCTGTCCAACTCCAAACCTTGTCTTGCATTCTCTGTCAAAAAAGATACCACAAGCCACAAGACTACATCACTTGGCCATTTTTGCATTTTTCCTGGTCATCAAAAACAAGTAGCAGTAGCAGCATGAACCATTGAGGATTGATCAAAAAACCAGATCACTTGGCCATTTTGCATTTGTTTTCTGTCATCAAACTGTCAGAGCAGCATACCACAAAAGGAACCTTCATTCATTTGTCCAAAACTCACCTTTGGCCATTTCCAACAATCAGTCAAACTTCTAAAACCTGACCGAGCCTGGCCATGATTGTTTCTTCATTCAAGCAACATTGTGAACTGTTTTAATACTCCAAACATCAACTGTAAGCACCAGGAAAGCTGCTGTTACAACAACCTTCACTAATGGCAGACTTCGATTTGTACTGCTCCAAACATCATTGAACTAAAAGTATCCAATCATCCATCTCCTAGAAGCTTGTGGCACACCTGTTTTGAGCCCAAATCATTAAATGACAACTGTATCACCATTGCCCTGCTGATTTGGTGAGTTTTTTCGAGTTCCACCATTCCTGAAACTATTGCATGCTTTAGTTAGATCACACCATGCTAATCATTTTGAAATTTGAATCACATAAAATGGTTGAGTATGCTGGGAGATTTCTTGATTTGAAAACTGATGTATGAATGTATTTGCCTTCGATTCATGATGGTTATTGTGTTTTAAGGAAAACAATGCTTGGATTATTAATGTATGTTGCATGCTGATGAGATTGGTGTACTCAATTTCTGTTTCTGGTTGAATTTTTGTGGTCGATGATGAATGTCCATGCTGTTGAAGCTTAAACCCTAAGTTCCTTTTGAAAAAACCAGAAAACTCAAATGCTATTGGCTGTGGTTGCTTAAGTTACTGTTTCATTAAGGGAGAGCCAATCAGCTTATTTCGTTTGGCTGTGTGAAACGCTGCCGTTTCAATTAGTGGCACACTTATTTACTGAATTGCCACTGCGTTGACCATTAGTTGACCTATGCCATGCTATGTTGTTTCATGTTTCATCAATTATTCATCCAACTTTACAAATCCATTTCTCTTTCAATTTTTATCCAAAAATCATGAGGTTTTTTCCACAATGTTCATGAATGTGCCTAGTTTTTGATTGTGATTTTTAATTATTTTTCCATTGGCTGGATTTTAATTGACAATTATTTTCCCAACATGTATGCATAAATGATACATCTTACCATTTCAATTGTGAAATACTCATGTTGCATCCAATGAGCTTGAAATTTTTTGTGATGAAACTAGATATGCTCACCTTCATTTTGGTATAAAGTTTGTGAATTTATCATTTGTGGTTTGTGAGTTATGATTTTTTTGAATTAGGGTGTGACAATTTGTGTCACACCATTGATGTCCAACTTCATGATTTTCATTGCCATGCTTCTTAACCTCCAAATGACTTGATTTTTTGCATGAGCCTACTCTTGTATGTCTAGTTTACATGTGAATTTTCTTGGATTTAATTAAACTATTTTCCATTTGTTTGAGATTTTTCTTCTCTGCCTAGTCAATAGTTGACTTTGTGTGACACATGTTCCCATTTCATTTGTGAAATTCTCATACTTTATTAGATGGACATGAAATTTGATATGTGATAACTAGACATCTCAAGCTTGGCATTGGTGTTAATCTCATTCATTTCTCATCTGTTTTCAATTTGATATGATTTTTTAAAGTTGACCCATGTTTGTTGACCTTCTTTGTGCATGCTTGAATTTGGTTTGACTTCATGATTTTCATTGACTGCCTTCCTCTCATCCAAATGGGATGAAATTTGACATGCTTACCATGCTATGTGTTAGGTTTGACCATGATTTATTTGATGATTTTTGGAAAATGTTTAGATTGCTTTTGGTGCAAGTCTTGCTGTTGACTTCTATGAGTTTCTGTTTGCCATGTTTTGACCTAAATGGTTCATGAAATGATGATAGTGATTGATATGACTGTGAACCCAATTGGTTTTGTTTCCTAATTGTTTGAACATGATTTTGGATACTTACCCCTGGCTGTTTGGACTTTCTCATTCATTCTTGACCCTAGGCTTGCCCTAGTGGTCCTGTTATTCACCTTTGAGCTTGTGATTTCAGGTTGACCATCAAATGGCCATTAAGACCAATTCTTTTGATTGAGCTTACCCAAGTATCATTGCCTAACCTCTTTGTTTTGTAGGTGGCTTGGCTCACATGCCCTAAGCCTTGTGCCTTGCACATCCATGTGCCTCTAATGGACTGTTGGTTTCTGTTTCTGTTTGTTTTGTTTGAAGTTGCATACTAACATCTGTTTGACTGTTTCAGGTGCTTTAGTTGCTTAGTTCCTTGTGAACTTTTTGCTTTGCTTGTATAAGCAATTTGCATTGAGGTATGCCTCTTTTACTCCATGTAGTCTGGAAGACCTGGCCTGTTACTTGGCCAGGCAACTGTCTGAAGTCCTCCTTAAGAGGCAATGTTTGTGATTGTTTACTTTTGTCCTTGCATAGAGTCAAAGTCCTCCTAAGTGAAGAGGCAATTGGTGGAAGGTAGGGATATGCAATCTATCCCCCACTATTCAGTGTGTCATCTGTTTTGCTCACACCACTGTGTTGATGCATTACAGATAAAAACCCAAGATCTTGTACAATTGTACAGTTGAGTCAGTTTAAATGTGTAGAAGGGTTCCCACTTTCTGAACCCACACATTCTTGTCTTGAGCTCTCCCAGGCCAGGGATAAGAGCTGTGAAGTCTTATCTTCACTCACCTATCATCTGCTTCACCTTAGTCTCTCAATGGCAAGGTTAAGAGCACATTCACCCAGTTCCAGAGGTTTGTTTGTTGAGGTTGATATGACCCCTTGACTAAAACCTAACCCTTGTTTGAGCCACTTGTTTGTGTATAGCGTGTGCTATCTGTGCTTGTAGGATTGTTTGACTTGCTTCCTGTGCAAGATAGGATTGTTTGACTTGCTTCCTGTGCAAGTTAGGATAGTTTGACTTGCTTCCTGTGCAAGTTAGGATTAGTTTAGACTTGCTTCCTGTGCAAGTTAGGTTTTGCTTGGCTTGCTTCCTGTGCAAGTTAAGTGTGTGTGGCTTGCTTCCTGTGTGAGCCATACTTAGGATAGGTTGGCCCTTGTGCCATTTAGCTAGAAACCATAACTTAGGGTTGATTTTGCATGACAACATCTAGGCTCGAGTCGTAGTCTCCCTAGTTGTGTCTCCCTCTGTTATCTGGTTAGGCTAGTCCTTTATCCCTGCGTAGGGGAACTACATCGCCCTGATCTTCATACCAGATGAAGTATGTAGGCAGGAGATTGAGCTGATCTCTCCGGGCGCCCTTTTTCCTTTTTGTGTGTGTTGTTTGACAGTTGCTAGGCTCGTGTGCCTGACTCCTTAGTAATTTGTTGTCTGTTTGTTTGAGTGTGTGCTTGACAGTTATAGGCTCGAGTCCCCGACTCCCTATTAACTTGTTGTCCTGTTGTGTGCTTGGAAGCTGATGTAAGTCCATCGAGTGGCAGTTAGGTTCCAGTGTGCGTGTGTTTGGTTCGGATGCTGATGTAGGTCCAGCAATTGGCATTCAGGCTCCATGTTTGCCTTCTTGAGTGCGTTTTGGTTCGGATGCTGATGTAAGTCCAGTGATTGGCATTCAGGCTCCACGTTTGCCTTTGCCTGTGTTTGTTTGTGTGCGTGTCAGCCGAGCTACGAATGCTCTGATTCTTCTCTCGTCCGAGAAGATACGTATGCATAGGATGCGATATCCTAGCGAGCATGTGTCGTTTCCCCAGTCCGAACTACTTCGACTCTGATGTCTATGCCTGATAGACTAAGTAGGCCCAGGATGCGACATCCTGCCGAGTCAGTTTCAGTCAGTTTCTTGTATCTCTTTCAGCCAGTGTGTGTGAGTATTTAAGCAGTGTTTAGCAACCATATTCCTTCCTTTTGTGCGTGGATCCCGTAGAGTACTACGGATGCGTAGGGGTGCTAATACCTTCCCTTCGCATAACCGACTCCCGAACCCATCCTCTTTGGTCGCGAGACCATGTTCTTTCCAGGTTTACTCTGAGCGTTTCCTTTCCCTCTTTTGGGATAAATAACGCACGGTGGCGGCTCTGTTGTTCTTTCTTTTCCCGCCGGTTTTTCGCGCGATGCGACACCAGTTGGCTGAACCAATCTTATGCAAGATGGCATATTTAACAGTTAATTTTCCAGTTGATAGATGCTTCTTACTTGGCCATTCCTTGACTTGGCCAGCAATAATTATCCTATAGACTTCATTGTTTGTAGCCTCTAACTCCACACCTCCTTCAGTTCCTCTTCCTAGGAACTTATTGATAACAACAGGGGAGAACCTTACACATCTTCCTCTCACAAACACCTTGCAAAATTCCTTACTATTCTTATCAAAAATATCCTTTGGGATATTCACCACAAACTCTTTCACTAACCCTTCAAAACATTGGGGCAAAGTAACAATAGTTTTCATCAGACCAGCAGTCTTGATTAATTCCATAACTTTCTTCACTTCTACAGGCTCCTTCCCTAGCTCCCTCTCAACAGCAACTCTCCTTTGAATAACAAACTTCCACTTGGCAGCACCATCTTCCAGATGGAAATAAATGTTGTCCAAATGTACAGCTGCAACCTTAGCTGGAGACTTTTTAACAGTCTGCCTTTTAGCAGGAGAGATGTCTGGGACATCGTCTTCGACATCATCTTCAGAATCAGAGCTTTCTCCGATCTTCCTCTTCTTGACCTCTACTTTACTCCATGATTTAGAGGGTCCTACACCAGCAACCTTCTTACCTGTTCTGGGTGTCAACATCTCAGCCATAGTCTTCCCTTTTTTGGTCTTCAGTTTCTTTGCAACACTTGGTTTCACATGATGGACCAAGGTGTCATCTTCTTCTTCTGAACTCTCTTCCTCCAAATCAATAACCTTCTTAGCAGTTTCATGAGACACATCTACTGGTTTCTTACTAGGCAAGGTTTTACCTAGAGAGCATAGTCCCTCAGCAGCCATGTCTTTTTTCTCTGATCTAGATGAATCATCATCTTTCTCAGTTTGGGGTTCCACCTCAGGTGAGGGGTCCCTTCTAGATAGAGGGGTCGATACACCCTTGATTGCATGCCCTTCGTTAAGAATCCTAGTTACCAGGTTTCCTAATGACACGATTTGTATAGTGCATGTCATCCTTAGGAGGAGGGTTATCAGGAATGTTACCTTGATTGCTTCCAGTTGTGAAAGAAGGGCCAGGGGCGTCGCCTGGAATAACAGAGAGAGGAATAACCTCCAAAATATCTTCATCCAGAAACTCCATGGAGGGAGTCTTTGCTTTATGAGTGGGTTTTGATCTAGAGGATGAGGGATGTTGTGACATTTTGTTGAACTTTTGAGAGAAATGTTGTTGCCCTAGCAGAGGTTGTCTGAGAAGTTGAATGAAGATGGAGATGGTTGTGTTGAGGTAGCGTGTGGAAATGACATAGATACTAGTTCCAATACTAGGTAATGATTTATCATAAATGTGGAACTTGCATTTAAGTGGGAAGACAATATTTTTATTACCTTTTCCACTCCACTTTAATTGCTATAAATTCTCATGAGTAAAAATCCCCAATTTCCCTCTTAAACATTCAAACTGATTAGCATCCCAAGTGTAAGACCCCAATTTTGACCCTAAGATCCCTCAGGGCATCATAACATTGCATTTGCATTGCCTCAAGGATTTTTAGCATCTTGGTTCCCTTTGCCTTTGGGTTGGGACTCCTTGTGATTGGTTTGAGATCACCAAGCATGCTTGAATTATACATCATTGTTTCTCTTACTTTTGTTTACTAACCAAAAGCATAAAAATGTGTCACTAACATCTTTTGTTTGAAGCTTGAGTATCATCCAAGACACTTTGTGGGTTCTATTTAGATGATCAGTCAACACAAGGGAATGGCTTGAGATACTTCCAACAGGTTCAAATGGGGTCTATTCGTCAGTCAAAACGTTAATCTTGAAGGAGCAAAAGTTTGTTCATGAGCTGTCATGCTCGCTAGGCGAGCAGAATGGGTCGCCTAGCGAGTCCCAAGAAAAGCCACCAGAATCACCTACGCTCAGAGAAATTTCTTGAACTGTCATGCTCGCTAGGCGAAGCCCACGTGTTTAAAAAAACGAAAAACGAAAAAAAAACGAAAAAAAAACGAAAAACGAAAAATAAAATAAAATAAAAATAAATAAATAAATAAAATATAACAGAAAATTTTTGGACTTGGGCCTCTCTCATTTGAGCCCACAGGTCCAAAAATCAGGTTATAAATTCAGAGTTTCAGTGAAACAAAAGGTCATTTTATTCCTATTACCCTGGCAGGAAAAAAGATAGTGAGAGAAGAGCTAACAGAGTTCAGAGCAACCTCCAGAGACTGAAGGGAACTCGTCGGCAAAGAACCAATTCCCTCTCATATAAACCCTAAGAGTGCTTTGCAAACCCAACCGTGCCATTCAATTTCATCGGTCTCTCCAATCAGGTTTGCCTTATTCCCATTACTTTATGCTTTTAATTTGAATGCTCTGAATGTATGAGGTATTATGGGTGAATTTGATACCCTTTTGATGCATGTGTTTGACAAGAGGTTTAGGCCTCCCACCCTTGGTTGCTTTTTGTGAGCTTTTTGTGAATTTTAATGGCATGATTCATGTGGTTACATTTTGATTTGGGGGCAACTCTTGATTACCCTATCTTGTTTCTCTAACCTGTTTGTTGAGTTTTTGTGAGGGCTCACATACTCTTGCAGGGATAGCTTGCTTGGTGTTCCACTTTATTTGTGGGGTACCACCTGGAGGTCTATTCCGATTACCTGTACTGACTCGCTTTCTTTGATGGTGTTTAGCTTGGAAGAGTGTTTGGGTTTCGTATTTATCTAATTGTTGTTACTTCGGATCTTTATCCGTACGAAGTGCGGTGGCGACTCGACTTGTATGATTTACCTTGGATTTAGTCAATATCTCTAATGGTAACGAATACCCCGCTACAGAAAAGTGGCGACTCTGTTGGGGAAGTGATGAAATCCTAGTGGGTTTTGCCTACTTTTCATATTTGTTGTATTATATTGTATATTGTTTTGTGACATATTTTTTGTGCAATTTAGGATTACTGTATTGTATGTAATGATTGATTTGCTTGAATATTAATTCCTTGTATGCTTGGTGATCTTTGTGAGATGAGTTCTATACCCGAACTCGAGTGCACTTAGGATAGGAGAATGGCATAGTCTTGTCGACTTGTGTGGAGTTATTCCTTAGCAAGTTGACTTGCAAGCCCATTCACTTGGTGGAGGTCATGTTGGGATCAATAATGTCACACAAGTAGTTGTGGTTAGACATTACTTTTTCCAATATAGACCTTAGAAGCCAAGGACCTTAGTTTACCAAACCCATATTGGCCTATTCGTAGGATGTAGTGCGAAAGTCGTTCAAGTGTAAGATTTAACACGATTGTTACGCGATACTACACTCATAAGAGTCTCTCTTGAGAATATTTTTGGAATACGAGTAGTCGTTTCTCCGATGATATCCAAAAGATGGGATGATGACTATGGGAACCTTTTGTAGAACATGTTTGGCAGGTTTAAATCTTAGTACACTCCCTTTGGGTGGTTCTTAACCTAAACTCCATGCTCGTGACTTGCAACAAACCCTTGATTCATGGTTGATCCGTTCATGAATCCTTAATATCAATGGAACTTGGGTGTTGATAAGGTGTAAACCATAATCCACCAAAATGGATGGTTGATATTAAGGATAACATGATCCATCCCATGACCTTTGTTTGGTGTGCTTTGCTTGACCCTTGAGTGTGATTGTTGCATTCATGCATTCATGCACCCATTTGCATTCATATCATCAAAATAATAAGAAAATTTTCAAGGAACTTAAGAGGTCTATTTGCAAAATTTTCAGACATGGAAAGACAAAGAAGGAATACAAAGAAGTACAGCTTCAGGCAACCAGACTTGAAAGAGTTAAGGAATTTGACATCTTATGTATTAGATCCCTTGGGTTTCAAAGCTCGTTTTGGGAAGCTTCTTCCTCTTCTGACTACTCAGGTGGATGAAGGATTGATGAGTGTATTGGTGCAGTTTTACGATCCTTTGTACCGTTGCTTCACGTTTCCAGATTTTCAGCTTTTGCCTACACTTGAGGAGTATGCTTATCTTGTGGGTATACCTGTTCTGGATCAGTTGTCGTTCAGTGGCTTGGAAAGGGTTCCCACTTCTCAAGAGTGTCGCAACCTGAAAAATGGAATGCGAAAAAAACAACCGGCGAAGAAAGACAGGAGAGTCGCCACCGTGCGTTATTTATCCCAAAGGAGGGAAAGGAAACGCTCGAAGTAAACCTGGAAACAGGAAAGGACAAGACGGGGTCTCGCAACCAAATCTTGGGTTCGGGAGTCGATTATGCGAAGGGAAGGTATTAGCACCCTACGCATCCGTAGTACTCTACGGGATCCACTTTTGTAGTTCTTGTCTAAAGGGTGTGGGTTTATCTAATGTGTTATTTACTAAAAAAAAGGGGTCAAAAGAAAATGACTCGCACGGATGTCGCATCCACTGCATACGTATCTCATCTGAATATGAGAATCAGAGTCTTCGTAGCTCGGCTACCTAGGGGTTAAGGGTAATTGTGCTCGCTAAGACATCGCGCCTTATGCCTACGTATCTCATCTGGAATGAGAATCAGAGCAAGTCGTAGTTCGGCTAACTACGGGGTTATGGATTGGGTTTTGGACGAACGACGTTACTACGCAATCTACCAGATGCTCGACCTTTGGAGACTTACTCGCCTGTAGTAGAAGGAGTTAACGTGTTCTTAGGAGAAGAAAAATCAATGAGTTGGTAGGGTTAGGGATGCTCATGCAAAAAGGGAAATCCTAGACGAAGGAACCTGCATAAAGTAAATACACAAAACATTGCCTCCTATCGAGGTCTTCCAGCTAAGAAAGCGGTAAAAATACGGGAAAATGTAAAAGTACCACACGGATAAAGATCTGAAGCAACAGTAATTAACTGAACAAGGAAACCCTGAGATCCTCCCAAGCTAACACCATCAAAGAAAGTGAGCCAGTACAGGTAATCGGAATGAAACCTCCAGGCGGTATCCCACAAATAAAGTGGAACACCAGGCAAACCATCTCTGCAAGAGTCATATGAGCCCTCACAAAACAAAACTCAACAAACAGGTTAGAGAAACAAAATAGGGTAACCAAGAGTTGCCCCCAAATCTAAATGTAACCACATGAATCATGCCATTAAAATTCACAAAAAGCTCACAAAAAGCAACCAAGGGTAGGAGGCCTAAACCTCTTTTCAAACACATGCATCAAAAGGTTATCAAATTCACCCATAATACCTCATACATTTAGAGCATTCAAATTAAAGGCATAAAGATGATGGATATAGGGCAAACCTGATTGGAGAGATCGGTTGAAATCAAATGGCACGGCTGGATTTGCAAACCAATGTTAGGGTTTGCTTGAGCTGAAAGTGTGTGAGTCAGAATGAACCTTTCAGAGTTGCCTGGAGGTTGCTGCAGATTAATTCTCACTCTCTCTGTCTAGGTTTCTCTTCAGGTTTTGTCCAGGATTTTGTTCCAAGGAAACCTCAGAGTGTTTTGCTTCTCTTCCTTTTTCTGTCTATTCTCCCTCTTTTATAACCTGATTTTCATGGCTTTGTGGGCTCAAATGAGAGAGGTCCAAGTCTGAGATTTTTCTTTTATTTATTTATTTAATTTTTATTTAATTTTTTTTTATTTTTTTTTATTTTTGCTTGCATAACACGTGGGCTTTGCCTAGCGGGCATGACAGCTCATGAACAAACCTTTGTTCCTTCAAGATTAACGTTTTGACTGACGAATAGACCCCTGTTGGAAGTAACTCAAGTCTTTCCCTTATGTTGACTGATCATCTAAATAGAACCCACAAAGTATCCTGGATGATGTTCAAGCTTCTTGGAGCTAATCCCGATTGACATGATGAAATGCAATGTATCTAATGTTAAATGACCTAAAAATGAATGCGTGAATAAGGAGGGCAAATTTTGGGGTGTTACAGCTGCCCCTATTCAATCATCAGCTAACCCGAGAAGGATGAAAGCGAACAGCTTATCAGACAAACAGGGTGAGCTGTGATTGAATACCAAAGACAGACCGAAAATTTGCGCTCCAAGAACACCATAAAAATGTTGAAATACACCGCGTTGTTTATTTCTCTTCCGATCCTTTGGCTGAATCTGAATCAGTCTTCTGACTTAATCTGGAGTTTCGATCCTCTGGCTGAATCTATACTCAATTTAGTCCTCTGGTTGGATGTTAATTTTGATCCTCGGGCTGGATACAGTTTCAATCTTCTGGCTAGATCTTCTTCGATCTTCTGGCTAGATCTTCTGGCTAGATCTCCTTTGTTTCAATTCTCTGGCTGAATCTACTTCGATCTTCTGGCTAGATCTGAATTGTTTCGATTCTCTGGCTGAATCTATTTTCTTTGATTCTCTGGCTGAATCTACTTCGATCTTCTGACTAGATCTGAATTGTCTCGATTCTCTGGCTGAATCTATTTCTGGTCTTCGGGTTAGACCTGACTTCGATCTTCTGGCTAGATCTTCTTCGATCTTCTGGCTAGATCTGAATTGTTTCGATTCTCTGACTGAATCTATTTTCTTTGATTCTCTGGATGAATCTACTTTGATCTTCTGGCTAGATCTGAATTGTTTCGATTCTCTGGCTGAATCTATTTCCGGTCTTCGGGCTAGACCTGACTTCGATCTTCTGGCTAGATCTTCTTCGATCTTCTGGCTAGATCTGAATTGTTTCGATTCTCTGGCTGAATCTATTTTCTTTGATTCTCTGGATGAATCTATCTATTTTTCGGTCTTCGGGCTAGACCTGACTTTGATCTTCTGGCTAGATCTGGATTGTTTTGATGATAAATTCCCATCATCAGGATCTCGCATCTGGGGCATGCGCTGGTTGACCCTCTTTCGAAATCTACAGTCTTCATGTTAGATATGCAGCTTCGAGAATATCCCACTTTTGGGCTTCGTACATATTCTTCAAGCTAGAACATGTTATAACGACTCTTCGATTAGACTTTGTTTTTTTAATGCGATCCGCGGGCTGGATCCTCTTGTAGGTTGATTTTCTGTTGAGCTGTCAATCTATTCCTCCAGCTGGCTTGCTGGGGAAATAACGCTCGTAGTCGACTCTCTGGCTGAATCTTCGAAATGACCCTCAGGCTGGATCTCTGGAAAACGATTCTTAGGCTGAATCTTCGAAATGACCCTCAGGCTGGATCTCTGGAAAATGATTCTCAGGCTGAATCTTCGAAATGACCCTTATGCTGGGTCACACACACACTTGATCCTCTGGCCGAATCTCATGACTTTGGTTGTAAAGTAATTTTTCAGTCTACTTTGAAGAACCTGTTTATCAGCTTATGTGTATGTTTGATATGCATGCAAATGCAAATGCAAATGTTATGCATAATGCAAAAGAAGAAAAAAAATCTGCTTGGGGAAGCAACTCTGGCAGGGAGCGGATCGCTGTATCAATCCTTGAATGCTCTGTGGGGAACGATCCGTCTGCCGGGACCGGGGAGCCACCGAAAATAAATCGGCCTTTTTTTGAAAAGTTGACCTTGCTGGGGAAGTATCAACTATGGAAACTTTGCTTGGCGAGGCTCTGCGAGGAGAGTCTGTGAGGAAAGCACTTTCTGGGGAAATGTCGTAGGAATCGACCTTTGCTGGGGATATGAACTTTCTAATTGTCCTCAGGCTGGGGATTAAAACAAATCTAAAAAAAAAATCTGTTGGGGACGAGATGAACACTGGGAACACCACCCTCTTGTTTGTTGGGTATGCGACTACTCCGCTGTTGCTGGGAAGATACAGTCTGGCACTGTCGACTCCGCTGGGGATATACAGTCTGGATATTGTCAACTCTACTGGGGATATACAATCTGGATACTGTCAACTCTACTGGGGAACCTGCTCTGTAGAGGAGAGGCTTTGTCAACCGCTTGGGGGTGAGGATTCATGACTTGGCATCCGGTTCCTGTGACCTGTAACCAAAAAATACACGTATGCCCCGGGGAATTACTCGGTTTAAATTCATCGTCCGGGATTAAGCACATTCAAAGCAATTTTGATTTTTTTCCTGCGCAAGTCATCTGCAAAAGCCACCATTACATTCAGATGCAATATGTTTCCTCAAGAATTCAGACATCTTTTGCAAACAAACTGATAAATGAAAAGTAAAGAGGCTTTTTAACTGAATTATTCGACTTTTGTTGGTTGAAAAATTTGTGCCAGGAATAGGCGAGTACATCAGGAAGCTGATCCCTGGAAAGAGGCGATCGCTATAAATTGAACAAGAGAAACTATCCTAATGGCAATGTGGAAACGGGGTCCCACCGAGTTTCGACTCTGCTATGGCTCGTATGTCCTCAAGACGCTCTGCTCATCTTGCTTTCTGAAGTGGATGATTAGTCGATCTTTAACCTTCGAAGATTGTCGGATTGAATGAAACGGTGATATAACACGGATGAAATCAGATCGCAGTTATTCGCTTATTCCCTAACTTTTGCGTGGACCGCCCTTTTGGGTTTTCAATCCACCGGGATACCCTTTTTTTCCTGAGCCGCCCTTTCGGGTTTTCGACTCACCGGGTGTACATTTTTTTTGATTTTTATATCCCTAATTTTTGCCCGAACCTCTTCATTCTTTTTTTTTGGTTCGTCGGGATGCCCCTTTTTTGCCTGGACTATTCTTTTTACTGTCCAGCGGGTCTATTTTATGCGAAGTATTTTTTAACTGCGTCTGAGTTGACAGGGGACGGGAAGTCTTCGCCATCCATGGTTGTTAGCATCAGAGCTCCGCCAGAGAAAACTCTTTTAACCACGTATGGACCCTCGTTGTTCGGTGTCCATTTTCCCCTGTGATCTTTGTTGGGAGGAAGAATTCTTTAGAGTACCAATTCACCGACTCGATACTCTCGAGGGCGCACTTTCTGATCAAACGCTCTCTTCATCCGGCTCTGATATAGCTGGCCATGGCATATAGCTGCTAGTCTCTTTTCCTCAACTAGGCTTAGCTGATTGTATCGAGAACGGACCCATTCTGCTTCGTCCGGCTTCATTGTTGGTGCAGGGAAAAGTTATTCTGGCACAAAATGGCATATGAACCCCCTCCGGTGTGATCAACATTGCATCAACTCCGCGACCATTGACGTTGACCGCCCCATCAAACATCATAATCCATTTGGATTCAGGGTCAGGCCCCTCCTCCGGGAGTGGTTCCTCGCAATCTTTCGATTTGAGAAACATGATGTCCTCATCAGGAAAGTCGAACCTCATAGGTTGGCAATCATCAATCGGTTGCGCGACAAGATAGTCTAACAAGACACTTCCTTTGATGGCTTTTTGTGAAGTGTATTGGATGTCATACTCTGTCAGCATCATTTGCCACCTAGCAACACTGCTGGCTTTTCAAAAATATACTTGACTTGATCCATCTTTGATATCAATAGAGTCGTGTGAGTCAACATATACTGCCTTAGTCGGCGAGCAGCCCATGCCAAAGCGCGGCAAGTTTTCTCGAGCAATGAGTATCTTTGTTCACAGTTAGTAAACTTTTTGCTAAGGTAGTATATTGCATGCTCTTTTCGACCTGACTCGTCATGCTGACCAAGCACACAACCCATTGACCTTTCTAACACAGTCAAGTACATGATCAACGGTCTTTTCCTCTCGGCCTGTAGACTGGCCCCGATCTTGATCTCTTTCTTGTCGTCTTCGGTACCAATGTTGATGGTCTCAACCATCTCCTGATAAGGTGTGATAGCTCGGTCCTCCTGTTTCAACAACCTGGCTAACTCCTCAGGCAATTCACAATCTTCCTCAACCCCTTCTTCGGCTTGATAGATAGGATTGTCGAAGTCATACTTGGCCATAGTAGTGTCGTTAGCAGTGAGATCCGGGTGATCAGTTTTACGAGGTGTTTTTTGGAAAGAAAAACGAAAAAGAAACATGAAAAAGAAACATTGTCGTTTTTGTAAAAGTGAAAATAATTGAAAGAAAGAGAACATAAAATTGTTTGCAAAAGATGTCCTTTATTGATGATGAAAATAATTGTGAAATGTAACTAAATGGATGGCCCTACAGATGAGTCATTACACCTTGGCCAAAGTGCAAGACTTTTTTATGCATGTGATAAAAGGAAAACAATAAAAATTACTCCTTCAGTAGAGTAAACCAGACGAGTTTTTCAAACGACCAATTGTCGAGCTTTTCTCCTGGGACACACGGGCGAATCCAGCTATCTAAGTCACAGTCGCTGTCAGCCTCGTCTTCATCTGCATCATTGACGGTGTGGGGAGAAACCAAACCCCCGCTGGAGAAAGTACCGGCTTCATTCTTCTGAGACCCCGGAGTATACCCCAATCCAAACTTGTCTTCTTTTATGATTGACTCCACAAATTTTCCCCAGCCTTGGGCATTACCAGCCTTAACCACTTCAACAGCTTGCTTGTATGAAGAGATAGAAGTCCCGGCCTTCTCAGGCTCAGGTGAAAAGACAGTTTCGGGTGCGACCTTACTGATGTTTATGGCTTCGAAGCCCTGACACAGCATCTCATGCATCTCGCCATCCATCTCCACATACTTAAATGTAGACAGGTGGCTAACAAAAATATCCTCTTCACCACAGACGGTGACGATCTGACCTTCTAGTCCATATTTGAGCTTCTGGTGGAGAGTAGAAGTAACAGCACCGGTAGCATGAATCCAGGGTCGACCTAGCAGACAGCTATAGGCAGGCTGGATATCCATCACATAAAAGGTACTCTTGAATACCTGCGGTCCAATCTTAACTAGCAACTCAACTTCGCCACAAACAGCTCGCTTAGAGCCATCAAAAGCCCTTACAACTAAATTACTCGGCCTCAGGGTGGCGTCATCGCAATTCAACTTCGTTAAGGCTTTCTTTGGGAGAACATTCAGAGAAGAACCTATATCAACCAAAACACGGGAAAGCACCGTCCCTTTGCATTCCATTGTGATATGCAAGGCTTTGTTGTGATTCCTGCCCTCAGACGTCAGGTCATAATCGGTGAAACCTAGCGCATGGCTAGTGTGTACATTCGAAACTATCGACTCCAGCTGGTCAACAGTTATCTCTGGGGGAACATAAGCCATATTCAGTACTTTCAACAAGGCTGCTCTGTGTGCCTCAGAGCACATCAATAGTGAGAGAATGGAGATCTTTAAGGGTGTCTGATTTAGCTGGTCGACTACCTTGTAGTCACTTTTCTTAATAATCCTCATAAACTCATCCACTTCCTTCTCGAATGCGATCTTAAGAGGAGCTTCCTCGGTAGTAACCTCTTCGGTGGATACCTGTTTTCCTTTAGCCTTGGCAGCTGCCTCAGCTTCAGCATTCGTGCGCAATGTTGATGGTGCAAATAGGCGTCCACTGCGAGTGAAGCCACCAATTCCTCCAACATTGTCTACAGCGGAGCTACCAATGTCAATGTCTTCTTCGTTAACTTTCTGCCCCTGGCAGTAGATATCAGCCCCATAGTGCCACGGGATAGCACTGTCTTTCTCATACGGAACAGGTCCTGGTACCGTGATGGTGACCGGACCAATCAAAGTCGGTTGAGGGTTGCTAGAGTAAATTGGTGCTGGACTTTCTGGGAAATATATTATTGTCGGAGCGGGTCTCTCGGGAACATTTATTTCTTCAGGAGTCAAATAAATCGTCACCGTCGACACATCATTCTTCACTGGACGGGTCTGATCGAACTGAAGACAACCTTCATCTATCAGTTGCTGAATACCCCTTCTCAGACTGTCACATCCGTTCTCGACAGCTTGACAATTTCTGCACTCTCCCCCACAGCCCGGGAAAATCTGTCCTTTCAAGAGTTGGTCTTTGACCACCGATAGCGAAGTCTTCACTTTAGTCACATCAAAGACCAAATTCAAAGTTTCCCCACTATCAACAACATTAATCCTCTGCCCACCATGAGCTGGCATCGGGTTTTGGATAACATTAGACACCGGAGAAAGATTGATGGCCTGGGCATCTCTCAAATCTTGTACCTTTAGCTGAAGAGCCGTGCAATTATCTGTAGTATGGCCAGGTGCGTTGGAGTGAAAAGCACATCTGGCGTTGACATTATAACCTCTAGGCAGATTGTTGGGATCGACCGGTGGGGCCAGAGTTCTCAACGTAACCAGATTCATGTCAATCAGCTTGGGAAGTAATACAGAATAAGGCATTGGGATTGGCTCAATGACCCGGTCCGCCTGCCTTGGACGTTGTTGATAGGGTCTCTGTTGACCCGGATTACCTCCTTGTTGTTGATTGTTGTACCTGGGTTGCTGTTGCGGATGATACTGCGGTTGAGGAACATGTGTTGGAATAGTGACTGCGGCCACTTGATCTTGATAATAATTAGGGCGTCCTCTGCCCCTACCTCTGCCGGCATATACAACGCTCATCTCACCTTCTCTTCTTCGCTGACCGTTACCAGCAAACGGTTTCTTGGGAACTGATGAGTTGGAAGCACTGTTGTCTTGAATTCGACCCATCTTCAACAGACTCTCGATCCTTTCTCCAGCAATCATTATCTCTGCAAAGCTGATTGACGGGCAAGCAGCCAATCTCTCGATATAATTTCCTTAAAGAGTGTTCATGAACATGTCCGCCATCTCCCTTTCAGACATAGGGGGTTGGACGGATGCAGCAATTTGTCTCCAACGCTGAGCATATTCTCTAAAGGTTTCCTTGGCAGACTGAGACATTCCTTGCAACAAGGTCCGATTTGGAGCCATGTCCAAGTTGTATTGATATTGCTTGACAAAAGCCTCTGCCAAGTCTTTCCAACTCTTGATGGTAGTACGAGACAAATGAGAATACCATTCACGAGAAGCTCCAGTTAAACTGTCTTCAAAGTAGTACATCCACAGCTTTTCATCTTCAGCGTGAGCTCCCAACCTTCCCAAATAAGATTGGAGATGAGTGCGTGGGCAAGAAGCCCCGTTGTATTTCTCAAAAGTAGGGGGTTTGAACTTGTGAGGGATCCTTACTCCCTGAACCAGACCAAGATTGGTGACATCAAAACCTAAGGAATTTTGAGACTCCAAAGATTTGAGCTTCTCAGCAAGCTCATCCATACGGAGAGTGGTCTCGAGGGCCTCGTCGTGCAAAGAAAATTGATCATACTGACAATCTTCAGTAACGGGGCGCCCGTTAATCCGAATTCCTATATTCACATTGTACCTCCCGCCAATACCATTCCCAACATTTCCCGTGTTGCAAACATTACCCGGGTTTCCATCAACATTTGCGTTACCCGCGTTTCCAGTGTTCACAGGGTTATCAGTGTTCCCAGGGTTCCCCTCAGCACTTGGTATTTCCACCTCTGGATCGGGCCTCGGTTTCTCAACCAATTCCTTCAGCTTCGCCTGGCCTTCTTCCATACCAGTCATCAATGTCATGAACTGATCCATCCTTTCACGCATATCAGCCAGTTCTTTCTGTATCTGGTCCATTGCTAGTCGTGGACGGTTTTCCTTTGTCGGGTACCTGTGAACTCGCTTGGGACCAATAACTGCCTGAAACAGGGAACAAACATTAGACACTGCGGTGACACCTGCAAAACAAACAAGGGTTAGTATGTATGGTATGCGATGCACTGCTTATTCGATTTTAAGGCCCCCCCTTAAAAAGGGAATACCCTGCAAATGAATTAGCATGAGATGTTGGATGCAAATATGCAGATGATGTTATGCAATGCAATGGCATGTCAATCAGAATTGCTGGATCCGCTTGAACATCTGTCAGGTTGCACTGCCTGGAGAGAAATTAAGAGGATCAAGCAAAGCACACCAAACAAAGGTCATGGGATGGATCATGTTATCCTTAATATCAACCATCCATTTTTGTGGATTATGGTTTACACCTTATCAACACCCAAGTTTCATTGATATTAAGGATACCTGAACGGATCAACCATGAATCAAGGGTTTGTTGCAAGTCACGAGCATGGAGTTTAGGTTAAGAACCACCCAAAGGGAGTGTACTAAGGTTTAAACCTGCCAAACATGTTCTACAAAAGGTTCCCATAGTTATAATCCCATCTTTCGGATATTATCGGAGGAACGACTACTCGTATTCCAAAAATATTCTCAAGAGAGACTCTTATGAGTGTAGTATCGCGTAACAATCGTATCAAATCTTACACTTGAACGACTTTCGCACTACGTCCTACGAATAGGCCAAGATGGGTTTGGTAAACTAAGGTCCTTGGCTTCTAAGGTCTATATTGGAAAAAGTAATGTCTAACCACAACTTACTTGTGTGACATTATTGATCTCAACATGACCTCCACCAAGTGAATGGGCTTGCAAGTCAACTTGCTAAGGAATAACTCCACACAAGTCAACAAGACTATGCCATTCTCCTATCCTAAGTGCACTCGAGTACGGGTATAGAACTCATCTCACAAACAGAACCAGCAGATACGGCAGTCATATGTACACAATGCAATAAAGCAGGTAAATGCTGAAAGATAAATAACTGTACAAAAGAATAAACACCCAATAAACAAACAACCTACAAAAGCTAGGAGGGACTCGCTTAGGGAAACTGGGTCCCCAGTGGAGTCGCCAGCTGTCGCAACCTGAAAAATGGAATGCGAAAAAAACAATTGGCGAAGAAAGACAGGAGAGTCGCCACCGTGCGTTATTTATCCCAGAGGAGGGAAAGGAAACGCTCGAAGTAAACCTGGAAAAAGGAAAGGACAAGACGGGGTCTCGCAACCAAATCTTGGGTTCGGGAGTCGATTATGCGAAGGGAAGGTATTAGCACCCTACGCATCCGTAGTACTCTACGGGATCTAGTTTTGTAGTTCTTGTCTAAAGGGTGTGGGTTTATCTAATGTGTTATTTACTAAAAAAAAGGGTCAAAAGAAAATGACTCGCACGGATGTCGCATCCACTGCATACGTATCTCATCTGAATATGAGAATCAGAGTCTTCGTAGCTCGGCTACCTAGGGGTTAAGGGTAATTGTGCTCGCTAAGACATCGCGCCTTATGCCTACGTATCTCATCTGGAATGAGAATCAGAGCAAGCCGTAGTTCAGCTAACTACGGGGTTATGGATTGGGTTTTGGACGAACGACGTTACTACGCAATCTACCGGATGCTCGACCTTTGGAGACTTACTCGCCTGTAGTAGAAGGAGTTAACATGTTCTTAGGAGAAGAAAAATCAATGAGTTGGTAGGGTTAGGGATGCTCATGCAAAAAGGGAAATCCTAGACGAAGGAACCTGCATAAAGTAAACACACAAAACATTGCCTCCTATCGAGGTCTTCCAGCTAAGAAAGCGGTAAAAGTACGGGAAAATGTAAAAGTACCACACGGATAAAGATCCGAAGTAACAGTAATTAACGGAACAAGGAAACCCTGAGATCCTCCCAAGCTAACACCATCAAAGAAAGTGAATCAGTACAGGTAATCAGAATGAAACCTCCAGGCGGTATCCCACAAATAAAGTGGAACACCAGGCAAACCATCTCTGCAAGAGTCATATGAGCCCTCACAAAACAAAACTCAACAAACAGGTTAGAGAAACAAAATAGGGTAACCAAGAGTTGCCCCTAAATCTAAATGTAACCACATGAATCATGTCATTAAAATTCACAAAAAGCTCACAAAAAGCAACCAAGGGTAGGAGGCCTAAACCTCTTGTCAAACACATGCATCAAAAGGGTATCAAATTCACCCGTAATACCTCATACATTTAGAGCATTCAAATTAAAGGTATAAAGATGATGGATATAGGGCAAACCTGATTGGAGAGATCGGTTGAAATCAAATGGCACGGCTGGATTTGCAAACCAATGTTAGGGTTTGCTTGAGCTGAAAGTGTGTGAGTCAGAATGAACCTTTCAGAGTTGCCTGGAGGTTGCTGCAGATTAATTCTCACTCTCTCTGTCTAGGTTTCTCTTCAGGTTTTGTCCAGGGTTTTGTTCCAAGGAAACCTCAGAGTGTTTTGCTTCTCTTCCTTTTTCTATCTGTTCTCCCTCTTTTATAACCTGATTTTCATGGCTTTGTGGGCTCAAATGAGAGAGGTCCAAGTCTGAGATTTTTCTTTTATTTATTTATTTAATTTTTTTTTTCTTTTTTTCTTTTTTTTTCTTTTTTTTTTCTTTTTTTTTTTTTGCTTGCATAACACGTGGGCTTCGCCTAGCGAGCATGACAGCTCATGAACAAACCTTTGCTCCTTCAAGATTAACGTTTTGACTGACGAATAGACCCCTGTTGGAAGCAACTCAAGTCTTTCCCTTGTATTGACTGATCATCTAAATAGAACCCACAAAGTGTCCTGGATGATGTTCAAGCTTCTTGGAGCTAATCCCGATTGACATGATGAAATGCAATGTATCTAATGTTAAATGACCTAAAAATGAATGCGTGAATAAGGAGGGATAATTTTGGGGTGTTACAAAGAGATAGCAGACATGTTACATATAGATGAATCTCTAGTTGGTGCTCATATGACTACCAAAGGTGGAATTCAAGATCTCCCTTCTGAGTTCCTCATTGCTCAAGCTACTATGTATGGGAAGGCCATGAGTGAGGACGCCTTTGAGTCCATATTTGTACTTCACATCTATGGGCTAGTATTGTTCCCCAACATCGACAAGTTTGTGGATGTGAACACTATTAGGATTTTCTCTACTCTTAATCCCGTTCCGACTCTGTTGGGTGATACCTACTTCTCTTTGCATATGAGGAATGCAAAGGGAGGTGGCGCCATTGTGTGTTGTTTGCCTTTGTTGTGTAAGTGGTTTATTTCTCACTTACCTCAGACGGTCGCTTTCAAGGAGAACAAGGAATGTCTACGGTGGTCCACGAGACTTATGTCTCTCACTAATGATGATATCTCTTGGTATAACCGTGTGTATGATGGTGTGCAAATTATTGACTCTTGTGGCGAATTCTCCAATGTACCTCTTCTTGGTACATGTGGTGGGATTAACTACAATCCTGTTTTGGCACGTCGGCAGCTTGGGTTCCCCATAAAGGATAAACCCAATAACATTTTGTTAGAGGGTGTATTCTTTCAGGATGGTAAAGATCCCCAAGGCTTGAAAGCTAGGATGGTCCGCACTTGGCGCAAGATTCATAAGAAAGGAAGGAAAGATTTGGGTCCTAAGAATTGCATCGCTTTGGAGCCTTACACTGTTTGGGTTAGAAAGAGGGCATCTGAGTATCTCATGCCTTACGAGTATCCGAGACCTACACCTATGATTATGGTTGGGCCTTCAACACTCCCTAATCAAGGAGTAGAGGAGTTGATAGACGAAGACCGTTCACGTGCCTGGATCCGTGAACGTGAAGAGTTGCTTCAGCAGATTAAGGAGAAGGATGCGTTGATTGAGTTTCTTGAGCATTAGGTTATTGATGACCCTGATGATGTATGGACTTCTCTACTTCCTCAGTCTTCTAAGTTCTGGAAGAGGAAGTATGATCGACTCGCCAAAGAGAAGGCCGATATGGAGGCAGCCTACGAGAGGGAGGTGAAGAGGCTTCGCGCATCTTATCTTCCTGTGTCCCGAGCTTTAGATGATTGTTTCTAGGGATCTATAAGACGATTATTGTCCTTTTCTCTTGTATATGATTGACGATGCTGCACTTCTTTTCCCTGATATTATTTGATGAGATATCTCCATATGTGATAAAATGCTTAATATTTCCAGAATTTGCAAATAAAACTCTAAAGTTCCTTTGAAATAAAAAACAAATCATATGCACAAACATTGCATGCATCATATGCATAAGCAGGTTTTGTTTCCGGTCCCTTGCCCTGTGGTCTAACTTTGTGTCCTTCATTTATTTTGAAGACAAGCTGACTCACCGGTACTACACTAGAGCCAACATTTCAAGACTGATGGATCACTTAGAGCAAGAGAATCGCGAGCTGAAAGAGGAAGTGGCCAGATTGACTGCCCTAATGGAGTCACTCATGGCTGCCCAGAGCCAGTCTTCTCCGACACCTTCAACTCCTCCCCAGAGGACAGTTATCTCTGAGATTGTCTCCTCTACTGTGCCCGCTGCCCGTGCATACTTTGTTCCAACAGCCATGCCAACCGGGTTCCCGTGGGGGATGCCTCCCAATTTCACGCCTGAGGGTCCTGTTCCCACCTTTGCTTCTCTGCCGGCATCTAGCCCGGTCCTTGCCGTTCCTCCTCCTATCATGCATACTTTTCCCAGGGTAGACGACACCATCTATCATTCTGAGCCATCTGAGGGTCCAGATGTTTATGAGAAGATGGATGCTATGAACGATCAATTTCTTGAGCTTCGCAAGGAATTGAAAACTCTCAGAGGGAAGGATCTTTTCGGCAAGTCTACTGCCGAACTCTGCTTGGTTCCAAAAGGATAAAGATCAATTGAGAGCCATGTCCCAGAAGGATAAAGAAACATTTAAGGAGTATGCTCAGAGGTGGCGAGAGGTGGCAGCACAGATCGTGCCTCCGCTAGAAGAGAAAGAGATGACTAAGATCTTTTTGAAGACTTTAAGTTCTTTTTATTATGAGCGGATGATTGTTAGCGCTCCTTCTGACTTCACCGAGATGGTGAATATGGGGATGCGTCTAGAAGAAGGGGTCCGTGAAGGACGGTTAACCAGAGAAGAAGGCTCTTCTGCCAAACGTTATGGGGCGTTTGCAAAGAAGAAAGATGGAGAGGCACATGTTGTGATCTCCCATGAGAAACCAAGAAGACCCTCTGTGAGGAGGAAGATTGTGCATCCCGCCAGTAACCAGCACCAGGTGGCTCATATAGCACCTGTTTTCAGAGACAATCAACAGTATCAGCAACATAGTAACAATCAGCAACCACATTCGCAATATCAGCAACAATAGCACCAACCGCAGCAGTAGGCCTACCAGCCTCGAAATAGTAATCAAACCAGCACGAGTTACGAGAGGAAAAGGGTCACCTTCGATGTTATTCCTATAACGTACGCAGAGTTATATCCCTCTTTGATAGAGAGTAAGTTGATTACTCCGAGAGACCCACTGGCTATACCTGTTAACCCCTAGTGGTGGTATAAGCCCGAGTTACATTGTGTTTACCATTCTGGTGCTCCCGGCCACGACGTGGAGAATTGTTACCCTTTGAAGACCAAGGTTCAAGACCTGGTGAGGTGTGGTATTTTATATTTTGAGGACGTAGGCCCTAATGTGAAGAAGAACCCATTGCCCGAACATGGGAAATCTGTCAACATGGTCCAGGGTTGCCCTGGAAAATACAAGGTCAAATATGTCAGTCATATTCAACAGTCTCTGGTCCAGATGCATCGTTTGTTGTGTGACTACAGTCATTATGAGCATGACCATGATAGATGCCGAGTCTGCTCTGTTAACCGATTGGGTTGTTGCCAGGTGCGCAAGGATGTTCAGGAAATGCTGGACGAAGGAGTCATTGAGATCCTTCAAAACTGGAATGTTGATGAAAATGAGCCTGAGGTCAATCTGATTTCCCCAGTGTTCCAGATACCCGAGCCTGTTATCATCAAGTACAATGGTAGCAAGCAGAAGGCTTCTCCCGCTCTGATCATTAAGCCTGCTGGTCATGTGCCTTACTCCTCTGAAAAGGCAGTTCCCTATCGCTACAACGTCGTAGCAGTAGAGAATGGGAAAGAGGTGTCCTTGCCCTCTTCTTCTGTTGTGAATATTGCCGATGTTAGCGGTTTGACCCATAGTGGCCGTGTATTTTTAGCACCGCCGAAGCCTCAAATTAATGCTGATTTTGTTGAACGCCCGATTGGGAACATTGTGAATTCTCCGAATCCGGCACTTGCTGTTAAGCCCTCCTCCGTACTTAAAACTCCTACTTTTGTTGGCCCGAGTGGCAATGTGAAAGAAGACTGTGATGAGATGCTGAGACTCATCAAGAAAAGCGAGTACAATGTTGTAGACCAACTTCTACAAACGCCATCCAAAATATCTGTGTTATCCTTACTTTTAAATTCAGAACCACACCGAGAGGCTAAGCAGAAGGTGTTGGATGTGGCATATGTGGATCACGATGTCACTTTGGAGCAATTCGATAGCATTGTTGCAAACATTACTGCTTGTAACAACCTGAGCTTTTGTGACTCTGATCTCCCTGAGGAGGGAAGAGATCACAACCTGGCATTACATATATCTATGGGTTGTAGAGACGACGCCATGTCCAATGTACTGGTGGACACCAGGTCATCATTGAACGTATTGCCAAAGTCCACTCTCTCAAAGCTATCATATCAAGGGCCTCCCATGAGGCAGAGTGGAGTAGTTATGAAGGCTTTCGATGGGTCTCGCAAAACTGTGATTGGGGAAGTTGATCTCCCAATCAAGATCGGACCAAGTGATTTCTAGATTACCTTCCAGGTTATGGACATTCACCCATCGTATAGTTGTCTCTTAGGCAGACCATGGATTCACAAGGCAGGCGCCGTGACGTCCACCTTACACCAGAAATTGAAATTCATGAAAAACAAGAAGTTGGTGGTGGTACGGGGAGAAAGGGCTCTCCTGGTTAGCCATTTGTCTTCCTTCTCGTATATAGATGCTGAGGTTGAAATTGGAACTCCTTTCCAAGCTTTATCTATAGCTGAGCCTATTGAGAAGAGAACTCCTTCATTTGCTTCCTACAAAGATGCAAAGCTGGCCATTGAGCGTGGTGCAACCACTGGTTTAGGAAAAATGATTGAGTTAGAAGACAACGAGTCCCGGGCTGGCATAGGTTTCGCTTCCGGTACTTTCAACAAGCAAGGGTTATTCAAGAATGGAGGTTTCATCCACACTGGTCTAGATGAGGAGGTTGCTGCCGTTTTAGAAGAAGATACAAAGGATTCTGGCAATTTCATCATCCCTGGAGGGGTCTGCAACAATTGGGTCGCTGTGGATATTCCAACAGTTGTCCATAAGTCAACGTAATGATCACTTTGTCTAAAAACTCTTCTCCCATGCCAAAAGGAGGAGTGATGACATTGTTGGCGCATAAGTACAATGATATTTCCATTCAATAAATTCATATTAAATGTTTGTTTTTCCAATTATTTTCCCTTTTTGCTTTTTGCATGAAATTGGTGATCACATAAAACCCTAAAAAATAAAATAAAATCAATCTTTTCATCTGCATAATGATTTGCCGTGTTTGAATTCTAAAGCTTTTCATATCCAAAAATCATTATGCAGGTTGATTTCTAAACCCATTGAACATAATGACCCAACATCATCTCCTAATTTTGAATTCCCTGTATTTGTGGCAGAGGAAGATGATGTTGAAGAGATTCCTGATGAGATCACCCGGCTACTTGAGCATGAAGAGAAGATCATTCAGCCGCATCTTGAGAATCTAGAAACAGTCAACTTGGGGTCTGAAGATTGTGTGCGAGAGGTAAAGATTGGGGCACTTCTGGAAGAATCTGTTAAGAAGAGGTTGATTAAGTTACTACGAGAATATGTTGACGTCTTTGCCTGGTCATATGAAGACATGCCTGGTCTAGATACTGATATTGTGCAACATTTCCTACCTCTAAAGCCTGAGTGCATGCCTGTAAAGCAGAAGCTCAGAAGAACTCATCCTGATATGGCAGTGAAGATCAAAGAGGAAGTTCATAAGCAAATTGATGCGGGGTTCCTGGTGACTTCTATATATCCTCAATGGGTGGCCAATATTGTGCCCGTGCCTAAGAAAGATGGAAAAGTCCGGATGTGTGTGGACTATAGAGACTTGAATAAAGCTAGTCCGAAAGATGATTTCCCTCTACCACATATTGATATGTTGGTAGATAATACAGCTAAATTCAAAGTTTTCTCATTTATGGATGGATTTTCCGGATATAATCAGATTAAAATGGCACCCGAGGATATGGAGAAGACAACATTCATCACACCTTGGGGAACATTCTGTTATCGAGTGATGCCCTTCGGTTTGAAGAACGCCAGAGCCACGTATCAACGAGCTATGACCACCTTGTTTCATGATATGATGCACAAGGAGATTGAGGTATATGGTGACGATATGATTGCTAAGTCAAGAACGAAAGTTGAACATGTAGAGCATTTGTTGAAGCTTTTCCAGCGTTTGAGGAAATATAAGCTTCGTCTGAATCCCAACAAGTGTACATTTGGAGTCCGTTCTGGCAAGTTATTGGGCTTCATTGTTGTTCATCAAAAATCAAAAATGTTCTTAAGGACAATATGAACAACTTCCATGTTCATCAAAAATTGATTTGAAGCTTGGAAGACCATCTGCCATTTCAATACATTATAGGTCATTTTGACTGAGACCCTAATTTTAGGTCAACTTCCCAAAGACATAACTCATTCATTTTTTATGATTTTGAGGTGGGATAAAATGAATTGGAAAGCTTAAGATGTCTAGTTCAAATGTTATGTTGGACACAATTTCAAAATCTCAAAGGAAATACATGTGATAATGCAATACATTATAGGTCCTTTTTGACCAAAGGCATTAAAAGTCAAAAAAGTCCAACTTCAAGTGCCCATAACTCTTTCATCAAAAATCCAAATGATGCAAAATGTAAGTCCATTTTGATTGTCTTGAAAAGATCTACAACTTTGATGTTGGAGATTTTTCCATTTGGAGCTTGCATCATCAAAACAGAAGGGCTTGAAAGTTGGCTAATTTTAGAAACCTTGCCTTGACATGTTTTGCACATCACCCTTCAAGCTCAAATTTCACTAATTTCCAAGGCCCAAATGAAATTTTGATCAACATGACATTTGTTCCTTATGCAATAAGCTTTCCAACCATTACTCATAAGCTTGCATTTTGATTTTGGATATGGCATTTTCGAAGGCTTCAATGTAATAGTGCATTTTGTGAAAATCATTTCAATTGCCATGCATGATCCATTAATACACAATCTGCACGTCCAATTTGTACATGATGATGATCAGCTGCCAAAACCAAGTGGAATTGGGCCTTCCATGCGCCTGTACAGGCCCATGCATAGAGGCCCTTTCCATTCATGCAAATTTGAAATCATGCATTCAGCATTGCCTTGCCTATAAATACATTGCATATGAGCTTCATTTCACTAACCTGAAGGCGCCTGAACCTCTGCTGAATTGAATCCTCAACCACACTCAAAGGAACTCTCTCTTTTCTCTAAAAAAATTTAGATCTAGATTTCAGTTTCCTCGACTATTTTCTTTGATCTAAAAGTTCCTAAACCTCTTCACCTTGATCCATTGGACTTCTGTTTTGATAAAGCAAGCAAGGTTTCATGCTCAATTCACCAGAACTCAAGCTTGCACTCCAACTAGTAATTTCCTCGATTCTCTTCATCCATGGACTTTTTTGCTTGGATCTAATGTTGGCTGAAGTCCTCTCAATAGAGGCATTTGATTTGTGCTTTCAATTTTATAAAAACATGAAGTTCATGATGAACACTATCATACTTCCAGCTCTGATTTCTCCATTTATAGGGATCTAGAGTGGAAGTGCATGGCATAGGAGTGATGTACATCACTTCCTCTTTCGATTGATATATAGATCGCACGTTTTGGTTGCCTTTTCATTTTCTATAACTTGGCCGGAATCTGGGAAGCTCGCCGGAGAAGATGAAGGCTCTGGTGGCTTCATCGGGTCCAGTTTGAATCTGGACCGTTGGATGTGATCTCCAGATTCAATCATAGCCATTGCTTGTTATGACCTTTTATTCTTTCCCATGTGGTGGCATTGACTGTGGTGTTTCATGAGCGCGCGCCTCTGGATCCTTGGATCTGCCAGCTCAATTAATGAGCTCAGATCTAAGGGCTCTCGTTTTTTGCATTTTTCTAATTTCTGTTTTTATTTTGTTTATTTCCTTTTATTTCAAAAAATCATATCTCTCTCATTTTAATTCCAAAAAATATGGGACCAATTGCATTATTTCCCAAATAAATTCTAGTTTCTATTTCAGATTTTTAATATTTTTTATTTCATCATTTGATATTTTTTACGAATTTTCTCTTTTCTGGTTATTTCTAATTCATTTTAATTAGTTTTTGATATTCAAAAAATACAAAAATATTTTCCTAACCTATTTGAATGATGATGGATCTATGAAAAATATTCTCATCAATTTTTGAATTGATTTGAGATTTACTTGAGATTTTAGTTCAATTAGGTTATTTTTATTCATTTTTAATTGATGAAAAATAGTTTCTGACTTTTAAAAATGCTGAATTTTTTTGTCAAACTTTGTTTGACCTTGTTGAACTTGGGATAAATCACTTGGACCTTTCAAGGTTGATTTGAAGTGATTTTGAAGTTTGACCTTTCCATTTTATTTTAATTCAAGTTTATTTTAAATATTAAAAAATGCCAAAAATATTTTATTCTTTTCTTGACTTCCAATCTTCATCTCACTTCTCTTTTTGATTGTTTGACCTTGACTTCAATGTTATTGGTCAACATATGAGGATTGATACATTTTATTCCATTTAATGCATTTTATTTTGTCATTTCCCTTTCTCTTATCCATCTCCTTCTTCTTTTTCTTCTTCTTCTTTTTTCTTTTTGATTAATGAGTTGAAGGTTTATAAGTTAGCATTAATTAGAAGGATTTAACCTTCCTTGATTCAAATCTAATTCATCTTGATCAATTGATCAAGTGAATGGCTTTGCATTAAGGATAGGTTGTCTTTTAAATCATGCATAAGGCTTAAACCAATACAAGATCAATTCTCTTCTCCATTTGGCATGGCAAGTGGTTGGGACTTGGTTCACTAATCAAGACTCCTAACTTGTGTTTGTTGCCTACATTATTATTGACCGGCCTCAGATAGTTGTGACTTCTACATAAGTCCAACTACGATTGCTTAACATAGCGCTAAATTTTCCTTATGGCACACTAACTACTAACACTAACTATTGACAATTAACATTTACTTTTATGCAATTTACCTTATGCCATTTACTTTAATGCAATTTACTATTCTTGTACATATTATTCATTTGAAGAGCAACTAGGCATTGGGCCTTTAGAGTGCTATAAAAGTCAAAGAGCAACTAGGCATTGGGCCTTTAGAGTGCTATAAAAATTGAAGAGAACTTTGAAAGGACTATGTTCTAAAACTCCCTCTTGTCCATTCTTTGATTTGTTTATAGAACTTTTTTATGTGTGTTTTCTTGTGCTAGGGGATTCCAACCTTGAGTAACTTTGAGGAACCATTACCATGAGCATCCAAAGTGAAAGATACAAAAGCCATTGGAGGATTCCTAGAAGCTTGATTTGTGTGTTTGATTGCTTGAAATATTTGCTTGTGATTGCTTATTCCAAAGGATGGGAGCTACTTGGATCATCAATATGATCTCAAGAGAGGAACTTCTAGTGTGGTTTCATTTCTTATCCCTTGCCTTTTTATTTCATTTAGGACTTAGCCCTTCTTCTTCTTCCCTCCACTCTAACCCAAGCCAAAACTTTTTTGTGCAAACATTTTACTTGTTTTTTTTAAACATTAGAAACCTAAGCCTTATGCTTTTGATTTTCAAACCTTCTCTTCATAATACTTATTTTGAATTGAACCTTTTAATCCACTTTAACCATTTTTGTATATACTTCTAATCGGTAAATATAACCCATTCAAATTCTTTTTTTTGTGGTTCCAATGGCCACTTCCTTAATCAAAATTTTTCATAACCTTTAGCTATTAGGTTTGAGTTATCCTTGTGGTAGATGTAATACTCACCTATATCCTTAGTGATGGACAATGAGTCTTCCATGCTTATTATAGGGTTAACCCCTCACTAGCATGTTGAAGCTATCCTCACATGGTGGATTTGTGGTTTGGTTGAGTTTTCTCCCTTTGATAACAAAAGACCTTAAGGCTTTTGGACCAATCAATTCACCAACTTGTTTTGAGATTTTTACCCCGAACTACGAGGTTTTGATCCTAATCTTTTTATATGATGGTACGTAGGCAATGGGTTCATCCATCCAAACACAAAATGTAAATAAACTTGTATATTCTTTTCTCATCTCTTCAATCATGTTTGCACAAATAAAATTTTCACAAGACAACAACCTTCACAAGTGTGAAAAGGGCTCCCTAGGAGTACCTAGGATTTTTTGGGTGCCTAACACCTTCCCATTGCATAACCAACCCCCTTACCCGGATCTCTGTTTCTTTTACTAGTTTTTGTTAAAACTTTTAGGTTTTTGTTCATTTTCTAACCATTCCTTTGGATAAATAGAAGTGCGGTGGCGACTCGACTTGTATAATTTACCTTGGATTTAGTCAATATCTCTAATGGTAACGAATACCCCGCTACAGTACCCCTTTGGCACAAAATTTGGTGGCATTCCCCAAGGGAATCCAGCAGGCATAGTGGGAATAGATTAGCTGGCAGAAGCAACAGGAACAACTGATGAAACAATCTCAGATATGACAGTCCTTTGAGGAGGAGGAGTTCAGGAAACGGTCATGACTGATTCTGAGCAGTAATCTTGGATTCCATTAGCAATGTAAGCCTGGCGATATCGTCCTTCAGTTCTTTATTCTCTTGCTTTAGATGCTCCATTCTCTTTAGTTGATTAGCACGATTATTATAGCGGTGAGTCAGCTTGGTTGATGCACATAAGAAGAAATGATAAGACATCTGACAGAAGAAACCTATCATGCAAATGATGCATATAATGCAATGTTTTGATAACTTTTAATTTCAAGGAATATATGAAGTCTCATTTGCAAATATATATATTCTAATAATAACAATTAACAATTCGTTTGACCATAAAATCTCTTTTTATTCATAAAAATTTGGAAAGATTACACTGAGTACAATTTTAGAAACCAAAATATAAATACAAGAGAAAAGGGAACTATCATCCTAAGGATCCCTAGCAACTGCATCAGATGATATGGTTATGGGTGTATACTTCCTTCGGATGCTTCGAATCTCAGACTCAAATAATGTCTTCATTTGTGCCTTCTCAAGAACTAATTGATCAAAAATCTTCTTCCAATCATCAGAAGGTTGACGCATGCTAGAGGAAGATAAACCCTCTGGCTCTCTTTGTCTCTTTAGTGCACGATTCTCAAGAATCTCAATAAGTGCATCCTTATCCTTAGACTCAAGCTACAACTCTTCATGCCTTTGGCTTAAAGCATGGAACCACTCTTCCCACATATCTCTCTCTTGCTTAATCTTGGTGAGTGCGTCTTCCAACTCCTCTACATCTTGGTTAGGGAAAGTTGATGGCTCAGCCACAACCACATACATAGGTCTTTCGCAAGCGTACGACATCTTGAGCTCCAAATCTCTATTCTTAAACCAAATGGTATAAGCTTCCAAAGCTACACAGTTGCACGGACCAGGCTCGGATCTTCCTTTCGTATGCACGTTATGCTAAGCATGCATCATCCTTTTCTCCAAATGTTGGGGATCTTTACCCTCCTGGTAGAATAGACCCTCTAACTGAACGTTATTAGGCTTATCTCTCAAGGGGAACCCAAGTTGACGACGGGCCAAAGCAGGGTTATAATTGATTCCTCCCTGTGTACCAATAAATGGCACATTATAGAGCTCACCATAACTATCAATAATATCAAAGTTACTCAAGGCAGAATCATACCAAATAATATCATTATTAGTGAGAGACATAAGTCTCTGGGACCATCGTAGACATTGTCGATTCTCCAATAAAGTAGGCGTCTGAAGCAAGTGCGAAACAAACCACTTGTGTAGAAGAGGAACACAACATACAATAGTCCCACCACCTTTGGAATTCCTCAAATTCAAAGAGAAATACATGTCACCCAACAGAGTAGGAACATGATTTCTAATCAAGAAGATCCTAATGGCGTTAACACCAACAAAATCGTCAATGTTAGGGAAAAAGGCTAAACCATAGATAAGCAAGACAAAATAGCTTCAAAAGCATACATGCTACCTGTAATACCCCAAAATTTACCCTTTATTTTTCCTGGAAGTATGGGATTATGTTTTACACTTCATTAGCATCATATTAGGTCATACTCATTGCATACTGCATTAGTGACATGGAGATCAGGTTTTAATCGATCACTCCTTAACAGAAGGAGCCCACACAAAGCAAGATTGAGAATTGGACTTCATTTTCTAAGTAAACAAGTCTCAAGGGTCTCAGGGGGGTCCAAGTATCTTATTATGGTCCTCAGTTCATCAGTGAAGGATTCAAAGCTATCAGAGTGTTCATCTGGATTTAATCAGAAATTAGGGTTTCATGGCTACCTGCAGCAGGAAATGTTTGGTTGGAAGTAGAAGAGCTCATCCATGTCATGATTAGAGAGGCATCTTGGCCTAGGAAGATTCACAATTATCTCAGAAAGATTCATTGGCAATCAGTGCAATCAATTCCTGATCATTTTGCCCTAAAACTAGAGTTTGGTATAAAATCAGTTTATTTCTGATTCTTTGGGCGAAACTCTTTTCCATGGCTCTCCATATGTCCACAAGGGTCTACATACAAAAAATCAGCTCTTTATTTGAGCTAGAAGTGCTTCAATTGATCAATGGAATCGGGAATCAGACAGTTTGGGAAAAGTAAACTGTGGGGCCAGAAAAGTCAACTCCTAACATTTTGAGAGTGGAATCTCAAAATCCATGCCTAGGGGATCCTACATGTGAAATTTGATCAAGTTTGGATCATGGATTCATCATTTAATCAGGAATTGGAAAAGTTACTTAATTTGGAAATGGTTGACTTTCCATTTAGGGCAAGTTTTCATGATCGTTGCACTCACTTTAAGCCCATTTTACATCAAGATAAAAGCTCTATTTGAAAATTTCTCCAACATGAAAGTTGTTCCTCTTGTTCCAAGCTTTCTAGAGATATAAAGTTTACTCCATTTGGATTAAAATTGAGAAAGTTATGCTTAGTCAAAGTGAGACATTTTTTTAGGACACTTAGAAAAATTTCTAAGTCCAAAATCTTCAAAATTTGTCAAGACTTCTTGGCCAGTTTTCATGCACTTCAAGGCATTATTTGAAAATACTTTCTTCACAACAATTGTACCTTGCCATATTCTCTTTCACATCCTTTTGGAATCATCTGATTTGGATCCATGGTTTGAGAGATACATTCATTTAAAGTGGGCATCATGACTTGATTTTCTAGGCAGATTTTGGGCCTGGCTGGCCCAATCAGATTTTCTAAGCATGCTGCACAAACCAGTCACGTTTTTTACCTCTTTTGCCCATGCATTGGACATCCATTCACTTAAGTTTGGCCCAAAATAACAACATTTTACACCTCACTTCACACTTTTATTCTTATGGATAAATCACTTATTAAAAAGCCCATGAGAACACTTAATCCACCCTATTTAAGAAGCTGAAACCCTAACCATAGAGGAGTATGAGAACACCTAATCCACCCTATTTAAGAAGCTGAAACCCTAACCCTAGAGGAGTATTGGAATTTCGTGGCAAGGAGGCAAAGCTTCATCACATATCAGATTCCATTCCACTTCTATTTTCCATTAGGTAATCATCTCTTCCATGGCCATGTTTTGATATATTTACGCTTGCTTACCATGTTCATCACCATTAATCCTTTCATTTTCGTATTTCTTTTTCTTATTTAAAATATTTTCTTCGTCCATAAAATTACCCAAAAATATTTTTCGCTTTTCTTAACGTTTTATTTAATTTTATATAATTTTTATTTTCGTATTTTTTAAAATTAATATTTTATTTTAATTATTTATTCTAACTGGTCCATTTTAATACACTTTTTTATTGATTTTATTTTTATGACTTAAGATTATTGTTAGCATTTGATTTTTGGGATGAAGGTTAACCACTGTCTCATAGTCAACCTGACCTTTTCTTGGAATTTTATTTCATATTTTCAATTTATTTTGGATTTATTTTTGACTTAGTTTGGTTGGTGGACTTTTAATTTGACTTCTGTTTTATTTTAATTAATTCACGTACCAATTTTCATTATTTTTAAAATATTTTTGGGGGATGATGATGTCCTGACCCCACCTTATTTAGTTTAATTTATTATAATTTTCTTGATTAATTTACTATTTATTCTTGATTTATTTCTAACCTAGTCTCATTAATTGACTTTTGGTTTGACCTCTGTTTTATTTTAATTAATTTATGTACCAATTTTCGTTATTTTTAAAAAACAAATTGGGGGATGATGATGTCCTGACCCCACCTTATTTAGTTTAATTTTTCATAATTTTCTTGATTAATTTGCTATTTATTTTTTATTTTTTAAGTTGACTTGAATTTTCAGTTGACTTCTTTATGATCGATGTTTGACTTAGGGATTGCTTATGGCAATTGAAGAGATCTTTTGATCCTCCCTCGTTCATCTCATATGCCATGTATTAGAGGCCTTTACCTTGATTTTATTTGGTCCTTACCTTATTTCCTGATTAAATTATTCAGTGGACCCTTCGTATGCATATTTCATCTGTTTGATTCATCTGTTATCTTTTATACTTGTTTCTCTCATTCATGCTTTCTATTGCTTGATTATTTAATATGTTCATACTCCCATGCATTGTTTAAATGCTCCATTATTTGATTCTTTGGTTTGATTATATATTGTTTATTTATCTGATCTGATTGATAACTGTTGCCTACTTGTATGATGTATGAGGCATATATTCTTATTGTTTATTTGCCATGAACAATCCCCATTCATAACAAATGTACCCCTCTCCCATAAAGTGTATAATATTTATTTCTTTATTTCTTTAGCCACCTGTTAATACAAGAATTAAAACGAGCATCCGATAACCATTTCAAAATAAGATCAAAAGCTCGTTCCAACGTCGAGTAATCATTTTCAAAACTTAACAGAACCAGCACGCATTCATCCATCCTCTTATAAGTCGATTGCCTCAGGCATTGACATCTACCTGTAAGTCGATTGCCTCCGGCATCGCCATCTACCCTTATCCGTAACTCCTCTCCGCGCTCCATCCGTCGACTCTTGTTCCGTTTAGGTAGCACCCATTAGGTAGAACCCTTTGTATGATAACATAGATAGGATTCCCTTATTATTTGCATGCTAACATTAGGTAGATGTTCCCCTTTGTAAATCCTAGCACATAGGTCCATATTGCATGACAACTCTAGAGCATAGCTTCCCCACTTTTAGACCTTTCGTGCGTCTCCGATCTTGTGGCATATCAGCCCGTTCTATTGCAAAGAGGTAACTTCCTAAGACTCGATTCAGCGAGCTGCGACACCTACTGCTAGGACGTTGAACACACTGCCCACCCTCCTTTGACACAGCTGGTGTCCTCTTTTGTAAGTCCATGTTCAGATGGCAATCCTTAACCCCTAGTTAGCCGAACTACGTTTTGCTCTGATTCTCATTCCAGATGAGATACGTAGGCATAAGACGCGACGTTTTACCGAGCACACTTATCTTTAACCCATAGGTAGCCGAGCTATGAAGACTCTGATTCTCATACTCAGATGAGATACATAGGAAGTGGATGCGACATCCTTGCGAGTCATTTTCTTTTAACCTTCGTTATAGTAAATAGTACTTTAGATATACCTACACCCTTTAGACTAGAACAACACTTATGAAAAGGGCTCCCTAGGAGTACCTAGGATGTTTTGGTTGCTTAAAACCTTCCCATTGCATAACCAACCCCCTTACCCAGATCTCTGACATTTTTACTAGTTTTTGATTCGATAAAACTTTTAGGTTTTTGTTCGCTTTCTAACCATTCCTTTGGATAAATAGAAGTGCGGTGGCGACTCGACTTTATGGTTTACCTTGGATTTAGTCAATATCTCTAATGGTAACGAATACCCCGCTACACTACCGTCTTGAGCAAAAACAGTAGCTCTACCAATGAGGAACTGATAAGTCAACCCAAGAATACCTCCTTTCTTCACCAAATGAGCATCAATCTCATATTTCTTCAGATGAAGAGCTTCAGCTATGACAGGAGATATGAGAATCTCCTCTAATCCACTAAAAGGAACCTTATCAGATACGGGTATACCCAAGAGATGGGCATACTCCTCCAATGTAGGCACAAGATGATAGTCAAGAAAAGTGAAGTACTGATAGAGAGGGTTATAAAACTGAACCAAAACACTCAGAAGTCCTTCAACTACATCAGTATATAACACTGACAAAAGCTTCCCATGATGTTGCTTGTAGTCCAAGGGATCTAATACAAAGGATGACAATTTCCTTAATTCCTTCAAATCAGAACATCTGAAACTGTACTTCTTAGTGTTCCTTCGTCCATAATCCATGGTCTGAAAATATTTGCAAATAAGACCTTAGTTACCTTGAAATGTATTTTCTATGATGAATGTTATGATGCGTATGTATACATGAATACAATAATCACAAACAAAGGATCACACACAAGGCAAACAAAACAAAGGTCAATGGATGGATCAAATTATCATCAAGACCAATCATCCATTTGGTGGATTATGGTTTTCACCTTATCAACACCCAAGTTCCATTGATATTGATGAGACTTGATCGGATCAACCAAGAGTTAAAGGGTTTGTTGTGAGTCACAAGCATGGAGTCAGGTTAAGAACCATCCCAAAGGAGTGTACTAAGGATAAAACCTGTAGATCATGTTCTAAAAAGTTCCCAGAGTCTTAATCCCATCTATCGGATATTATAGGTTTGAATGACTGACTCATTAACCCATAATATTCTCAAGAGAAACTCTTCTGAGTGTAGTATCACGTAACAACTATTATCAAGTCTACACCTGAACAGTCTCCACACTACATCCTTAATAGGCCAAGTTGGGTTAAATGTTCTACAGTCCTCACCTTCTCAGACCCCAGATTTAGAGAAAGTAATGTTTATCCACAAATAACTTGTATGACATTAGTAACTCCAACAAGGTCTCCACTGAGTAGATGGGTCTCAAGCCAACTTGTTAAGGACTACTCCACACAAGTTGAGCATGACTATACCATCCTCCTATCTTAATTACACTCAAGTTCCGGTTAGAACTTATCTCACCACGTAGAGATCACCAAGCACAACAGACATATTATATCACACAAACAATATACAAACATCAAATATACAAATATATACACATAAGAAAGTAGGCTAAACCTACTGAGGACTACCCCCAGTAGAGTCGCCACTTAATTTCTGTAGCGGTAAATTCATAACCATCAAGCTATGGATAAACTTGACGTCAATAAAACCAGAGTCGCCACCGCGCTTTTATTGTTTCCAAAGGAAAAGGGAAAAGTACGAACAAAACCCGAAGATAAGAAGTTTTCAAATCAAAACTAGTAAAATGCCAGAGATTACAGGTAAGGGGGTTGGTTACACAAAGGGAAGGGGTCAGCACCCAAAGTGTCTTAGGTACTCCTAAGGAGACCTTTTTTATGTGTGCATATGTTTTTGGTATAAAACATGTTTGATAAAATGGAGTGTGGGTATGAGAAAAGAATTCATTGATTATATTTTTGTGTTTGACAAGACCTTCGGTCTTATGCCTACGTACCAACATAAAAATGAGGGACCAAAACCCCGCAGTTCGTGGTAAAAATTTCAAAGAAGTTGGTGAGCTAATTTTAGCAAAGGTTTAAATTAAAAGGCACAAAAAGGCAAAAGATTCGAATGGGGTTGTTAGTTATTTTTGTCTCTTTGATATTTAAGGTCAATATGGTTAAGTTTATTTACAAGTTTGATGTAAGAAAAGGTTTAAAACTTCAATGGCATAAGGCCAAAGTTTCTAATTGTTAAAACATGTCTAAGTTTGAAATCACAAGCAATGAAAGTTTTTGAAAAGAGGGGGAGATTTTGAAATTAAAGAAGTGGGAGGAGATGAAGAGACTATCCTAAGCACAAACTTAAAAGTTAAGAGTTGAAAAGATCTAACCAATGGGATGCAATCCAACAGACAAGAATGTCATATAGAAACCCATTTTCCTTTGGACTTTGGCCAAGCAATAAGCAACATGCGATAAGCAATAAGCAATATCTATACATCATGAAGATCAAAGCATCAAATAAAGATAGCCACATCCAAGCAAGCACTCCAGTAGCTAGCAGTCTTCATTGTCTTCTAATGTATCAGATGAAATATTCCTTGACCAACTCAGAACAAAACATCAGACATAGACAATAATAACAAAATAACAATTACGCACAAAGGTAGAGTAGTAGATGAATCAAGGGCACTCAAAGTCTTGCATCAAATGAAGGCCCAATACAAGATAGATCAGTCTCAAATGTTGGCATTGGCCAAGTCCTTTAGCATAGGGAATGTTTCCTAATCCTAAGTCCAACAGTTCAGATCAAGTCTCAACAGTCCACCAAATGTTTTTTAGGTTTTTTCTTATTATTAAATGTTTTAAGGTTCTAAGACCACAAACAAAACAAAAGCAAGCAAACAATATATACAATCACAAGATATGGCTCAAATGAGCAAAGTGAAAAAGGACTTAAGCATAAACACGTTGCATGAAATGTAAATGGCAATGGATGATAAAGGTACTGAAATTCTAAATGGAATAAAGTAAATGACTTGAAAGTAAATTAATATTAACAAGAGTTAGTCAATGGTTAGTCAAATGTTAGTGGTGAATTTTAATTGATAAAGTTATTCTTTGGAGAACACTCAACCATTCGTTCACCAGTACGAATCCTTAAACCAAGATATCTTCCATGAGAAGGGCTCCAACTTGGATAATTCAACAAGTATGCCACTAGCTCTCATGAAAGGAAAAAAGGTCAATTTTCCACACAATACCATGAAGAATGGGAGACTTACAATCTCACTTACTAGAATGTTATGTCTTCTTGATCAAATTTAGCTCTATGTTAAGTAATCGTGATTGGACTTATGTAAAATTCACAACTATCTGAGGTCGAGCAATAAAAATATAGGTGTTAATGAATGTTAGAGATTTGGTACAAAGAACCAAACTCCTAAAACATACCACACTAAAAAAATGGGAGGGACCTATCTCAGTCATACTTCTATTGATTCATCTAACATAAGGTCATTGATGAATCAATTAGCCTTTAGACATTAGAGATTTAATTGGTCAAATAAGGGAAATGGGAAGAATAGGGATGAAGATGAAGAGGGAAGGGGAAATAGAAACACAAATTGATCATGAGAGGAATTTCATCTGATCAAAACCATCCATTCATTTCGGGAGATGAAATGTACATTTTATCAATCCCCTAAATCCAATGGTTTTGATCCAACAAAAGTCAAATCAACCATGACCAAGGCCCAAACAGAAAGTCAAACATCACAAAACCATAAAAATTGCCCAACAACATTTTTAAACAATTAATCAATTAAAAATCACATTAAAAATGAATTAAAATACCTTTTAATTTGAACAAAACCTCAAATCTCTTCAAAATACCAAATAAATAACCAAGGGATTTATCCTAGATCAAACAAGGTCAAAGGACCTTAGACAAAAAATTTCACCATTTAAAAAAGTCAAAAGTATTTTTAAACAATTAAAAATATGCATAAAAACATTTAATTCATGAAAAATACCAAAATTAATCCAAAAAATAAGTTTAATTTAGAATATGGAAGAGAAAAATATTTAAATTTTTTTGGTGAAAATCCCATATTTTTTGGATTAAAAATGGATTTATTATGAATTAAACAAAATAAGGCAATTAAATGAAAAATCAAAAATATCAAAAATCAAGGGCCATCAGATCTCCCTCATTAATTGAGGTGGCATATCTGATGGCCAAGTGTGCGCGTCCCATAATGGACTTGAGTCAATGCGCCACACCAAGGGTAATCAGAACCAAGGGCCAAGATTAAAACAAATTGAAAGGATCAAATGGTTTGGAAGGTGCCAACGCACCACCGGAGCCCTAGCTCCGGTCATCTTCTCCGGTGGACCTCAACGGACTGGTCCACCACAAACCATCAAAAAAATGAAAACTAAGGACATGATTTTAAAGGAAAAATGCTCAGGAGCACGCATCTGACCTCCATTTTATCCAATTCCAACTATATTGAAAGATACATGGATTTGAGAATTGAGGTTCATGATGTGAGTTGCTTCGATTTGACCTTAAAGCAACTCAATTTTGTTTCCTACATTGGTAGGACTTCATCCAACAAAAAATCAATCAAAATAGTTGAGAAATGAGGGAGAATCGAATAAGAGAAGTTTTTGAAATTTTACCTCCGGGTAGCTTCAATTCAACTTAATCTTGATCTGGATTTGCTTGGTTCTTCTTCCTCTTACTTGTAGTAACCAATTGAGATGAAAAAGGCAATGAATCCTTGGAGTTTGAACTTTAAAACAGAAGGTGAAATTCAAACTCGATTTCTAAGAAATCCTCAAGGTATTCTATGGTGTGAGGTTCTAAGATCCCTTGGGAAAGCTTGGGCAACGTGTGTGTGTGTTGTTTCTGAAGCAAAGGACTTATTTATATAGGCAATTGAATTCATTTTTGCACCCTTTGAAAATTTGCCAAAATTAGTAACAATGGTGCATGGATGCATGGGCAATAATTTGGGCTAAAGAATGATGTAATCTTACTCCAATTCATGTACAATGGATCCTGAAATGATAACATGTAAGCATGCAAAAGGAAATGGACAATTGAATTCAAATCTTGCCAAAACAAACCTATGAAAGGAACCATGCGCAAGTCCCTCAATCTTGGTCCAAATGAGGTGAACTTGGACTTTTAGGAAAGGTAAAATCAAGGGGGAAATTTTATGTTGGACACTTTTACATTTGAATCTTGGATCATGATGAATTTTGAGGTAGAAGTTTGAGAAATTAAATAAAATTGAAATTTATCTAAGTACCAAGTCAGATGACCACCTCTTCCACCTTGAATAACTTTTGTTATGAGCTCCAAATGAAAATGGTTTCTTCACCAAAGTTGTATCTATTTCATCCCTATTCAATTTGGAAACAAATTTGACATCATTTGGATTTGTCATGAGGGAGTTATGCATTTTAGAGGTTCAGAAAAATTGCTTGTTCAATGGTGATGGCCCAAAATGACCTATAATGTTTCCTCTTGGCACATGCCCTTGAAAGTTGAATTTGAAATTTCTCAAAGAATAAAATTTGTAGAGGAAATATTTAAATTGATCATGGAACTCGGATGGTATTCATTTCATAAAAATTGAGCAAGTTATGGTCCTTGGAAGTTGACCTCCTAACTAGGGCACAAACAAAATGACCTATAATCTTTCACCATAAAAAATGACTTTCAAGGAAAACCTAGATCTTGATGTAAACATGAAATTTGTTTGGAATATCCTAAGGAGTAAATTTGATCTTGGAATCATTTTCATATGACAAAATTTGTAGGAGATAGGGTCTAGGGAACCCCGGTTTTGACTAGTTGACTTTCTCTGGTCAACCACCTTGAACAAACTTGAAGTTCTCTTGATATTTTGGACTCATGGAGGGTAATACATGTATAAGATGATGTAATATGAAGTATACCTTGAAATACTTGATCAATTGTTGAAGAAACTTGTTGAGGAAGTCACACAAGATACCTAGATGAATTAGGGCTTCCAAGGCAAACAAGCTTCAAACTCTTGATGAATTCTTGATCAAAATGATAAGTGAAGATCATGGGGATCCATATATGATGTCTAGAACCAATGTGAACCATCTCTTAATTGATCTCCTTGTACTGAGGGTCTCAAACCCTAAGCTTAATGAGGCATAGGTGGATGTATATACTACCTACAAAAGAAACAAAGTTATACATTGACGTGTTTTTGGCATTTTGGTTAGTAAACAATGAAAAACAAAGTATGATACAATCAAATGTGTCTGGTGATCTCTCCCAATGCAAACCCAATGAATGATGGGTGTCGCACCTCAAAAAATGATGATAATGCGATCCCTCGCGATAGGACGCGGAAAAAATGTTGTTCGAAATAGAGTCGCCACCGAACTTTATTCATTCCAATGAAGGAATAGGAAAATATCGAGAAAACCTTTAAAGATAAGAATAATGGTCGTCGCAACCATATTCGGGTTCGGGAGTCGATTACGCAAGGGGAAGGTATTAGCACCCCTTACGTCCGTTGTACTCAACGGGAACCTCTTAGTCTGATTTTGCTATTTGACTGTTTAATTGACTGTTTATCTGCTTGCTTCGAGTGATTAAAATTGATGATAGATATGGATGAAGACCTCAGGAGGGGGAAATGGGAGGTTTTTTATTAGTGTGCTCGCGAAGATACAGCAATCTCCTGCCTACGTATCCTTATAGTGCAATAAGGAAATCAGAGCATTCGTAGTTCGGGCTACTACGAATAATTGGTGGGTTTTGTTTTGATGAACGACTGTGTAAGTCGGCGTTCTAACGGCTAAACGCTGGCATGTCTACTCTCGGGGGAGGCCCTAGCACTGGTTTGTTATGCGCATTAGAAAGGATTTACAGTGTTCTCTTTGAAAGGGTTTTGGTCACGCGGGGGTGACAAGTTGAGTTGATGTGTTTGGGTATTTTGGTTTCGATCGCTCGGGGGCGAGAAGTTAGATTTGATTTGTTAAGGTGTTTTTTGGAGAACGACGAAAGGTTGAGCAATGTGGTGTACACCAATCGTCCAATTCTTTCGAGAAGTAGTAAGGCGAACGCCTTCTATTCCTTTTTCGTTCGAATTATTTTGAAAGTTGTGTTTGTGGATGTTGAATATGCACGGTAGTGAGGCGTACGCCTCCTACTTGCTTTATTCAAGGAATAATGAGGCGTGCGCCTCCTATTCCCTTATCCAAGTTTATTTAAAGTATTTTAATCGGAAGTCGATAATTTGTGCAATATGGCGTACGCCAATTGTTCAAATAATCGAGAGATGGTGAGGCGTACGCCCCCCCTCTTTTATCATCCGAGGTTTAAATTGTAAAAGATATGTTTAGATGTCGTATTTGATTCGAAAATAGTTTGGATTTGAATTGGTAGGTTTGGAAAGGTCGATGATTTGAGGTTGCTCGATTGTGTTTTAAGTTTGATGACGAAAACTCGAGCAATGTGGCGTACGCCAATTATTCGAATAATCGAAAGATAGGGAGGCGTACGCCTCCTATCCTCTTTTCATCTGAAATAAGGAATTAAAAGGTTGTGGAATTTGTAGAAATGTTTAGAAAATGAGGTTTGAATGTGTTATGATTAAGGTTTTTAATTTGAAATGACGATAACTCGAGCAATGTGGCGTACGCCAATTATTCGAATAATCGAAAGATAGTGAGGCGTACGCCTCCTATCCTCTTTTCATCTGAAATGTGGAATTAAAAAGGATTTGAAATTTGTAATTGATTTAAAAGAAATGTTTTGAAATATTATGATTTTTAGAAATGATTTGAATTTAGAACCTATATTTGATTTGAAAAATTGATATGAAATTGTGATGATTATAGATTTAATTGAATGACAAAAACTCGCACAATATGGCGTACGCCAATTATTCGAGTAATTGAGAAATAGTAAGGTGTACACCTCCTATCTCCTTTTCATTCTAAGTTTATGTTTGGAAAATTCTTTAGAAAATGATTTGAATTGAAAAGTGGTTTTGAATTTGGAAATTATATTAATTTGAACATTTGATTTGAATTACTTGAATTTGGAAATTATACTTGACTTTGAAAAGTGATTTGAATATCGTGATTTAAGATTTAATCGGGTGACAAGAACTCGCGCAATATGGCGTACGCCAATTATTCGAGTACTTGAGAAATAATGAAGCGTACGCTTCCTATCTCCTTTTCACCCCGAGTTATATAAAAATAATATTTATTTTATTTTACTATTATAAAATATATAATTATTTGTGACATATAGAATATTTGTTTGACTAAAAAAAACTTCACCTCATTTAATCATCATCCAAAGAATATAATTATTTATGATATATGGGATGCTTATTTTACTAAGGAAAATTGTGAAATTTATAGTAGCATTAGATATGAAATCAGGATAATTGAAGCACTAATTACGTGGGAACTGAATTACAACCACTTCGTTCTAATTTTCACCATGCACCAAAGTTATATCTACAAACCACTTATAAAATGAGGCTGAAATTACTGAAGCATCTTAAACACATGGTAGTAGCAAAAACGAAGTGTAGAAGCGAGAACAACACGCCATTAAGAGCCTTATTAAACCAATACCTCATGCCAGCATTTTACCAAAGTACACACCATTATTTAAACAAATAAGTTCAACTAATCAATAAACCAATTCTGAAAAATAATTAGCAAATTTCTACTAATTAACCAATCAAGGTAACAACGTTCCTGCAATGTATAATAAGTTTAAACTTTAATTCTGAAGCTCTCATTTAATACATACAACTTCTCCTAGTGTTTTACCCAAAGATGTCAACAAACAAAACAATTGATAACAGTATGAAATCAAATCCTCAATTAATCTTGTAATAAACACGACAACTTCAACACATAACGACAACAGCACAATCGCATCGGGAATATCCTAGAAAAGAGCATTACAACATTCTAATACCAACAACCAACATGGACTAATGCAACCGAGTTTGAATCAAAACAGTGGCTGTAGCAAACAGCATAATATCAAGAAGAAACACGACACGGACTGTTACCGTAACTATAAACAAATTTAATCCTGCAGCAAGAAAATGATATCGTTAACATGTACCAAATCCCTTGTAAATAATGCCAAACTGCTTCGATACAACTCAATATGAAGTTCAATATTTCTATGAAATCACCATGATGCAATTAGCAAGACTTAAAGAGAATAATAGTAAACAGCATAATATCAAGAAGAAACACGACACGGACTGTTACCGTAACTATAAACAAATTTAATCCTGCAGCAAGAAAATGATATCGTTAACATGTACCAAATCCCTTGTAAATAATGCCAAACTGCTTCGATACAACTCAATATGAAGTTCAATATTTCTATGAAATCACCATGATGCAATTAGCAAGACTTAAAGAGAATAATAGTAACACAAATACTGGATATAACAATGAACAGAATCCTTGCCCAAAATTAAATGTAAACAGCATAAACTTAAATTTAACGCCTTGACAGAAATATTACCCAAAGACCAAGCTATCACTTTCTGTCCGCTGCTCTGAGTCTGTTGGGGCGTATCGTCCTTCCTTCGCTGTTTGGGACGTCCCTTCGAAACTGAGTTTCTACCCGTGGCCTTCAAGTGCAATTCACAACAGCTCATATGTTTCTCCCACTTGTACAGGTTCAATAGCCTTCCTGGAAATTGCTTTAAGGTTCATTGAAAACTAAAAACAAGGTATAAACCAAACAGAACTGCAACTCAAACGCGACGGTGACGATGTAACGTTCGTCGGAAAGGTTTTTTTGTGAATTTCGAAAGGGACGAAATGAAGTGAGGATTTGGGGGTTTTGCAAGGCGGAGGTTAATCGGTGTATTTCGGCGGATGAAATGGGGAAGACGATTGATGGTTTAGATGTTACGGCGTGGAGGTTGTAGATGGGTTTTGCGTGGCAATTTGTTGGTTTGTGTGTGAATCCGAGGGAGTATAAGGTGGGTTTTCACGGTTTTGATGGTGCGAAAGCGATTGGAAGGTTTTCGGTGGTTAAGAGAAGATGGAGGGTTTACGGTGGCTTGGGTTGAGGGTGTGGTGGCGACGGCGAGGGTTTAGGTGATAGATGGTGGTTGACGGCGGCGGTAGGGTGAGAGAAACGGAATGAATTTTGTGAGCTGGGGGTTTTTCAGAGTGTGAGAAACGTGGGTGTTGAGAGAGGTGAGCTAGGTTTTCTGAGAGAGAGTTGAGAGAGGTTTGTCCAAGAGTGAGAGAAGAGAGGATTTTTTTTGTTTTCTGCTGAGTGAGGGATGTGTGAGAGGATAATGAGAGAGGGTGGAGGCGGAAATGATTTCGGAGGTTGAAGGGATGGAATCCGAGAGTGGGTCGTGTGAGGGGGATGTTAGAGAGGGTATTGTGTGTCTGAAGGCTTTAGGGTTTTTGGGAGATTTGTTGGATTTTCTGAGAGAGGGAGCGTATTTTGAGAGAGAAGGGTGAATCTCCTTTTGTATTCTTTCTTTTTGTCATTTTTTGCTGGTACGAGAGAGAGGCAGGTTGAGTGGAGCAGAGTAAATAGTGAGTGGAGCAGGGACAATGGAGAGAGACGTTGGGAGATTTTGTTTCTTTTGTAAAGGGAATCCAATGCAGAATATATATATTTAAAATTATCCTAAAAAATCTATCTAATATATAAAAAAAGAAAATTAACTAATATTTATAAACAAAAATTAACTAATATTTTTTAGAAAAAATCTAACTAATATAAAAAACTAATGAATATTTAAAAACTAAAATTAACTACTATTTTAGAAAAAATCTAACTAATATAAAAAACTAATTATTTAAATTAACTAATACCTAATTAAAATAGCTAAAAAACTAACTAATATTTAAAACTAACTCTAACTAATTCTTAATTAAATAACTAATTTTTTCTAAACTAATTAACACTTAAAAAAAAACTCTAACTAATTTTAATATTATTCTAAAAAATATTTGACCAATTAAAAATAAAGATCGAGTACAAATTTAATTCGAAAAAAAAATAAACCAGTCACACTAAAATTGTCGGCACAAAACCTACTTATTAAAAATACAGTCTTTCCTCAAATTTTAACGATTCAACCGATTTTTTCTGTATTCTCAAATAAATTCATTCTGACCGACATTTCATGTGTTTATTCATGATGCAAATGTATGTCATGTTATGCATATGATGCTAAATTAAAAAAAGAAATTGATTTTTTTTTTTTAGAAAAATTAAAATAAACCCGGACAAAATTGGGGTACGACAATGGGTAAGGAGGATGCCAAGGTTTGATCCCAAAGCCAATGCAAATGGTGAGATAACATGAGGGATCTTAGGATCAAAATTGGGGTCTTACATCTGCCACCTTAATTAATGAGGGAGATCTGATGGCCCTTGTTTTTTTTCTTATAATTTTATGTTTAACCCCTTTATTTTGTTTAATTCATATTAAATTCATTTTTGATCCAAAAAATATGGGACTTTCACCAAATATAATTAAATATTTTCCTCTTCCATTGAATTAAATGATTTTGGACTTGTTTTTAAATATTTTAAAATACTTCTAACTTTCCAAAAACTCTAAAAAAAGTTGTCTAAGGTCATTTGACCTTGTTTGACCTATGATAAATCCCTTGGCCAATTATTTGGTGATTTGAAGGGATTTGAGGTTTTTTCCATTTAAAAATGCATTTTAATTGATTTTAGAATTGATTTTTATTTGTTTAATTGTTTAAAAATATTGTTGAGAAATTTGATTGACTTTGTGATGTTTGACCTTCTGTTTGGCCTTGGTCATGGTTGATTTGAACTTTTATTTTATCAATACTATTGGATTTAGGGGGTTGATGAAATGTACATTTCATCCCTCAAGATGAATGGATAGTATTGATTAGATAAAATTCCTCCTGTGATCAATTTGGGTTTCTATTTCCCCTTCTCTCTTCATCTTCATCCCTATTCTTCCCCAATCCCTCATTGACCAATGAATTCTCTTCATGTCTAATGTTAGTTAATTCATCAATGACTTTGTGTTAGATGAATCAACATGAGTCTGACTGAGATAGGCCCTTCCCACTTTATTTTTGTGTGTGGTCTGTTTTAGGAGCTTGGTTCTTTGTACCAAGTCTCTAACATGTCTTAACATCAATATCTTTACTGCCCGGCCTTAGATAGTTGTTACTTCTACATAAGTCTAACTACGATTGCTTAACATATAGCTAAATTTGTCCCACAAGGCACAACATTATAGTAAGTGAGATTATAAGTCTCTCATTCTTCATTCCATTGTGTGAAGACTGGACCTTTTTTCCATTTGTGAGAGCTAGTGGCATACTTGTTGATTTATCCAAGTTGGAGCCCTTCTCACAGATGATGTCTTGGTTTAGGTCTTCATACTTGTGAATGGATGGTTGAGTGTTCTCCAAAGAATGACTTAAACAATTAAATTGTTCACTAACAATTGACTAACTCCTTATTAACATTATTTTACTTTCAACTCATTTACTTAATGCAATTTAAATTCAAGTACTTTTATCATTCATTGTCATTTACATTTCATGCAAGATGTTTATGTTTCAGTCATTTTTTATTTTGCTCACTTGAGCCATATCACTCGTGCTTGTATACATTGTGTGCTTGTAATTTTGTTATGTGTGTGGTCTTAGGACCTTAAAATACTTAATAACAACAAAAACCCTAAAAAAATATGTTAGTGGACTGTTGGACCTCTGTTGGACTTGATCTGAGCTCTTGGACTTAGAAGTAGGAAACATTGCCTTGGTCTGAAGGACTTGGCCAATGCCATTATTTTGAGACTGAGTTATACTTGATAGTGTCTTTCATCTGATGCAAACCTTGAAGTGATATTGGTTCATCTATTACTTTATCTATGTGCTTGTTATTATTATTGGTGTCTAATGATTATTTCTGTGAGTTTGTCAGGGAAATATTTCATCTGATACATTTGAAGATATTGGAGTGCTTGTTTGGATATTATGGCTATCTTTATTTGATTCCTTGTTATTCGCATTGCTTGGATGTTGCTTATGCTTATTGTTTACTCATGAGTCCAAAGGAAATAGGTTTCTATATGACATTATTGTCTTGTGGATTGCTTCCCATTGGTCAGATCTTTTCACTCTTAACTTTTAATTTTTGTTTAGGGTAGTCCCTTCATCTCCTCTCACTTCTAAAATTTCAAAACCTCTTCCTCTTTTCAAAACCTTTTTTGCTCGTGTTTTCAACTTAGACATGTTTTAATAAGTATAAACTTTGGCCTTATGCCAATGAATTTTCAAACCTTTTCTTAAATCAAACTTGTGAATAAACTTAATCATATTGACTTCAATATCAAAAGACAAAAAGAATTAATAACTTTATTTAAATATTTTGGCCATTTTGTGCCTTTTTATTTTAAACTTTTGTTAATACTAATCTATCAACTTCTTTGAAATTTTTACCACGAACTACGGGATTTTGATCCCTCATTTTTATGTTGGTATGTAGGCATAAGACCAAAGGTCTTGTCAAACACAAAAATATAATAAATGAATTCTTTTCTCATCCCCCCCCCCCCCCCATTCTATTTTTATCAAACATCCTTTCAACTAAAAACACTTGCACACAAAAAAAGGCTCCTTAGGAGTACCTAAGACACTTTCGATGCTAATACCTTCCCTCTGTGTAACCAACCCCCTTACCTGTAATCTCTGGCATTTTATTAGTTTTGATTTGAAAACTTCTTATCTGTGGGTTTTGTTCGTACTTTTCCCTTTTCCTTTGGAAATAAATAAGGCGCGGTGGTGACTCTGATTTTTCAATAGACGTCGGGTTTATCCATAGCCCGATGGTCATTAATGCATCGCTACAGGTATTCCCACATGCCTTACAAACCTTATGTGGCTACTATAAATCCTAATCAATACCCACAGCAGGAATACTTTAAGCCTCAAGCTCAATAGCCTAGGGTACCACCTTCTTAGAATCAACAAAAGAATGGGTATCCCCGTAGGAATTAGCAAAAACCAAGGAAGGACTTTGACCCTATACCCATGACGTATACTCAAATCCTACCATACTTACTATCAAGAGGGTTGGTGGAGACTAGACCTCTTCCTCCCTCACTAACACCTCTTCCACATGGATATGATGCCAATGCTAGATGGGATTTTCATACTGGTTCACTGGGGCATACTATCGAGAAATGCTTGGCTCTCAGGTTTAAGGTCCAAGACTTGCTTGACCGTAAATTTATTTCTTTTGCTACCAAAAATCCAAACCTCAAGATTAATCCAATGTCAGGACACGATGGTCCAACTATCAATGCCATTGAAAAATTAGAGGATAATGTCTTAATCTAGAGGGTGGACCAAGTAAAAACTCTTATGTCTAGAATATATGCAAAATTGATTGGCTACGAGCCATTTGAAGAGTTACATGTTGATTGCAAGGTTTGTTTGTCTAATCCAGAAAAATGTGAAAAGATGAAGAGGTGTTTCCAACAAATGATGAACCAAGGTTTGGTTCAAATTGGATACTCAAGCAAGACGAATGACGCTTCAACTATAGAATTTCAGGGGCACATACCCTTTGAGATTCCTTATCAAAGAGGAGAGGCGCATACATCATTCCAAAATCTTGTACCCATGTCTTCTTATATGTCGATTCAGATACCAGTTCCGATGTTATTCCAGATACCAGTTCAGATATCAACAAAGTTAAAAGACCATATTGCCTTCCATGTTTCATTGCCATTTCCTTATAAAAGTATTAAGTTTGTACCCTGGAATTATGCCACTATAACATATGTGGGGGGAAATCCTCTAGTGCTTGAACCATCAATCACTAACATAGTTAGTGTTGGGGCTATGACTCGGAGTGGAAGGCCTTGCACGAAAGACATCCTTCAAAGCTTTGCCCATAAGCATAGAAGTCGTCCATAAGTACTCCATAATGTCGTCTATAAAATCAGCAAAGATCGACATCATGCATCTCTGAAATGTTGCAGGGGCATTACACAGTCCAAACGGCATTCGTCGATAGGCAAATGTACCATAAGGACATGTGAAAGTAGTATTTTCTTGGTCATCAGGATGGATAGGAATTTGAAATAATCCTGAGTATTCGTCTAAATAGCATAAGTGAGGATGTTTAGCCAGTCGTTCAAGCATTTGATCAATAAAAGGTAATGGAAAGTGATCTTTACGAGTGGATTTATTTAATTTTCTATAGTTTATGCACATTCTCCATCCAGTTTGAGTTCTTTTTGCTACGGATTCGTCCTTCTCATTACTAAAAATGGTAACACCTCCCTTCTTTAGAACGACATGTATCGGGCTGACCCAATTACTGTTGGGTATCGAGTATATAATTTTGGCTTCTAATAGCTTTTGTACCTCTTTTTTGACTACATCACTCAAGATGGGATTTACTCTTCTCTGATGCACTCTAGAGGTTTTACAATCCTCTTCTAGCATAATATGATGCATACATATAGAGGGACTTATTCCTTTTAGGTCGGAGATGTTATAGCCTAAAGTTGTTGGATATTTTCTTAAGACATGGAGTAACTTTTCGATTTCTATTTGTCCTAAATCAGCATTGACTATAACTGGTCTTTCAAGCTCGGTATCTAGGAATTCATACCTTAGATTTTTGGGTAGTGTTTTGAGTTCTATTGAAGGTTTCTCGGGGCATGGCATTGGGTTTGGGGTTAGTGCTAGACATTCTCTCAGACTGTCATCCATGTATGGCTCACGCAAATTATCATCTTCGAATATAGGAGGTGTCAGAATATTCAGTATACTTAAATGGTTCCTTCTCCATTTTTTCACACACTCGTCGATGACGTCTAAGAAACAACATGAGTCGTCTAAAGCTGGTGCTTGTAGGAATTTAGCTAAGAGAAATTCAACTTTTCCTTCTCCAACTTCGAATGTTAGCCTTCCTTTCTTCACATCTGTAATGGCTCCGACTGTGGCTAAAAAGGGTCTTCCTAAAATAATAGGGATGTGGGAATACTCCTTTATATCCATTATTACAAAGTCAGTGGGAATATAGAATTTTCATATACGAACGGGAATGTTCTCTAGCATACCTATTGGAAATTTGACAGAACGGTCAACTAGTTGTAGATACATCTTTGTTGGTCTTAATTCTCCTAGATTAAGTTTTTCGCATGTGGATAAGGGCATTAAACTAACATTGTCTCCTAAATCGCATAGAGATTTGTTTATGATAAACTTTCTGATTACACATGGTATGGAAAAGCTACTTGGGTCTTTCAGTTTAGGAGGCATGTTATTTTGAATAACAGCACTACACTCGGCAGTAAGCATAACAGTTTTGTTATTCTTAGGCTTTTTCTTATTATATAAGATTTCTTTAAGAAACTTAGCATATGAAGGCATTTTCTTAATGGCTTCTATGAATGGTATAATGATATTAAGTTGCTTCAAAAGTTTTATGAATTTCTTGAATTGTCCTTCATTTTTGGACTTAACAAGTCTTTGGGGATAAGGCATAGGTGGTTTGTATGGTGGGGGAGGCACGTATGGTGGTTCTTTATCTTTTGCCTCTCCGCTTTCGTCTTCTTTTCAATCATTGGTTGGTTCGTTTACCTTTTTGGTTCCCTTACCAGAATTTTGATACATGGGTGGATTTTAGATTCTTGGGTCAATTGGATGATCTAATTATGTTCCACTTTAAAGTGTGATACGTTAGCATGACCTTTTGAGTTTTGTTGTGGTTGACCCGGAAATTCTCCAGTTTGAGATGCTATTGCGGCTTGTTATTGAGCTACTTGGGAGATCTAGGTTTCTAACATTTTGTTATGGGTGGTCATAGCATCAAACTTATTTGACAATTATTTCATCAGTTCACTCGTATGAGCATTTTGATTTGAAAATTCTTTATTTTGTTGATCTTGGGCATTCATAAAGTTTTCCATCATGATCTCCATATTTGACTTTCTAGGTGCTTGTGGAGCAACATGGGCTCCTTTTTAATAGTCAGGTGGAATAACAGGTGTTGGGTTTGGTGGAAACAAAGCATTATTACTTTTATAGGAAAAGTTCAGATGGTTTCTCCAACCAGGATTGTAAGTGTTTGAATATGGGTTTCCTTGAGCATAGTTTATTTGGTCGGTGGGAACACCAGCCAATAACTGCCAATCAACATTAGTGTGCCCAGGGGTTCCACATAATTCACGGTTTGGAGTTATAGTAGCTACGGTAGCTGCTAGTGTTATGGCCAGGCTTTCAATCTTTTGAGTAAGCGTATCCACTTTAGAATTAACACGGTATATGCCATTAACTTCGTACATTCCTCCTTTCGGAGTTGGTTTTTCTACAGCAGCATGTTCACCTCCCTAATGGAAATGATTTTGAGCCATGTTCTCTATGAGTTCATAAGCTTCGTCATACGGTTTGTCCATTAGAGCATCGCCAGTGACATCGCTTAAATTCATCTTAGTGTTATACAATAGACCATTGTAGAAAGTATGGATAATCAGCCATTCTTCAAGTCCATGGTGTGGAAAAAGTCACATCATGTCCTTGTATCTTTCCCAAACGTCGAAAAGAGATTCATTTTCTTTTTGCTTAAATCTGTTGATTTGAGCTCTTAGCATATATGTTTTGCTTGGTGGAAAATATCGGGCTAAGAAGACTTTCTTCAACTCGTCCCATGGGGTTCCAGAGTTTGAAGGTAGATGTAGCGGTAGATTCATGATCATCAAGATATGGATAAGCTAGACATCAATTAAATAAGAGTTTCCACCACGCTTTATTGTTTCCAAGGGAAAAGGGGAAAGTACGAACAAAACCCAAGAATAAGAAGTTTTCAAATCGAAACTAATAAAATGCCAGAGATTACAGGTAAGGGGGTTGGTTACACAGAGGGAAGGTGTTAGCACCCAAAGTGTCCTAGGTACTCCTAGGGAGCCCTTTCTTGTGTGCATATGTGTTTTTGTACAAATGATGTTTGCAAATGAAAAGAGTGTGGGGATGAGAAAAGAATTCATTAATTACATTTTTATGTTTGACAAGACCTTCGGACTTGTGCCTACGTACCAACATAAAAATGAGTGATCAAAACCTCGTAGTTCGTGATATCAATTTCAAAGTGAGTGCATTGCTTTTAACAAAAATTTAAGTTTGGAAGGCAAAAAGGCCTAAAAATGGTTTGAATGAGTGTTAGTTCTTTTTGGCTTTTGAAATTTTAAGTCAATTATAGTTAAGTTCATTTACAACTTTGATTAAGAAAATGAGTTTGAAAATGCAATGACATAAGGCCAGAGTTTCTAGTTTGCAAAGATGGTCATAGTTTAGAAATCAACAAACATAAGCAAAGAATATTTTAAAAGGAGGGAGAGATTTTGAAATTAAAGAAGTAGGGAGGATATGAAGAGACTAATCCTAAGCACAAAATTTAAAAGTTGAGAGTTGAAAAGATCTGACTAATGGGCTGCAATCCAATAGACAAGAATGTCATATAGAAACCCCAATTTCCCTTGGACTTTTGAATCAAGCAACAATAAATATACAAATAGCAAGTTGAAGAGCAAGGCATCAAATAAAGATAGCCACATCCCAAGCTTAGCAACTCATTATCTTCTTCAAGTTTTCCCATGTAGTAGATGAATTTCAAGATGGCACAAATCACAGGTTCAATATAACAGCTTCACCATGATCATGTTGCAGATGAACTCAGATGGATCTTCAATGATGTATCAGATGGAGTTTCCAATTTCAAGCACTTTGTTACATGAAAGTTGGCATTGGACAAGTCCTTTGCATAGGGAGTGTTACCTAAATTCTAAGTCCAATTGTCTCAGATCAAACCAACAGTCCACACAAGATATTTTTTAGGGTTTTTGTTCTTATTATGTACATTAATGGTCAAAGGCCACACAAACAAACACAATATACACAAATAAAATATATCACCAAATATGGTCCAAGTGGACAAAGTGAAAATGACATTAACATAAACAATTTGAATGTATGAATAATGGCTAATGAATAAAGCTCAAAAATTAAATTGCACTAAAAATAAATGACTTGAAATTAAATGTTAGTTGTTAATGAGTTAGAAGTTAGTATTGCTTTTGCTTTGCTTTTGTTTTAAGTCATTCTTTGGAGAACACTCAACCCACTTATCACAAGCATGGATCCTTGAACTAAGACATCTTCCAAAGGGGGGAGACTTACAATCTCACTAACTAGAATGATATGCCTTTTGTGTCAAAATTTAGCGCTATGTTAAGCAATCGTAATTATACTTATGTAGAAGTCACAACTATTTGAGGTCGGACAATAGAATTTTGGTGTTAATGCATGTTAGAGACATAGTATGATGAACTATGCTCATGAAACATACCACACACAAAAAGAATATGCAAAGTGGGGGACCTAATCTCATCCATACTTATGTTGATTTTGCAATCAACTAGCCTTAGGATATTAAGATATCACAGGTCCATGACATGAATGCATAGAGAAAGGGAATGAGATGAAGAGGGTGGGGGGATGAATCAAACACAAATTGGACAAAGGAGGACTTTTACCAAATTAAGATCATTCATTCATTTTGGGAGATGGAACGTACATTCCATCAATCCCCTTAATCCAATGATCTTAACCTAACAAAGTCAAATCAACCTTGACCAAGGTCTAACAACACAAGTTAAACTCACAAAGTCAATTAAAATGGCTCTACACAATTAATTTGGCAATTAATCAATTAAAAATATTTAAAATAATGCATTAAATTAAATATGGTAGGTCAATTTCCTAAACCCTCATCAACACACCAAAGAAATAGCCATGAGATTTATCATAGGTCAAACAAGGTCAAAGGACCTTGGAGAAATTTTTTTAGAATTTTTGGAAACTCAAAAGTATTTTTTAACAATTAAAAATATTCAAAATATCAATTAAATCATGAAAAATATTAATAATGATCAAAAAAATAATTTTAATTCAGAAAATGAAAGAGGATTTTATTTAAATTTTTTTGGTGAAACTCTCATATTTTTTGGATCAATACTAAAATTATTATGAATTAATGAAAAACAAAGGAATAAAAATGAAAATCAGATAATCAAAAAAATGTGGATCACTTGATCTCCCTCATTAATTGAGGTGGAAGATCAAGTGGTGGAGAGCGCGCATTCCATGTTGTGCGCTAGTCAATATTCCACAGCATGGTAATCACAATGAGCGCTTCAGATTAAAACGTTTTAAATCAAATCAATGGTTCTGAACACTTCCAGCTCATCGCTGGAGCCAAAGGTCGCTCATCTTCTCCGATGACCCTGGTCAGACTGGTTCATTCATCACCATATCATAAATGAAAAAGAAGGACATGATCTAAAGAAAAAATGGCATGGATCACGAATATCACCTCAATTTAACCTAACTCCAAATATATAGAGAGATACGTGGAGTTGAATTTTGAGGTGTGTCAACTGAGTTTCTTCGATTTAACCTCAAAGTAACTCAATCTTTTTGCCTATATTGGTAGGACTTCAGACAACCAAGGATCTAAGAGAATTGATGAGAATTGAGAGAGAATCAAAGAGAAGAAAAATCTGGAAAAATACCTTCAATGTTGTGCAGAAATGGATCTCTCTTGCTTCAATTCTTGCTTGATCTTGCTTATGGAGCTTAGAGAAGTGGATTAAGAAGGATGCAAAGCTTTGGATCCTGGAGTTTTTGAATCTTCAAACAGTGAGATTCAAACTCAAATTTCAATTAAATTTATCAGGTTTTCTTTTATATTGAGAGGGTTTGGAGCTAGGGATTCAAAGTTGGCGCGCAAGGTCCTTGAAACTGAAGCATTGTACCTCTATTTATAGCAAAAGATGAGTGTTATTTGCACACTTGAAAATACTTCCAAAATTGGCAATGCAATATACATGCTTGCATGGGCGTATACAGGCCCATGAAGCAACTATACTAGGTCCACAATCAACTGAAATGAGGTCTGAATGAAGCTTGGATTGCAAGGCAAATATATTTGAATGTTTGAAGCATGATTCTTGCCAACTGATACAACCCTGTTTAAGCCATGCGTAGACCCCTCAAACCTTATCCAAAATGAATGAACTAGGACTCTTTGGAAAGATTAGATCAAGAGGAACAACTTATATGTTGAACACTTTTCCATTTGGAACATGTATCATGGTGAATTTTGAGGAGGAAGTTTGGAAATTTAAATATGTCAAAATATTTTCTAAGTGTCAAGCCATATGTTCAATTATTCCACCTTGCCTAACTTTTTATGTGAGCTCCAAATGAGAAAAGTGTCTTCATCAAAGTTGTAGATATTTCAAAAACCTTCAAAATAGTCACATAGTTGACATAATATGGATTTGGGATGAAAGATTTATGCATTTTTGAAGTTGAGCAAAATCACTTGTTCAATCGTATTGGTCCAAAATGACCTATAATGTATCCTCATATCACATGCTCATAAAAGTTGAATTATTCCTTACTCCAAACATCAAAGTTGTAGTAGAGACCTTGAATTTAATTGTTCAACTTGGAAATCTTTCATCTCACAAAAATTGAGCAAGTGATGGCCTTGGGAAGTTGACTTTCAAATTAGGGTTTAGACAAAATGACCTATAATGTTTTAACATAGAAAATGACTTTCCAAGCAAAATTAGCTCTATACTTCAACATGAAAGTTGTTTGGAATGTCATTTAGAGTAAGTTTCTCTTGGAATCATTTTCATATGATAAAAATTGTAGGATATAGGGTCTAGGGGGATCCAGTTTTGATCAGATGAATTCATCTAGCCAACCACCATCAACCAACTTGCTAAATTGAAATTCTCTTGACTTTTTAGGCTCATGGTAGATCATATATGCATAAGATTATGAAATTTGAAGTGTCCATTAAGAATTTTGATCAATTGGTGAAGAAGCTTGTTGAAGAAGTTACTCAAGATACCCAGATGAACTAGGGTTTCCAAGGTAAACCAACTCCAAACTCTTGAAGAAATCTTGATAAAAATAACATGTAGAGATCATGGGGACTCATATATAATGCCTAGATCCATTATGGATCATTCATTCCTTGGTTGTGCTCTTAGCAATGAGGGTCTTAAACCCTAGATGTGAATTTGATAGATCAATAGTGATCATGCCCTGCCTACAAAAGAGTTAGGCAAATACAAAGACATATTTTTGGTATTTTGGTTAGTGAAAAGATAAAATGAAAGTATGATACAATCACATGGTGCTTGGTGATCTCTCTCAAAACAAACCCAATGAAAAAGGGGTAAGGAGGATACCAAGGTATGATCCCAATGCTAATGCATATGATGAGATTGCATGAGGGATCTTAGAGTCAAAATTGGGGTCTTACAGCTGCCCCTATTTAAGGACATTCTAATTGAGGAGGTGAAGGTTAAAATCTTCGTACCGACTCAGTAGAATGAGCTTAAATAAAAACATATAGAAACAAATTTTTGGTCCCTAAGAGACCTCATGATGCATATGATATGGATGTAAAAGCAAATCTTTATGGGGAAATATTGCTACAGAGGAAAATAAGTCAAAGAAACCGAAGGTCCGCAGGAGCATGAAGCATTCTATAAGGAAAAACTCACTGGGGTGATAGAGACTCTGAGGGGATAAAAGAGGTTGTGCGTAGGCCAGGCTACGACTTAAAAACTGCTTGGAGACTAGAGGGATTCCATGAAAATGGAAAGACTCAGCCGGAGAAACAAAAGACGTCTGTAGGGGAAACCGGTAGATCAGAATAACACTAAAATACTTGAATCATGCAGGAAAAGCGATTTCACCAAGGAAATACGCACTCAACTAAATATGGGGAAGAAACAAACTTCAACGCAGGAGGAGCAGAAATCTATCATCTGTAGCGGGGTATTCGTTACCTTTAGATTTATTGACTAAATCAAAAGTAAATCATACAATTCGAGTCGCCACCGCACTTCTATTTATCCAAAGGAAAGGTTAGAAAGCGAACAATAACCGAGAAGTTTTATCAAATAAAAAACTAATAAAAATGTCATAGATTTGGGTAATGGGGTTGGTTATGCAATGGGAAGGTTTTAAGCACCCAAAACATCCTAGGTACTCCTAGGGAGCCCTTTTCATAATTGTTGTAAGGTAGGTTGGTATTTGTGAAAAATATTTGTGCAAACATGATTGGGGAGATGAGAGAAGAATGTACAAATTATTTACAATTTTTGTGTTTGAATGGATAAACCCACTGCCTACGTACCATCTTAAAAAAGATTAGGATCAAAACCTCTAGTTCGGGGTAAAAATCTCAAAAACAAGTTGGTGAATTGATTGGTCCAAAAGCCTTAAGGTCTTTTGTTATCCAAGGGAGAAAACTCAACCTAAAACCACAAATCCACCATGTGAGGAGAGCTTCAACATGCTAGTGAGGGGGTTAACCCTATAATCAACCTCAAGGACAACTCAAACCTAATAGCTAATGTTTATGAAAAGCTTTGGCAAAAGTGGCCATTGAAACCACAAAAACAATTGAGTGAGTTGTATTTACCAATGAAAAGTATTTACAAAGTATGGTCAAAGTTGACTTAAGGATTCGATTCAAAATAAGTGTTATGAAAAGAAGTTTGAAAATCAAAAGCATAATGCTTAGGTTTCTAATTTTTGAAAGCAAATGCTAATGTTTGCACAAAAGTTTTGGCTTGGGTTAGAGTGGAGGGAAGAAGAAGAATGGCTAAGTCCTAAACATATAAAGATGAAGGAAGAGAAATAAAACCACAAATGGAGTTCCCTTCTTGAGATCATAGCGATGATCCAACTAGCTTCCATCCTTTGGAATAAGCAAGCAAATAAGCAAATACTCAAGCAATCAAGCACACAATCAAAACAAGCTCCTAGGAATCTTCCAATGGCTTTTGTATCTTTCACTTTGGATGCTCATGATAATGGTTCTTCAATTGGGCTCAATGTTTGGGATCCCTAGCATAAGAACACACACATCAAAAAGTTCCATGATGCAAACAAAGAATGGACAAGAGGGAGTTTAGAGATTAGGATCCTTTCAAGTTCATTTTCAAGATTAAGCATTCTAAAGGCATGAGGCCTAGTTGCTCTTTGACATTGTTTCTTCTTTGTTTTAGCATTCTAAAGGCATGGGGCCTAGTTTCTCTTTGACTCCATTTTTGCATAGGGAATGTCCTAAAGTCTAAGTCTTTTTGTCCATTTGCATTTGGTTCACAACAATCAAAATAAAACACAAGCACAATAGTATATACACAATTATGTGCTCAAGTGAGCAAAAGGCAAATTGCATTAACATAAACATGAGCTCAAGTGAGCAAAGGGAAAAAGCAAATGAATAATATATACAAGATATTAAATTGCATAAATTAAATTGCAAGAATTAAATGACTTGAATTAAAAGTTAATGGTCAATAGTTAATGTTAGTGTGCCATAAGGCAATTTAGCGCTATGTTAAGCAATCGTAAGTGGACTAATGTAGTAGTCACACCTATCTGAGGCCGGTCAATAAAAATATAGGCAACAAACACAAGTTGGAGACCTTGACTAGTAAGCCAAGCTCCTACAACTTGCCATGCCAAAAGAAAAGAAGAATGATCTTGTATTGATTTAGGTTTTTTGCTTGACCAAGAAGCAACCTATCCTTAATGCAAAGTCATTCACTTAATCTATGATCAAGATGAATTAGATTTGAATCAAGGAAGGTTAAACCTCCCATATGTCAAGGCTAACCACCAATCTTTAACTCATTGATCAAAAAAAAAAAGATGAAGAAGAAGATGAATAAGAATATACATAAATTGAACTTCAAATGAAATAGTCAAAGTACATTGACCAAAGATGAATGGAATCAAGGTCAAATACTAGTAAACAGAAGCAAAATGAAACTTAGAAGTCAAGAAACAAATAAAATATTTTTGGTATTTTTTCAAAATTAAAATAATACTTGAATTAAAATAAACAATTAAAGGTCAAACTTCAAATCCATTTCAAATCAACTTTGAAAAGTCCAAATGGATCATCCTAAGTTCAATAAGGTCAAACAAAGTTTGACAAAAAATTTCAGCATTTTTAGAAACCAGAAACTATTTTTAAAAACAGTTAAAAATGAATAAAAAATAACCTAATTGAATTAAAATCTCAAATCAATTAATAAATTGATGAGAATATTTTTCATAGATCCATCATCATTCAAAGAGGTTAAGAAAATATTTTTTGTATTTTTTGAATATTGGAAACTATTTAAAATGAATTAAAAATAACCAGAAAAGAGAAAATTTACAAACAATATCAAATGACACAATAAAAAATATTAAAAATCATTTTTAGAAACTAGAAATTAAAAGGAAAATAATGCAATTGGTCCCATATTTTTTGGAATTAAAATGAAAGAGTTATGATTTTTTGAAATAAAAGGAAATAAAAGAAAATAAAAAGAAATTCAGAAAATGGAAAATAATCTCACACATTGGATCAACCTCATTAAATGAGGTGGCGCATCCAAGGACTCTCAGTGCGCGCTTACCATAGATCCAATTCAACTGAGCAACACAATGATTTAATAAAAGTCATAAAATCTGATGGTTATGATATAAACTGGAGATAAGATCCAAGTGCTCAGATTTAATCTGGCAAAGAGACGGTGGTGTACACCACCGTCTTCTCCGGCGAGCTTGCAGTTTCCGGTGAAAGTTGCAAGCAAACAAAACTTAACCAAATGAAGCGATCCTCATATCATTGGAAAGCTGGGGTGATGTACATCATCCCTGTACCATTGGTTTCTCCTCTAGACTCTCATAAAAAGAGAAATCAGAGAGAGAAAATCATGGTGTTCAATCTGAACTTCATGGATTTTAAAAATTAAGAACACAATTCAAATGCCTCTTATGAAAGGACTTCAGCCAAGCCAATAAACACAAGAAACAAGCAAGAATCAGTGAGTTTCGATTGAAAAGAGTTTGAGCATCAACCTTGGAAATGTAGATCTGTGAAGCACGATTCCTTTCAACTCTTGATTGCAGTGTGTTCTTGAGGTGAAGATGAAGCAAGGCCAAGGAATTTTAAGTCCAATAATCAACCAATGAAGTTGAAAATAGGATCTGAAACATGAAAGTGAAATTGCACAATTCCTTTAGAGTGAGGTTTGGATTGATTTCTGCAGCATATGAGGCGCCTTAAGGTTGGTTTCTGATGAAGGTATGCAGCTCTATTTATAGCAAATGGCAAGGCAAGTCATGAGAATTTCGTGTGCATGAGTGATGAGGGCCTCCATGCATGGGCCTGTACAGGCGCGTGGAGGGCCCAAATCCTATTGATTTGGCAAGCTGAAATCACAATGACCAAGTTTGGACGTGCAAATATGATTACAAATGAGTGTGCATGAAGTTTTCAATTGGTTTCTAAAAATCACATGATTCTTCATCTCTTCGAAAATGCATCTTCCCAAAATAAAACATGGCCTTGTGGGTAATGGTTGGAAAGGTCTTGACATGAGGATCAATTGTTATATTGAACAAAACTTAATTTGGAATTTGGAAATTAGTGAAAATTGGTCATAAATTTCAAGGTGCAAAACATGTGTATGTGAAAATTTCCAAAATGGACCAACTTTAAACCCTTATGTTTCAATGATGAAAGTTTCAAATGGCAAAACCTTTAACATAAAAGTTTTATATCTTTTCAAGATAATAAATTTGGACTCAAATTTCTCATCATTTGGATTTTTTATGAGAAAGTTATGGGCACTTGAAGTTGGACTTTTTCACATTTCAATGTCTTTGGCCCAAAGTGACCTATAATGTTTTGCATTATCACATGTATTTATTTTAGGATTATGAAAATTTGTTAAACATAAAAAATGAATTAGGCATCTTAAACTTTCCAATTCATTTGATCCCACCTCAAAATCATGAAAAATGAGTGAGTTATGTCCTTGGGAAGTTGACCTAAAATTAGGGTTTTAGTCAAAATGACATATAATGTTTTGAAATGGATGATGGTCTTCCAAGCTTCAAATCAATTTTTGACGAAAATAAAGGTTGTGCATATGGTTCTTAAGAACATTGTTTCTCTTGGGGTCATCTTCATTTGACAAACACATTAAAAGTTAGGTGTCAGTGGATTCAAAAATAGTCAGATGAATTGACTGATCAACTTCTCAAGTCCATACCTCAAACCTTGATGAATTGATGATTTAGGACACTCAAATAAGCTCAAATATTCATGAAATGATGAGTGAAATAAATTCCCTTGATATTATTTGATCATGGGTTGAGGTTGCTTCATGAGCAAGGCACAGTTGATGCACAGATGAATTAGGGTTTCCTTGGGAAACAATCCTCAAGCCCTTTGGTTTGCTTTGATCAAATTGACAAATTGAGATACTTAGGAGGCATATATTATGAATGAGAGATTTGGGAACCATTGTCATGCTTGCTTTCACCTTCACCTGGCCATTATTTGAGCATAGGGGCCTCCTAGGAGCCTTAGATCACATGATTGCTCAAGCTACAAAACAAAAGATGTTAGTGACATATTTTTGTGCTTTTGGTTAAGTAAAAAAAGTAAGAAAAGCAATAATATACAATTCAAGCATGCTTGGTGGTCTCAAACCAACTCACACAAGTGTTCCCACCTAAAGGTTAGGAGCCAAGATGCTATGATCTTTAGCATAGAATACCGAGTCTCACAGTCGGTGAACTTCTTACTAAGGTAGTAAATTGCAAATTCTTTCTTTCCAATTTCATCTTGCTGACCAAGAACATAACCCATACTCTCTTCAAGCATAGTCAAATACATGATCAATGGTCTTCCTTCAACAGGTGGAGACAAAATCGAAGGCTCAAGCAGATATTCTTTGATACTATCAAAATCTTTCTGGCAGTTTTCGGTCCAATCACAAGACTGATCTTTCTGAAGAAGCTTGAATATAGGCGCACATGTGGCAGTCATGTGTGAAATAAATCTTAAGATATAATTCAAGCGACCGAGAAAACCTCTAACTTGCTTCTCAGTTTTGGGCACAAGCATCTCTTGTATTGCTTTGACCTTGGCAGAATCAACTTCAATACCCTTCTCGCTGACAATAAAGCCCAACAATTTACCAGAACGAACACCAAAAGTGAACTTATTGGGATTCAAGTGGCGTTTGTACTTCCTCAAACGCTGGAATAGCTTCAACAAATGCTCAACATGTTCCTCTTCATCAATGGATTTAGCAATCATATCATCGACATAAACTTCAATCTCTTTATGCATCATATCATGAAAAAAATTAGTCATTGCTCTCTGGTAAGTTGCACCAACATTCTTCAAACTGAAAGGCATCACTCTATAACAGAATGTTCCCCGAGGTGTAATGAGTATGGTCTTCTCCATATCTTCGAGTGTCATCTTGATCTGATTGTATCCGAAAAATCCGTCCATAAATGAGAAGACTTTGAATTTAGTTGTAGTGTCTACTAACATATCAATGTGTGGCAGAGGGAAATCATCTTTCGGACTAGCTTTATTCAAATCTCGGTAATCAACACACATACGGACTTCTCCATCCTTCTTCGGAACAGGCACAATATTAGCCACCCATTGCGGATACTCGGAAGTTACAAGGAAACCGACATCAATCTGCTTCTGCACTTCTTCTTTAATCTTTACTACCATATCAGGATGAGTTCTTCTCAACTTCTGCTTGACTGATGGGCATTCTGGATTCAATGGCAATCTATGCTCCACAATCTCAGAATCCAAACCAGGCATGTCTTGATAGGACCAAGCAAACACATCTGAATATTCTCGGAGAAGATCAATCAACCCCTTCTTAACATCAAGACACAGTCGAGACCCAATCTTGACCTTCTTCACGTCATCCTCGGAACCCAAGTTGACTAGCTCAATCTGCTCTTCGAATGGATGAATGGCTTTTCCTTCGTGCTCAAGAATACGAGACAATTCATCACTTACTTCTTCATCACTTTCCCCCTCAGCCTCAAACACATGGAATTCAAAATTTGGAGAAGGAGAAGGATCATTATATTTAATGGGTTTAGGGACCAACCTGCATAATGATTTGATATTTTGATTTTAGAGAAGTGAATTTGTGACCAAATATCATGCAGATGGGCAATTATATTATTTATTCATGTTTTTTGTGATTACCATTTTCAGAATAAAGCAAAAAGTAAAAACAAAACATCATAGATGTGGATGAATAGAATTATATTTTATTAATGATCAAATTGAAAATGCCCAAACAATGTTCGCTTCTCCCTTAGGCATAGGAGAAGGATTTTCAAAAACAAATAAAAGCAATTACTTAGATCGATGCATAATAACAGGAATATCAACAGCAGTCCAATTGTTGTAAGTTTTTCCATGCGTCACAAAATTGGTGCAGTCTTCCTCTTCGTCATCCTCTAGCACAACAGCTAAGTGTTGTTCATTGCCATGAATGAACCCTCCGCTACGAAAGCTGAGTTGCGTATCTTCAGATCTGATAGCTGACGAACCTTATTGGAAACCCAAATTGGTTCTGTTCTTGTTATCGGAGACCTCTACCATCTTCCCCCACTGATCAACATTTCCATCTTCAACAATCTTCCTTGCACCTTTGAATGAGAACATAGGTGCCCCAATTCTCTTTTCAACAGCAATAGATAAGGCTTGGAACGGAGTTCCGACCTCATCCTCGGCTTCAACATAAGAGAAAGATGACAGGTGGCTGACTAATAGTGCCTTCTCCCCGCCAACAATAACTAGCTTTCCATTCTTAACAAACTTGAGCTTCTAATGCAACGTGGAGGTAACATCTCCCGCCTCGTGAGTCCATGGCCTTCCCAACAAACAGCTATAGGCCGGGTGGATATCCATTACTTGAAAAGTAATCTAGAAGTCACTCGGACCTATCTTCACCGGAAGGTCCACTTCGCCAATCACAATTTTGCGTGAACCGTCAAAAGCTTTGACGATCACGCCACTATATCTCATAGGCGCTCCTTGATATGACAGCTTGGACAATGTTGACTTTGGAAGCACATTCAACGAAGATTCGGTGTCAACTAGCACATTTGACAAAGCGTCATCTTTGCAGTTCATGGAGATATGCAGAGCCAAGTTATGATTCCTACCCTCCTCGGGGAGTTCTTCATCGCAGAAACTAAGTTTATTGCAGGAAGTGATGTTAGCCACAATATGATCAAACTGATCCACCGTAACATCATGTTCCACATAGGCTTGCTCAAGAACTTTCTGCAGTGCTTCAATGTGCGTTTTGGAATTCATCAACAGAGACAGTACTGAGATCTTCGAGGGGGTTTGGAGCAGTTGCTCCACCATATTGAATTCACTTTTCTTAATTAGCCTGAGTACCCCATCGTCGTCATTAGGCTTCAAGATATATATAATAATAATAGCAACAATTTGATATGACCAAAAAAACTCTTTTATTTATATAATTGGAAGGATTACACTGAGTACAATTTCAGAAACCAAATGAAAAATACAAGAGAAAAGGAGACTAGTCATCCTAAGGATCCCTAACAACAATGTCAGAAGATCTGGTTGTAGGCGCGTGCTTCCTTCGAATGCGTCGGATCTCGGTCTCAAAAGAAGCCTTCATCTGAGTCTTCTCGAGGACAAGCTGATCAACAATCTTCTTCCAAGCAACGGAAGGCTGAGGCATACTAGAGGAAGATGAAACTTTTGGCTCTCTATGTCTCTTTGTCACTCGGTCTTCAAGTAGATCAATGAGTGCATCTTTGTCCTAAGACTCAAGTTGTAACTCTTCATGCTTTCTGCTCAAAGCATGGAAACATTCTTCCCATATATCCTTCTCTCGCTTCATCTTGGCGAGCGCGTCTTCCAACTCCTCTACATTCTGGTTAGGGAGAGTTAAAGGCTCAACCACAACCATATACATAGGTCTTTCACAAGGATAAGGCATCTTCAACTCCATAGCTCTTTTCTTCACCCAAAGAGTGTAAGCTTCCAAAGCTACACAATTGCGTGGACCAAGCTCGGATCTTCCTTTCCTATGCACATTATGCCAAGCATGCACAATCTTCTGCTTCAAATGTTGGAGATCGTTACCCTCTTGATAGAAAAGACCTTCTAACTGAGTGTTATTAGGTTTGTCTCTCAAGGGGAACCCAAGTTGACGATGATCCAAAGCAGGGTTGTAGTTAATTCCTCCCTGTGTACCAATGAGAGGAACATTAGAGAATTCACCACAACAATCAATAATCTCCAAACTGCTCAAAGAAGGATCATACCAAAATATATTATCATTAGTGAGAGACATAATTCTCTGAGACCACCGTAGACATTGTTTGTTCTCCACAAAAGCAGGTGTCTGCGGCAAGTGCGAAATAAACCACTTGTACAGAAAAGGAATGCAACAGACAATCGTTCCACCACCTTTAAAATTACTTATATGCAAAGAGAAATACATATCTCCTAACAGAGTAGGCACAGGATTCCCAATCAAGAAAATTCTAATGGCATTAACATCAACATAATCGTCGATGTTAGGGAACAAAGTTAGTCCATAGATGAGCAACACAAAGATAGCTTCAAAAGCGTCCACACTACCGGCTTGAGCAAAGGCAGTAGCTTCTTTGATGAGGAAATCAGAAGGCAACCCAAACAATCCTCCTTTTTTCACCCAATGAGCCTCTATCTCAGACTTCTTCAAGTGAAGAGCTTCAGCAATAAGATGAGATATGGGAATCTCTTCCAATCCACTAAAAGGACTTTGTTAGAAACAGGTATCCCCAAGAGATGGGCATACTCCTTCAACGTAGGCACGAGCTGATAATCGGGAAAAGTGAAGCAAAGGTAGAGAGAGTCATAGAACTGAACCAACACACTCAAGAATCCTTCAACTGCATCAACAGACAATATAGAAAGAAGTTTCCCATGGTGTTGTTTGAAGTCTAAGGGATCTAATACAAAAGATGCTAGCTTCCTTAACTCTTTCAAATCCAAGCACCTGAAAATGTACTTCTTAGTGTTCCTTCGTCCGCAATCCATGGTCTGAAAATATTTGCAAATAATACCCCAGTTCCTTAAAAGTTTTTCTGGTGTGATGAATGTTATGATGCGCATGAATGCATGAATGCAACAATCACAAATAAGGGATCACACACAAGGCAAACAAACAAAGGTCAAGGGATGAATCGAGTCATTGTCAAGATCAATCATCCATTTTGGTAGATTATGGTTTACACCTTATCGACACCCAAGTTCCATTGATATTGACAAGACTTGATTGGATCAACCAAGAATCAAGGGTTTGTTGTAAGTCACGAGCATGGAGTCTGGGTAAGAACCATCCCAAGGGAGTGAACTAAGGATAAAAACCTGTAGATCATGTTCTAAAAAGTTCCCAGAGTCTTAATTCCATCTATCGGATATTACAGGTTAGGATGACTGACTTATCAACCCATAATATTCTTAAGAGAAACTCGTCTAAGTGTAGTATCGCGTAACAACTGTTATCAAGTCTACACTTGAACAGTCTCCGCACTACGTCCTAAATAGGCCAAAAGGGGTTAAATGTTCTACGGACCTCAGCTTCATAGATCCCAAATTAGAGATAGTAATGCCTAACCATAAATACTTGTGTGACATTCCCAAATCCAAAAGGGTCTCCACTGAGTAGATGGATCTCAAGCCAAATTGTTAAGGACTACTCCACACAAGTCGAACATGACTATACCATCCTCCTATCTTAATTACACTCAAGTTTGGGTTAGAACTTATCTCACCACTCAGAGATCACCAAGCACAACAAGCAGATTATATCACACAAACAAATATACATACATCAAATATACAGTTATATACACACACAAAAAAGTAGGCTAAACCCACTAGAGACTACTCCCCAGCAGAGTCACCATTTAATTTCTGTAGCGGTAAATCCATGATCATCAAGCTATGGATAAGCTAGACATCAATTAAACAAGAGTCGCCACCGCACTTTATTGTTTCCAAGGGAAAAGGGAAAAGTGTGAACAAAACCCAAGAATAATAAGTTTTCAAATCAAAACTAATAAAATGCGAGAGATTACAGGTAAGGGGGTTGGTTACACAGAGGGAAGGTGTTAGCACCCAAAGTGTCCTAGGTACTCCTAGGGAGCCCTTTCTTGTGTGCATATGTGTTTTTGTACAAATGATGTTTGCAAATGAAAAGAGTGTGGGGATGTGAAAATAATTCATTAATTACATTTTTATGTTTGACAAGACCTTCGGACTTGTGCCTACGTACCAACATAAAAATGAGGGATCAAAACCTCGTAGTTCGTGATATCAATTGCAAAGTGAGTGCATTGCTTTTAACAAAAATTTAAGTTTGAAAGGCACAAAGGCCTAAAAATGGTTTGAATGAGTGTTAGTTCTTTTTGGCTTTTGAAATTTTAAGTCAAGTATAGTTAAGTTCATTTACAACTTTGATTAAGAAAATGAGTTTGAAAATGCAATGACATAAGGCCATTGTTTCTAGTTTACAAAGATGGTCATAGTTTAGAAATCAACAAACACAAGCAAAGAATATTTTAAAAGGAGAGGAGATTTTGAAATTAAAGAAGTAGGGAGGAGATGAAGAGACTAATCCTAAGCACAAAATTTAAAAGTTGAGAGTTGAAAAGATCTAACTAATGGGCTGCAATCCAATAGACAAGACTGTCATATAGAAACCCAAATTTCCCTTGGACTTTTGAATCAAGCAACAAAAAATATACAAATAGAAAGTTGAAGAGCAAGGCATCAAATAAAGATATCCACATCCCAAGCTTAGCAACTCCATGATCTTCTTCAAGTTTGCCCATGTAGCAGATGAATTTCAAGATGGCACAAATCAGAAGTTCAATATAACAGCTTCACCATGATCATGTTGTAGATGAACTCAGATGGATCTTCAATGATGTATCAGATGGAGTTTCCAATTTCAAGCACTTGGTTACATGAAAGTTGGCATTGGCCAAGTCCTTTGTGAAGGAGAAGGGAGATCCAAAATGTAGTGGAATTTAAAATTTCTCCTTTAATGATCCTTACAAATGGGCATGATCAGTGATAGAATCGTTACCTCTTGTGGCGATTGTAACCTTTGATGTAGATCTATGGAGCGATCACGAACGTTGAACAATGACAACACCTCTACTCAATCCACACGAACGGATTCCTTCAATCTCAGTGCTAGCTGCTACGAATGAAGGCTTTGAGTGTGTGTGTGTGTGTGTGTGTGTGTGTGAGAGAGAGAGAGAGAGAGAGAGAGAGAGAGACGAAAATTGCAACTACACCAATGCTTCTACATAATGGTTCTATTTATAGAACCACTTGTGTGGGCTGCAAGCTAAAAAGCCCACTCAAGTGTATGTGGCCCATATCTTATAATATGTCAAAATCACTTAAGCGCGTGGTACCTTACCATATTTCGTATTCTGTTTAAGTACACCATACCTTACGATGTTCTACAATTCACTTAAGTGCACCGTACCTTACGGTGTTCCTTAGTTACTCCATCTCTCATCAATTCGTCCTTTGTGTATGACCCTATAGGTTTTCGCGGCATTGGCAATTATATTAAATCACGTATTTAACATAATAAACAGTGAGCGGTATCTAGCAACACATCACTACTACCCAAGACACGAAACTGCCATGCGATCTGATAAATCCTTTTGTGATAATACTTATGTGTACAATTACCCTTTTGCCCTTATGTCTATATTGAACATAAGGCATAGACCGTGTCATCCTTGTCCAGTTCAATATTGGGCCCATAGACATTTATCCTGTTACCCAGGATGGGAAAACTCCATCTAGGTCACTCATGTCCCTTAGCATGCTTCGTGGAGTACCCATCAACTGTCTTTATGGTCATCCAATTACAGACAACATTTGATCAGCAATAAGGCACTCGACTCTACATCTAGAGTCCATAGTGGTTTCAGGTCGAATGGTGGTATACACCATTATCACCATGAGAATAACTTATGACACTTCGCATAACATTCTATATAGTATTCTCATAGCGGGTCAATCCAGTATAAATATTACTCTTAATATTCATACCTATGTTTAAGACTTGATAACTCCTTATCCATGTGTAGCACCTCAAATTTGCACCTATCATTGTACATACATTTTCATATTAGGCCATAGCATATCATGGTCCATTGCATAACATTTGCATTGCTTCAGTTGCCTCAAGTGCAAGACAGTCAAGAATTAGGTCAAACTAATCTCCTGATCAGTTAACCAAGCAAGCAAAGGAATTTCTCATTGAACCAAGGCCTTGGGGTTTGTCCAACAAGTTCACATGGCTTGGAGGTCTATTTGAAGTATTTTGGTCAAGGGTTGAAGACTTGGAGATCATCAGTTCATACACAGACAGTCAAAAACCCTAAAAAAGTCAACTGTCGGTCAAAGCAGTGGATGGTGGTCATTCTTGTGGAATTTGGGCACCATGGTCAATAATCAAGAGTTCATACAACTTGAGACATCATTTGAAGTCAAGTCCTCAAGGAATTAGGGTTTGGAAGTCATCAGTCAATGCACAATCGGTCAGAAACCCTAAAAGTCAACTGTTGGTCAACTGTCTGTTTAATCAGTGATTGGATGATTGGAATTGGTTTGTGAGAGTTTATTCATGTCCAAATAGTCATCATATATCATGCCAAACACCATCATGGAAGAATTTGAAGCCAGATCAAAAATTTCCCAAAATGGAAACTGGGCCTGTAACTGAAACTTACCAAAAATGGAAAGTTTTGATCCTCAAACTTACATCATGATACAAGCCTCAAATGAATTTTTGCCCAACATGAAAGTTGAAGATCTTGTTCTCCCATTTCCAAAAAGTCCTAGAACTCTCAATTCCCATGTGTGGTTGGCAAGTTATGATCGAATCGATTTCAGAAAATCTTGAACTTCAAAGGGCCATATCTCCCAAACCGTTTGGCCAATTTTGGTGGGGTTTTTTCCTACAAGTCACATTTGATCCCCTCTTTCCAAAAATATAAATTTCATGAGCCAAAACTTCACCAATCAAAATGGCATATTTTGACCTTTTTCATTTAAATGCAAGTTTGACCAAGAGTTGACTTTTTGATATAAACATTTTTTCAACATTTGGCCAATTGGGAAAGCTCAGAAATGTCATTTAGAATGTGTTTGCAAAGTCAAAATATGCAGTACATGAGGCCATGGCTTGGTTGCTTGAATTGTAAGAAAAGTACAATCTCACCATACTTGTCCATACCATCCACCATGCTTTGCCTTGTACCTCAAAAGAACAGCAATTATGCAGCATTTTTTCTGTCATTTGAGACCTTATCTTGCAGCCATAACCAACAGAAAAGAGGCCATGCCCTAGTGGCTTGAAATGTGGAAATGCAAGTACAATTTTCACCAATTACATCCACATTTTCTTGGCTTTGATTCAGCACCACAAGACAGCAGGATAAAGGCATCATTTTCTGTCATGAGCAGTCACTACTTGCAGCCATCACACAAACCAAATTCACTCATACTCAAAAACGATTTTGGGGCCATTTTGCAAACAGAGAGAAAAAACAGTAGATGATATCAAACACATTTTTCTGTCATGGAGAACACTGCTAGCAGTGATCCAACAGCAAAAGTATAGATTCTCTCATTTGGCGTTTGAAGAATTACAATTTCTGTCTTGAACAATAGGCAACTTCTCAACAGCAGGCCTTTATCATGATTTTTCTGTCAAACCAATCCTAGGGGCAGACACACAAACCACATGTTTTGACAGCAAAAATATGGAACTTCATCCATTAACATCATCCCACTTGCATTGCTAAAAACCTGTCAAAACTCCAAACCACATTAGCAGCTTCTAACAGCAGGTTCTATGCTGCATTTTCTGTCATTAAAAAAAATCTCATTAACAGCCACCACATCAAAAACCAGTAGAACTTCATGGATGCACACTCACTCCAAAACCTCACCTGGCCATTTTGCTTTGCATTTCAAAAACCCTTGCCCCACCACAAAACAAACAGAAATTTCTGAACCTAGATGTTCTGTCATGAGCAACCAACATAACAGCTGACCAACCATTTCACTGAGGCAAAGGATTGATTTTCTTGGCATGCTGTCCAGGAAACTTCAAAGGACAAAAACCTTGTTCTGATTGATACCTTGTTCCCTCACCTTTTTCTGTCATGCTACACACTAATTGCAAACACAATCAAACACATTTTTTGGCATACAATCTTTCACTCATCCTAACTCACCCTTGCTATTGGCAGATTTGAAGAAAAACTGTCAAAGCTAAAGACCACAAAGCAACTGATAAGAGGGCCTGGTTCAGGAATTTTTCTGTCATTTGGAACACAAAGATTGCAGTCATAAACCAACATAACAAAAACCAAACATTCTCTCAAACTGCATCTTGAGGGCATGTGTAATTTTCTGTCAAAACTCAAAAGAGGAAACATTGCACAATACCAAAACAGTAGGACCTTTCATCCTTTTTCTGTCATTTGAAACACATGACCAATCATTTTTTGACTCATGCTAAAGACCTTGCTTTTGGCACACTTGCAAAGGCTGTCCAAGAAGCAACATCCAACAGCACAGGATTTTCTGTCCAAGCTCACAAGTAACCTGAGCCTGGCTTGGCAACATTTCCACCCTTTCCCTGTCATAAACCAGTAGCAGCCCCTAAACCACACTGCATGGCTTACTCTCTCAACTGACCCTGCTACCTGCATTTCATCTTTCAGTCCAACCCTACACTGCACCTTCAAAACCTTACAAACACAACAAACCAACCTTGCCATGAAAAACCAGTCACACCCTCCCAAATCACACCTTGCTACTTGCATTTGAACTTCACTTGGCCATTCCTCTAAAAACCTGTCACAACAACCTAGCAGCAGGCAAAGGACCTCATTTTCCTGTCATCAAAACAGCAGAACAAGCATCCATCCTGCCTTGCAACAGAAACCAACAACAAACCTCATTTATTCCAACCACCTCACTTGCATTTTCTGTCCACAAGCTATCCAAACACGCAATGAACCTGACCTGGCCTGGCTTGAGATAGTCATCAAACACCATCAAACACATTGGCATGGAAAAAATTCACTCATGCTGAAAACTATCTTGGTGCATTTTCTAAAAAAACAGTAAAAGAACTTCCAAAGAGCTAACCTTTGCATTGATGCTTCAACATCCCTCCATCATTTCTTGTCAGCAATGAAACCAGAAGCAGCCTCATAACACAGACACAAGCCAACTTCATCTCATTCTCTAAAAATCCATTTTTGCATTTTTCAACTTTCTGTCAGAAATTCTCAAGGGACAAAACCTTGCCTTGCCTAGACATCATCCAAACTACATTGTAAACCTATTCTCACCACCATTCTCCAACTGTACAACCTTTTCCATGGCTGTTCTTCCTCACATCTCATCCATGGCAGAGTTTCTTTTAAAGCTATTGCAGGCCATTTCAAGCCAAACACCAATCATCATCCATCACTAGAAGACTTTTGCAGCAGCTGTTTTGAGCTTCAAAGACCAAACAACAACTGTTTCTCATTCTGCTTCAAAAATAGGTAAAATTTCGACCCTCTCTATTTCAAAAACCATGACATGTTTTGAATAGGTCTTTCAATGCTGAGTTTAGTGATACTTTCACTTTTGGAAATGAATGCTTATCCATGAAGATACATTGTTTTGAAGTTTAATGTTGAAATGTGTTTTTGCTCGATTCTTGATTTTTGTGTGGTTTTAATGAAAATCAATGGTGGATTCATGTTGACCTTGCCATGCTGATCATTTCCATGTATTCAATTTTGATTTTTGGGCAAGATTGTGAAATTATGATTTTTGAACACAAACCCTAATCCCAATTTTCCCAGATTTCTCCCCATTTTCGTGTTGCCTGGCTTTTCACTCACCAACCAATGAAATTATTTCATTTTTAAGGCCAAAACGACCGTGTTTAGTTAAGTGGATCCAAATATTACAATTATGCCATTCTCGTTTTATCATTTCATTTTATTTTCTTCAATTATTTCATCCATCTTCCAAAAATCATAACTTGCTCATTTCTGATCCAAATTCAATGGGATTTTTTGTGTTATGTTCATCATGATCTCTACTTTTTTATCATTATTTTTCCAGAATTTTTGGATGAGTGGTTTTTAAATGGCCTTAGAGTTTGTGACATGTGACCAAATATTGTACACTTTGCCAAAACATTTGTGAAATGATGATGCTTTATCCAATGGCTCCCAAATTTTTTGTGCTTAAACTAGACACACTCATGGTGATTTTGGTATAAAGTTTGTGAATTTATCATTTGTGGTTTGATAGTTATGATTTTTTGAATTAGGGTGTGACAATTTGTGTCACACCATTGATGACCAACTTCATGATTTTCATTGCTATGCTTCTTGACCTCCAAATGGATTGAAATTTTGCATGAGCCTACTCTTGTATGTCTAGTTGACTTGTGAATTTTCTTGGATTTAATTGAACTATTTTCCATTTGTTTGAGATTTTTCTTCCCTGCCTAGTCAAATGTTGACCTTGTGTGACACTTGTTCCCATTTCATTTGTGAAATTCTCATACTCTATTGGATGGACATGAAATTTTGCATGAGATAACTAGACATCCTCATCTTTGCCATGGTTTTGATCCCACTCATTTATCATACACCATTCTTGACTTATGATTTTTCTAAGTTGATGCATGTTTGGTTGACTTCATTGAGCATGTTCAAATTGGCTTTGACTTTCTGATTTTCATTGACTGCCTTCCACTTGTCCAAGTGGGATGAAATTTGACATGCTTACCATGATATGTGTTAGGAGTGACCATGATTTATTTGGTGATTTTTGGAAATGTTTTAGTTTGCTTTTGATGCAAGTCTTGCTGTTGGCTTCTATGAGCTTCTGTTTGCCATACTTTGACCTAAATGGTTCATGAAATGATGATAGTGATTGATATGAATGTGCAACCAATTGGGTTTGTTTCTTAAATGTTTGAACTTGATTTTGGATGCTTGCCCCTTGCTGTTTGGACTTTCTCATTCATTTTTGACCCTAGGCTTGCCCTAGTGGTCCTGTTACTCACCTTTGAGTTTGTGATTTCAGGTTGACCATCAAATGGCCATTAAGACCAATTCTTTTGATTGAGCTTACTCAAATATCATTGTCTAACCTCTTTGCTTTGTAGGTGGCTTGGCTCACATGCCCTAAGCCTTATGCCATGCACATCCATGTGCCTTTAATTGACTGATGGCCTCTGTTTCCTTTCACTTTGTTTGAAGTTGTATACTAACATATGCTTGACTGTTTCAGGTGCTTTAGTTGCTTAGTTCCTTGTGAACTTTTTGCTTTGCTTTGCTTGTATAAGCAATTTGCATTGAGGTATGTCTCTTCTACTTCATGTAGTCTGGAAGACCTGGCCTGTTACCTGGCCAGGCAACTGTCTGAAGTCCTCCTTAAGAGGCAATGTTTGTGGGTGTTTACTTTTGTCCTTGCATAGAGTCAAAGACCTCCTAAGTGAAGAGGCAATTGGTGGAAGGTAGGGATATGCAATCTATCCCCCACTATTCAGTGTGTCATCTGCTTTGCTCACACCACTGTGTTGATGCATTACAGATAAAAACCCAAGATCTTGTACAATTGTACAGTTGAGTCAGTCTTAAATGTGTAGAAGGGTTCCCACTTTCTGAACCCACACATTCTTGTCTTGAGCTCTCCCAGGCCAGGGATAAGAGCTGTGAGGTCTCATCCTCACTTCATCCTTTCATCTGCTTCACCTTAGCCCCTCAATGGCAAGGTTAAGAGCACATTCACCCTATTCCAGAGGTTTGTTTGTTGAGGTTGATATGACCCCTTGACTAAAACCTAACCCTTGTTTGAGCCACTTGTTTGTGTATAGCGTGTGCTATCTGTGCTTGTAGGATTGTTTGACTTGCTTCCTGTGCAAGATAGGATTGTTTGACTTGCTTCCTGTGCAAGTTAGGATTAGTTTAGTCTTGCCCTTGTGCAAGATAGGTTGTGCTTGACTTGCCCTCGTGCAAAGTCAAGTCTGTGTGGCTTACTTCCTGTGTGAGCCACGTTTAGACCGTTTGGCCGAACTACGGCAACTCTGATTCTCATGTTCAGGTGAGATACGTAGGCACTAGACGCGATGTCTTGTCGAGTTTGACTAACCACTAACACTAATTCTTTTCTCTTACCCCTGTTGTGATTGAGATATCCCCTTTCTCTTGCCCTAGTTGCAATTGAGACTTTGCTCTTCCTGTGTCATGCTTAGGATAGGTTGGCCCTTGTGCCATTTAGCTAGAAACCTTAGCTTAGGGATGATTTGCATGATAACATCTAGGCTCGAGTCGTAGTCTCCCTAGTTGTGTCTCCCTCTGTTATCTGGTCAGGCTAGTCCTTTATCCCTGCGTAGGGGAACTACATCGCCCTGATCTTCATACCCGATGAAGTATGTAGGCAGGAGATTGAGTTGATCTCTCCGGGCGCCCTTTTTTCTTTTTTGTGTGTGTTGTTTGACAGTTGCTAGGCTCGAGTGCCTGACTCCTTAGCAATTCGTTGTCTGTTTGTTTGAGTGTGTGTGCTTGACAGTTATAGGCTGAGTCCCCGACTCCCTATCAACCTGTTGTGTTTGTTGTGTGCTTGGAAGCCGATGTAAGTCCATCGAGTGGCATTTGGGTTCCAGTGTGTGTGTGTTTAGGTTCGGATGTCAATGTAAGTCCAGTGATTGGCATTTGGGCTCCACGTTTGCCTCTTTGTGTGTGTTTGGTTCGGATGCTGACATAAGTCCAGTGATTGGCAGTCGGGCTCCACGTTTGCCTGTGTTTTGTTTGGTTTGTGTGCGTGTCAGCCGAGCTACGAATGCTCTGATTCTTCTCTCGTCCGAGAAGATACGTATGCATAGGGTGCGATATCCTAGCGAGCATGTGTCGTTTCCCCAGTCCGAACTACTTGGACTCTGATGTCTATGCCTGATAGACTAAGTAGGCCCAGGATGCGACATCCTGCCGAGTTCAGTTTCAGTCAGTTTCTTGCGTCTCTTTCAGCCAGTGTGTGAGTATTTGAGCAGTGTTTAGCAACCAATTTTCCTTTCTATTGTGCGTGGATCCCGTAGAGTACTACGGATGCGTAGGGGTGCTAATACCTTCCCTTCGCATAACCGACTCCCGAACCCATCCTCTTTGGTCGCGAGACCATGTTCTTTCCCAGGTTTACTCTGAGCGTTTCCTTTCCCTCTTTTGGGATAAATAACGCACGGTGGCGGCTCTGTTGTTCTTTCTTTTCCCGCCGGTTTTTCGCGCGATGCGACACCATGATCCATGAGATATGATCATCAATCTATATACATAATAGTCTTAGTGCTTTAATGTTATCCCACTTCATATTAAACGGACTATCTATTCTAGGGACTTTATTAAACAAACATAATAAAGAAAAAGCCTTTTATTATTAATAAATAATTCGATACAAGTACCAAAAATTATTGGCCTCTAGGGCTTACACCAACAATCTCCCACTAGCACTAGAGCCAATCAGGCATACCCCTAATGCCCATAGATCTAGTATAGCCATCATGCTTCTGCTGCGCAAGAGGCTTTGTCAATGGGTCAGCAATATTATCAAGTGTAGGTACTCTACATATTTTCACATCTCCTCTATCTATTATCTCTTGAATGAGGTGATAACGCCTAAGTATGTGTTTGGATCGTTGGTGAGATCTAGGCTCCTTAGCTTGTGCGATAGCACTATTGTTATCACAATAGAGACCAATGGGGTCCACAATGCTAGGAACTATGCCAAGTTCAGTAATGAACTTTTTGATCCAAACAGCTTCCTTTGCTGCACTTGAGGCAGCAATATACTCGGCCTCGGTTGTAGAATCAGCAACTGTATCTTGCTTTGAACTTTTCCAGCTCACAGCGCCCCCATTTAAGCAAAACACATAACCAGATTGTGATCTAAAGTCATCCTTATCTGTCTGGAAGCTAGCATCGGTGTACCCAATTATAGCCAACTCTTCCTGACCTCCATATATTAAGAATGAGTCCTTAGTCCTTCTCATATACTTAAGGATATTCTTGACAGCTACCTGTCGCGGCGGGATTTTTCACGAGATTAAGTATTGATTGAACTTAACCCGTTTGAAAAATATTTTAAATGCAAGAGTCGCCACCGTCTTTTATTTTATCCAAAAAGAGGAAGGGAAAAATAACGATAAATCCCTTTAGAGTTACGGGTTCGGGGGTTGGTTATGCAAAGGGAAGGTATTAGCACCCTCTACATCTGTGGTACTCCACAGGAACCTTTTTGCTTATGTTTATGTGAATGCTTTGCTTTTTTCGCTTTGATCGTTTGATTGGGGAGATGAGAAAAGAACTTGATTTTATTGTTTTTGGACTCGATAAAGTCGTAGACTTCATGCCTACGTATCTCCAAGGCGCAATGGAGAAATCAGAATCCACGTAGTTCTCCCAAAAGAAAAGGGGAAAGTCTGTTTTGTTGATTTTAGATTGGCGTGTCTTGCCATCTCTTGCTCGACCTAGGCGGGAGGCTTCGAGACTGACACGTCCTTTTGAAAATGTTTTTAAACTGAAAAGCCAAAGCTGGCAAAAGATTTGAATGAGCCTAAACCCTGAAACAATACATAAATTGGCTCATTATAAGGAAGCCCAAGAGTAAGCTTGTGAGTGTGTGAAAAGGGTTTCTTAAACAGCGACCGTTGGAATCGCATTGGGTTTCTCTTTTTTGGATTTTTTCGATTTTTTAACATAAAACGTGAACAATACGATTAAACACACAATACAGAACATAAAAAAATGCGAGAAAGTAAATTATTACAACACAGTTAGCTATGAATAGTTAGTATTACGAATAGTTAGTGGAGTTAATCGAGCTGAAACTGAAACGAAATGGTTAGTAACAACATAAACAAATATAAAAAAAACAATATAAACATTTACTTTAGACAAAATAAACATTTGATATAAATAAACATTTAATTAAAATAAACATTTAAACAAATAATTAATTTAACTAACATTTAAATAAAACATATATGCAAAATAATAATAAAAGATAAACAATATTTAGTAAACAAAAGTAATATATATATATATATATATATATATATATATATATATATATATATATATATATATATATATATATATATATATATATATATATATATATATATATATATATATATATATATATATATATAATATATATTTATATTTTAGACAATAAATATATAGTAGACAAAAATAATATATATGTACATTTAGACAAATAATATATAATAGACAAAAATAATATATATATATATATATATATATATATATATATATATATATATATATATATATATATATATATATATATATATATATATATATATATATATATATATATATATATATAGACAAATAATATATAATAGACAAAGATAATATATATAGATATATATTTAGATAAATAATATATTAAAACACATGTCGGCAAGCCGGAACTTTGCCGATTTCAGAGATAAGTGAAGAATATTACCTTGTGTGAAGAGGATGAACTTCTGATCGTCCAAATGATCGACCGAAAGCTGGAAACCGTCACCGACGCAGTGCTGGCTGCCTTCGTGAGTACCTGACTTCAACGTCGCTTTTGATCGGTGAAACGACGCCGGAGTGAAATGAACCTTGGATATTTGTGACCTGGACTCAACGAACTTCAAAGATATGAAATCGGTTTTGTGTTTCGGTGAATAATCGGGACGATTTTGGGTTACCGAAAATGAAGAACAAGTGAAATACGGTAATGCTTTTGGAAAAATATTTCTTTTCAATTCTCTGTTTCTCTCACCACACGTTTTTTCCTTACTGATCCCCTCCCTCTCTTTTTCTTACTAACCACATCTATATATATATATTTAGATTACTTAAACAATAAGAAACCTAAAAAATATCTAACATAAATTAATAATATATATTTAGATTACTTAAACAATAAGAAACCTAAAAAATATCTAACATAAATTAATAATATATATTTAGATTACTTAAACAATAAGAAACCTAAAAAATATCTAACATAAATTAATAATATATATTTAGATTACTTAAACAATAAGAAACCTAAAAAATATCTAACATAAATTAATAATATATATTTAGATTACTTAAACAATAAGAAACCTAAAAAATATCTAACATAAATTAATAATATATATTTATATATTATATAATAATAATAATAAACTAATATAATATTAATCCTAATTAAATAAACTAATTAACAACTAAACACAATTAATATTAAGCACAAATAATATTAACGGCACACGATTAAAATACGATAAAATCGAGCGACACGAACGCGATAAAAACGATGACAATTTGCACAGGAAAACAGACAAATTGATAAAACCAATAAACCGGTAAACCAGTAAAATCAACAACACGACTCAAACAGACTCGATTAAATCACACGGCATAACACGTAATTAAATAAACAACCCTAGGCAATAATAAAATCAACACGACATCACGAAAACGCTGACAAACACAATCACAAATAATCGGACAATACGAAAACTCTAATATATTCGAAATACAGTCAAAATACCGACAAACAAACAATTAAATAGATAAAAACGCACAAAACCTAATCGAAGCGATGCCACGCACAACAGAGATAAGCGAGATAAATACGAGGCAACGATATCGACCAGATTTTGCTAAAACAACGAAATACAACACGGTAGGCAACGAAAACACACAAAACCTAATCAAACCAGTTGTCACGCGAAGTTTAAGAAATTGAGATGAATACGAGACAACGAGATTAATCAAGATGTGGTCAACAAAGCCAAAGTCAAATTTTGGGGTGCGACAGATGCCCCTATTTAATTAACTTAGGCCAGATAGCCGGAGGCTATCGAATGGCGTAAGGTAATTAAATATGACAAACGCCACAAAATTTGACCGCAAATGCATGTATGCATGATGCAAAAGACAGACAGACACAGAGACACAGGAGTGCAAACTCTACTGGGGAAGGACATACACCGACTCAATGCATGAAGGTAAACACTGAGAATACTCAGTTGGGGAAGATTCACTACCTATTCATAGATGGAAAATAGGAGGAAAAGAGATATCGACTCAATGTTGACGATACATCACTATCTCATAGATGAAAGTGGGAAAAGATCAATATAACAAGAGTACTGATGTGACAGTACATTACCAACTCAAAGATGGAGATAACAGAAAAGATGAATACCAACTCAAGGATGAAGGTATAACAAGGGCATAATAAGAATCGAACTGCGTTAACTCATGGTTGACAGCTCACTACCCACTCATTGATGAGGTAAACAGGACATGCCAACTCAAAGTTGAAGGCAAGCTTCAAAAGATTGATAATAACACTGCTAGGGAAATCAAATTCCAACTCATTGATGATGGTGTAGATGAAGAATCAGATCTAAGGATCATTGTGCAGACTTACAGTTGAATGCACACTACCAACTCATTGATGAGGTAGACAGAGAAACGCCGACTCAAAGTTGAAGGCAACCACCGATTCATTGACAAAGGTGTTTAAAAGAATTTAGAACATATTCTCCTGGAGATGTTTATCATTACCGACTCAAAGATGACGGTGGAAGGACAAAATGTACCTAACTCATAGATGAAGGTACTCCATCAACTCAAAGACGAAGATGGAATCAGAAGTTATCTGTGCAGACTCAAAGATGAAAGCACACTATCAGTTCAACAAGGATCAAACATACCCTACTCATAGATGAAGGTACTCCATCAACTCAAAGACGAAGATGGAATCACAGGAAAATGTGCGAACTCAAAGATGAATGCATATTACCAGCTCAAAGTTGCAGGTACTTCACCAACTCAAAGACGAAGGTGGAATCAAAAGGAATCTGTGCTAAACTCAAAGACGAAAGCACGCTACCAGCTCAAAGTTGCAGGTAGAACCATGGAACTTTCTGTGAGGATGTTATCAACTCATAGATGGAGATAGTAATTAATTTATCCGAGGGATAACAAAGGTTACCACTCATGGATGTAGGTAACTCAAGTTTGTAACGGGTACCAACTCAAAGATGAAGGTATAAAGGACTTGGACACAATATCTGTCATGTCTGTTTTACTGAATGAGAGTCACAAAGACTATATTGTTGCCTTCTTTTACTGGCAATTTCTGAGCTTTATCTGGAGACACGAGGTTCAAACTAGGATAGAACTAGAATGAAACGGTCAAACAAGACTTCAACTGAAGAGGAATGAACTCATCAGGATTTACAACTGAAACAACCATCTTCCACGAGGCATAGATCTCTGTGGGGAACATGACCAATAAAAGGTATTTTGCTGCTTATGAGGATACTCTATATGGAGAGATTGACTCAACCCACAATATAAACAAGGAAACAAGGTGCATATGAATGCAAGCATGATATGTCATAGATATGCATGAATATTTAGTAATGAATGCATGATGGACAGACAAAACTAGGAATAACTAAAAATGTTAACAGCTGCATAAGGACTTGCTGGAGATTTGCACTGAGACTCGCTAGGGAGTAGTACAAAGACTTGTTGGGGAATTGGTACAAGAGCACCATATCCAGGTTTCTTTAAGAGTCTGTCTCTGCTGAGGATTCCGTAGAAGAATGGAGATGCCTTCTACTTCAAAAATGCAGGAGATTCTCTGTGGTTCTTGAATTTGTGAGGTATATGAGGATTGGACCTTTCTGAGGACTCCGCTGGGGATACAAGGTGTTATCCTCTGGAAATAAGATGATATTGTAAGAGAAGTCCTGCAATTCTTGAATTTGCTGATAATGCAGAAGGGATTATTCTTCTGGAAGACTCCGCTGGGGATAAAGTCCGCAGGGGATAGGTGGTATCTTTCCAGGGAATAAGAATATAGGGGAAATCTATCCTTGATTTTTTTGCTTTAATTATCATGGAGACTTTCTGTATCTGAAGACTCTGCAGGGGATTATGGTGTCTGATATCTGGTTAAGAGATCTTTCCTCTAGGAGACTCTGCCGGGGAACAGTGATGTCTGACTTTTGAATATAAATGAGAATTTAGGAGAAATCCTGCAATTCTTGAATTTGCTTAAAATGCATAACACACTCTTCTTTTACTACAAAACATTACTGAGGAGGAGACATATCCTTCTATTGAATGGACAGAGAACAACAGGAGATTCCCTGTAGTTTCTGAATATCAACTTTCTTCACTCGCTGAGGGATGGAGACCTCTGTATTACTCCTGCTCAGGGAAATCAAATCTTCCTTCTCATCCTCTGCTGGGGACATTGCTGATCCCGCTTTAATAAATTACTGGGGAAATACCTGTAGTAATCCCATAGGCCAAATCTGTAACTTAAAACCTGGATCAAAGTCTTCATGATCAATTAACCGGGGAGTCTTCATGATCAATTAAACTGGGGAGTCTTCATGATCAATTAACTGGGGAGTCTTCATGCCCCAAGTGAAGGGAATAAACTTCTTGAAATATTTCTTGCATGATCTCTTGAGGAAAACTAGGAAGCATAGCTGGGGATATCCAGAATCACAACCTCTGCTGGAGAAATATTACTGCCAAGATACCTGTGGAGATTTTTTCATCATATACATATAAGGATAGTAATATGAACATGTCTAGTTGAAATCACATGATTTCAGAATTACTGGGACCACATGTCTCAATCCTTTTATTGATGTCCACAAATCAAAATAAATAATCTTTATATTTTTCAAAAACTGTTTTTAATTCAAAACTTTTGTTTCAAAACATATCTGTCAAAGTAAAAGAACTTTCGTAAATTGAAATGAAAATTAAGAGTGCCAAGAAATATAGAAAGGCTTAAATTGATTTGATAGGATGGTAATCAGCCAACAGCGTGATTCCATAGATCTTTACAAATTGGAAAATGGTAATTTCGTGGAAAAAGGGTACGTTGAACTACAATGACATCATTCTCTCTTCCACTTTTGACCTGTATTGCAGCCTTGAGAAAGTTGGAGAACTGTTGAAAATATTCTGATACTTCAATGATCTTATCTCTGTTATGCAGTTACTTGCCTGAAATCCCTAACTTTTGCCTAGATTGCCCTTTCGGGTTTTCAATCTACCGGGATAATATTCTTTTTGTTTTTTTATGTCTCTAATTTCTGCTTGGACCGCCCTTTCAGGTTTTCAGTCCACCGAGACGCTCATTTTTGCCTAAGCCGCCCTTTCGGGTTTTCAACTTAGCGAGCTGTTCTTTTCATTTTTTAGGCGAAGTATTTCTTGACTGCATCTGTATTCACGGGACGTGGAAGCTCTTCACCATCCATGTTTGTAAGAATTAAAGCACCGCCTGAGAAGGCTTTCTTGACAACATAGGGTCCTTCATAGTTAGGAGTCCACTTGCCCCTATAATCATTGTGAAATAGTATCATCTTCTTGAGCACAAGGTCACCCTCTTTGAATTCTCTCGGCTTAACCTTCCTATCAAATGCCTGCTTCATTCTCTTTTGATATAACTGTCCATGGCACAAGGCAGTCATTCTTTTTTCTTCAATCAAATTCAACTGATCGTATCTGCTTTGACACCATTCAGCCTCTGACAACTGAGTTTCCATTAGTATCCTCATTGATGGAATTTCAACCTCTATCGGTAACACAGCTTCCATACCGTATACAAGTGAAAATGGGGTTGCCCCAGTTGAAGTACGGACTGATGTTCTATATCCATGTAGTGCAAAAGGCAGCATTTCATGCCAATCTTTGTAGGTAACAACCATCTTTTGAATGATCTTCTTGATATTCTTATTTGCAGCTTCAACTGCCCCATTCATCTTGGGACGGTAAGGAGAAGAGTTGTGATGCTCGATCTTGAAACTTTCACATAATTCATCCATCATTTTGTTGTTCAGATTGGAGCCATTGTCAGTGATGATCTTGTTTGGAATGCCATATCGGCAAATGAGATTATTTTTGATGAATCTGACCACCACTTGCTTTGTCACCTTTGCATACGAAGCTGCTTCCACCCATTTGGTGAAGTAATCAATTGCCACGAGAATGAAACGGTGTCCGTTGGAAGCTTTGGGTTCAATCATACCGATCATGTCAATGCCCCACATTGAGAATGGCCAAGGAGCAGAAATCACATTCAAAAAGGTTGGTGGTACGTGAACCTTATCAGCGTAGATCTGACATTTGTGACACTTATTTACAAATTTGTAGCAATCTGATTCCATGGTCAACCAGTAGTAACTAGCTCTCAACATCTTTCTTGACATAGAGTGGCCATTTGCATGAGTACCAAAGGACCCTTCGTGAACTTCTTTCATCAACATTTCTGCTTCCTTTTTGTCAACACATCTGAGTAAGACCATGTCATAATTCCTCTTATAGAGCACATTCTGATTAAGGAAGAAACTGCCTGACAATCTTCTCAAAGTCTTTTTATCTTTTTCTGTTGCTCCAAGAGGATACTCCTGAGTCTGAAGGAAATGCTTGATATCGTGGTACCATGGTTTATCATCAAAACTGGCCTCAGCTGTAAACACATGTGCTGGTCTATCAAGTCGCTTGATCACAATTCTGGGTACTTCGTTTGGAAAACCCACTTGATACATTGAAGACAACGTAGCTAGAGCATCCGCCATCTGATTCTCATCCCGAGGAATGTGATGCAACTCAACCTTGGTGAAGAAAGTCAACAATCTTCTTGCATAGTCTTTGTATGGGATCAAGCCAGGGTGGCGTGTTTCCCATTCTCCTTTGATCTGATTGATAACTAACGCTGAGTCACCATAAACAGTAAGATTTTTGATGTGGAGGTCAATGGCTTCTTCAAGACCCATGATACAGGCTTCATATTCAGCAATGTTGTTTGTACATTCAAAACAAATTCTTGCCGTGAAAGGAATATGAGAACCTTCTGGAGCGATAATGACTGCACCTACTCCATGTCCATAAACGTTGGAAGCTCCATCAAATACTAAACCCCATTGAGAATCTGGTTCAGGTCCTTCTTCAGGAAGTGGCTCTTCACAATCTCTGGATTTTAGGAACATGACATCTTCATCAGGAAACTCATCCTCATTATCATTGTGATCTTCAACGGGTTGGTGAGCAAGGTACTCGGTTAACACACTGCTCTTGATAGCTTTCTGGGTATGATACTCAATGTCGTATTCTGATAACAGCATCTGCCATCTTGCAATCTTACCAGTGAGTGCAGGCTTCTCAAAAATGTACTTGATTGGATCCATTTTGGATATCAACCAAGTGGTGTGACTTAACATATACTGCCTCAATCTCTTAGCAGCCCAAGCCAATGCACAACATGTCTTCTCGAGTAAGGAGTATCGTGATTCACAGTCAGTAAATTTCTTGCTTAAGTAGTAAATGGCATGCTCTTTCTTTCCAGTTTCGTCTTGTTGACCCAGAATACAGCCCATAGAATTCTCAAGCACTGTCAAATACATAACCAACGGTCTTCCATCAACAGGTGGTAACAAGATAGGAGGCTCCATGAGGTACTCTTTGATATTGTCAAATGCTTTCTGACAATCCTCTGTCCAAACACAATTCTGACTCTTTCTCAGCAATTTGAAGATAGGTTCACAAGTGGCAGTCATGTGAGAAATAAACCGGGATATGTAATTCAATCGTCCTAGAAAACCTCTCACTTGCCTTTCTGTTTTTGGTGCGGGCATCTCTTGGATAGCTTTTACTTTATCTGGATCAACTTCAATGCCTTTTTGGCCGACAATGAAGCCCAAGAGTTTACCTGACCTGACGCCAAATGTGCATTTGTTCGGATTGAGGCGAAGACGGAACTTCCTCAATTGTTGAAACAGCTTCAATAGATCTACTAAGTGACCTTCTTCTGAACGAGACTTCGCGATCATGTCATCCACATAAACCTCAATCTCTTTGTGCATCATGTCGTGAAAGAGCGTTGTCATGGCTCGCTGGTAAGTAGCACCTGCGTTCTTCAACCCAAACGGCATCACTTGATAACAGAATGTTCCCCATGGTGTTATGAATGTAGTTTTTTCCATGTCTTCGGGAGCCATTTTGATCTGGTTATACCCGGAGAATCCGTCCATGAAGGAGAATATGTCAAACTTTGTTGTATTGTCTACCAACATGTCAATGTGAGGTAGGGGAAATCATCCTTTGGGCTTGCTCTATTTAAGTCACGATAGTCGACACACATTCGTACCTTCCCGTCCTTCTTAGGAACTGGCACAATATTTGCTATCCACTCTGGATACACTGAAGTGGCAAGAAAACCAGCATCCATTTGCTTCAGAACTTCTTCTTTAATTTTGACGGCCATATCTGGATGTGTTCTTCTTAATTTCTGTTTGACCGGTGGACATTCTGGCTTCAAAGGTAGCTTGTGCTCTACGATGTCAGTGTCGAGACCAGGCATATCTTGATAAGACCAAGCAAACACATCTACATACTCTTTCAACATGCTGATCAATTGCTCCTTGACCTGTGGGGATAACAATGCTCCAATTTTGACTTCTTTCACATTTTCTTCCGAACCCAAGTTGACTGTTTCCAAAGGCTCCTTGTATGGCTGAATAGTGTCTTCTTCATTTTCAAACTGGCGGGCGACCTCTTCTGGAATCTCATCCCACTCTTCCTCTTCAGCTTCGAATACAGAATGTTCAAAGTTGGGAGAGGGCATGATGTCATTGTGTTCAACGGGTTTAAGTAACCTGTACAAACAATTGTTTTTAGAGGATTGACCATGACATGCAAAAATGTGTTCTTTTTAAGGTTTTTTTTGTGTTACCATTTTCCGAAAAAGCTGAAAAGATAAAAGGACACAAGTGTATAGGAACACAAAAGATCTTTTTCATGGATAGTACGTTTTTGACAAAAGTGCCCATTTTACAAAATTAATGCTTCGCGCTTTGGGCTAAAGCGGAAGATTTTTGAAAACTGAAAAGCTTAATTACTTTGATATGTGGACACAATGTGGGATGTCAACTGCGGTCCAGTTCTTCATAACTACTTCTGGTGTCACAAATCTGGGGCCTTCTTTTGTAGTTGGCTCTTGTGTTGTAATTATGCGTCAGCTTGAAATGGATCTGCTGGCGGGAAGCAACTGTTAGAAGACTGGACCAAGACAGACAACCTGTATGTACGTGATGCATGGATATGCAAAATGAATGATTTTCCAAGGAACTCTAAGTGAAGGAAAAGATAGAATTGCAAACATTTTTGATAACAAAACAAAGTTATCAACCCAAAATACAACCAAGAAAACCATTTAAGGACATGTGTCATCAGGACGAGCATAAACAAGTAGGAGTTGTCCTTCAAGTCTCTCAATTCTTTCTTCATAGGCCTTCTGCATAAAAGCTTTCTCCTTCACCAAACTGTCTACAAGACCTTTCCATGCACCTGAGGACTGTGGAATCTGGGAGTAATCTGTTGTGCCTGAGGAAAATAAATCCTCTTGCACCCTTGGACGTTTACCTGCACGATCTTCTCCACTCTGCTCCTTTAACTGTCTCTGAAGTTCTTCATTTTCCATTTCGAGCACCTGGGCCTTATCCTTCCAAGCGTCTCTCTCTTTCTTGACCCTCTCCAAGGTGGCTTGGAGTTCTTCTTTGTCATCTAGCGGAAGGTAGGGGGTCTTCAACGGAGCGGGTTTGATAGGATCATGATGTGGGTATGGCATTTTCAACTGTATAGCTCTGGCTCTGATCCACTGGAGGTACGGCTCATAGGAGGTACAATCTTTCTTACCCAATTCAAGTCTCTCTTTGCGACAAACACGATGCCAAGCTCTTACTACTCTCTCTTTCATGGTAGGGTCCTCCTCGTTATCCCTCAAGAAAATACCTTCTAAAAGAATGTTAGGAGGCTTGTCCTTCATAGGGTAACCGAGTTGTCTCCTAGCAAGTACTGGATTATAAGAAATGATTCCCTTTGTGCCCATGAGGGGCACATTGGGGAACTCCCCGCAACTATCAATGATCTTCACATCGTCTAAAACTCTACTATACCATGCAATATCTGACTGGGTAAGAGACATAATCCTCTGTGACCACTGAACTCCTGACTTGCGATCCAAAAAAGTAGCTGACTTAGGAAGATGAGAGACAAACCATTTGTAGAGTAACGGTATACAGCAGACTATGGTTCCTCCTCCTTTCAAAGTACGGTAATGGATGGAATGATAGGTGTCTCCGAGCAAAGTTGGAACATGATTACCACTTAGGAAGATGCGTATAGCATATGAATCCACAAAACCTTCAATATTAGGAAATAGTAACAAACCGTAGATCAACAAGGCGAACAGATGCTCCACAATAATATCACAACCTTGACTGGCAAAATAAGAAACCTTCCCCATTAAGAACTTGGCAGTGAAACCTGGAAGTCCTCCTTTGGTGGTGAAGTTATTCTTGAATTCTGACTTCTTCATGTACAACACTTTTGCAAGAGAACTGTGCTCGGGTAACTTTTCTGAACCAGAGAAAGGTACTGTATCAGCAACTGGGATGTGAAGCAATTGGGCATACTCTTCCAATGTAGGCATGAGTTGATAGTCTGGGAATGTGAAACAGTGATAGACTGGATCATAGAACTGTACTAATGTCTGCAATAACCCTTATTCCATCCTAAGTGTCAATAAAGATATAAGTGCCCCATATCTGTCTCTGAAACCAATAGGATCTGCGATCGAAGAAACCAGTTTCTTTAGTTCATCTATCTTTGGATTGATGAGATTGTACTTTTTCACACTTCTCCGTCCAAAATCCATGTTTCCTGCAATATTTGCAATCCTCACTTTAAGTTCCTTGGAAAAAGGTTGAAATGATGGGAATGAATGCATGTCATGCATGAATGCAACAGACACAAACATGGTCAAACAATACAAGGCTCAAAGTTCATCACCAGCATGGAGTTTAGGACATAGCCCCAAGATAAGTTCTAAGGTTCACCTGCCAAACGGGTTCTAAAAGTTCCCAAGGTTATGGATCCTTCTTCGGATAATACCGGGTTAAGCAACTGCTCGCTTTCCAATATTATTCTCAAAAGAATCTCGCTTGAGTGTGATATCGCGTATCAACCAAACCAGACTTTTGGTCCGAAGTGGTCACCGCATCACATCCTAAGTAAGGCCAAGATGGGGTAAAGGTAAACTAAGGTCCTTGGCTTCACGGGCCCGTCGAAAGCAACAATGCCTCACAAATGACTTGTTTAGCACTATCACCCTCAAAGAGGCCTCCACCAAGCGGACAAAGGCTCAAGTCAACTCGGTAAGGATTGTCTCCTATCAAGTCAACCTGAATTATCATCCATCCTATCTCAAATGTGCCCCAAATCCGGGTATAGGATTTATCACAAGTATCCCCCAAAACCCAAAATAACAAACATTACAAACAATACAATTTAGCAAATATTCACAAAGCAAACATATAAACAAGCAAAGATAGGCTAAACCCTCAAATAAGTTTAATCATGTAGTCCCAGCAGAGTCACCATTCTGTCGCGGCGGGATTTTTCACGAGATTAAGTATTGATTGAACTTAACCCGTTTGAAAAATATTTTAAATGCAAGAGTCGCCACCGTCTTTTATTTTATCCAAAAAGAGGAAGGGAAAAATAATGATAAAGCCCTTTAGAGTTACGGGTTCGGGGGTTGGTTATGCAAAGGGAAGGTATTAGCACCCTCTACATCTGTGGTACTCCACAGGAACCTTTTTGCTTATGT